>NW_026947485.1:21949018-22549018 GCF_034190915.1 Cavia porcellus | reverse complement strand
CCCTTTGTAGTCTTTGTTTTGAAACGGTCATTCTAGGTTACCCTGATTGGCCCTAAGCTTCCTCCTGCCTCGATTTCTCAGCAGTTGGGAATGCAATCGTCTGCCACCACACCATCCCCTACAGTCTTTTTATATGAACTCATTGTACGCAGGTATCACTAACATTCTCTCTCAGGCTTAAAAAAGTAGCAAGGCTTTTATCCCACTTTTACCCCCAGTGAAAACTACAACAACAAAGGAAACTTGGAAGCAATTTATAATGATCAGCTGCCTGGCAGATACTGTGTCCAACCTTCCTAGAAAACTATCATCTAGAAAACAAGTGAAAAATTTTTAGTCCCTCTTTACTACAGATCTGTGGATTTGGTAACAAAAGACAATGGACGTTCTGAGAAATAAAAGCTTATGAGTAGTTTTACAGCAAAATTGTCTTCCGATAACATGAGTGTTATATGGGACGCGATGGAAGAAGGGTCCTGGGAATTGAACCCTGGACCTCTTGCTTACTAAGCATGACCTCTACCACTGAGCTACACACCCAGTCTAAATTAACATTTGTGTATGTCTTCTCTTGGCTTCAATTAAGAGAGTTCAACAAAGCCTCACTAACCCCTGGTGCAAAAGAACTTCTGTAACAGCAGGATTTTTACTAAGTGTTAGCAGAATTATTCACGCTGAAAAAACATCTGTTTTCCAAAAATTGCACTTATTTGTGCCATAGAAAATAGGGAGAGAAATAACTGGAGCCAGTAGAAACACAGACACAACAGCTGAGTGCCTCACAGCTGGCATCTGAGCAATCACAGACATAAACAAAGCTCTCTGCAGTGAGAACTCAGGCTTGGGTTTAGGGATCCGTGGGATGTGGGTCTGTGCGATGTGTGGACCTGTTGGATCACAGATGTGTAGACCCAAAACCACGGCGCTGACATCCACGTGCTCCACCAATATTCCAGTGGGGGAGCAGGTGGTAAACAGAGCACTGGTGGCTGTTTCATTTTATTGTTAACTTAAAACGGGAATTTAGAAAACTATGGAGTTTGAGCCAGTTCAATCCAACTTAACCAACCTTTTGGTGTCTTTGTAAAATCTTGTGTCACTCGTTAGCTTAGCGAAAGGGTTTGCCAGCCAGCTATGACCAACCAAAATTGCAGGCACAGTCTTGAAAGCTCCTTGAGGGTCCTGCGGATAAACTGCTCCCACTAAACCCGCAGCTCCTCCTTGTTTATATCCTGAGCACAGCCTGGAAGGTGTGTGAGGGATCATCGTCCTAACCCCTAACACTTTGCTGACAAAGAAGCAGAACTTACTACACAAAATCAATGCCGACCTGAATTCTGAAGTCGCTTTCTCTTTTAAAGTACTCTTAAACTGAACTAATACACATTTGCAGCAGTACTATAACATTTGACTGCTTTTTACTTTCTTTTGACTCTTAAAGTTTAACTCTTAAAGGAATAAAGGGCACAGTTTTGTCATTTGGTTTCTTCAAATGCTGCTGTGAATGGAGCGAAAGCAACTCCAAAACAGTAAGTACGAAGTGTTTTATAATTAGTAAAGAGTCTTTCAAGAGCATAAAGTCACAGTCAATTTCAAGAACTATCCTTTTCTTAATGCTAAGTTCAGATGAAGTACATTACTGGTGCAAGATAAAATAAGATGAAATTTTAAGCTCTTCAGAGACTAGAAGGAATCGCAGCCGGATTTTCCTATTTATAACCCAGTGTGACTATTTCTATAGAAGAAGGATCTGGCTTAAGTTGTGTGATCATTTAAAAGGTCCCAGAGTCTCCTGCCTGGCTCTCTTCTCACCTCTCGATGTTAAAAACACATTTCCTGACACAGCCGTGAGACGTGCCAGCTCCCTGTCATGAGGAATGGGAATGAGAACTTTGACACGATGGCCATCAACAGCACCCCGGGGACCGCCACTGTTTGGAGCCTGTTTCTCTCTGACGATGAAGCGTCTTCCTGGCCCAATGACTCTGCTCATGGTCTGCATCATTTTCCAGCAGTAATCTCTTTGTGGGAATTTTTAAGATTTCAAATAAACCATGCAGTTTGTCTCTACTCTTGGCCAAACTTGGTTTCGGAACACAAAATTATTTCCTAAGATGATCAGGCACCAAAATAATCAAACCCCTAATTTTCTAGCATTCCTGTAATTCTGTAGTGACTGGAAATTTAAAAGAAAATACACATCTGAGGAAATAATCCCACATGTAAAAGTTACGCTTAGTGGAATTTTAGAAATACAATTATAAATAATGAAAAGTAAATGGAATGAAAGCACTATTACAGATGAGGAGGACTCAAAAATTTTTACTAGCCACTTACTGAACTCAGTGCTAATTTGTTTAGAATAACTAATATATTGATGCACAATAAATACATAATATTAGACCTCACAGAAGGTTAGGCATCTGTGTATCTGTAAACAGCTGTGAAAACAGAGCACAGAAAGGAAGAAATATGAAGCATAATATATGCATGTGGTCTTAATTAAAAAAAAATACTTATGGGAGAATAGTAGATATTCCTAGGTGATATTTCTTAGAAAAAAAAAAGGTTGCCAAAGGATAATTTTATGGAGGATAATTTCTTCCTTATTGTGTACTACTTAACTCTGAATAAAGGGGAACTTTGGTGAAGGACAATAAAAAACAAATTACTGAATGAAAGAATGAATGAATTCTAGAATTACTCAATGAATGTAATCACTCACACTATAACTTCCCTGTGGAAATTCCCAGTACACATAAACTAATCAAGGGCTTTGAGAAAGCCTGCCATAAAGAAACAAGCTTAAACATATTTGACATAGAACTCTTTTTCTTTTGGAGGAAAATTATTAATATTTCAAAGAATCTATATGCTAAGGAATGTACTTTAAGGAACTGAAACTGACAGAATGCCCATTATGTTACAATGCTCAACTAGAAAATACAGCACAATTTGTATTTTTAAAATTAAATTTATTGATACATTTTAAATATACATAATGCATAAATATGTAAATAAACAAACACAATGATCATAGTTATCATAGAGAATTTGTACCCTTAAATGATATATTTTGATTCTTGTTTTTTTCTCCACTCCCCTCTACTGCCTTTAACCCATCTTCTCCTCCTTATTTACAAAGGTTTGTTTCGATTTTATCCTTTTTTTATTGTTTCTTTCTTTCCCTTCCTTTCTTTCCCTTTTTCCTTATTTTGGTTCTTCTTTCCTTTGGAATAGTTTCTCTCCATTTCACAATACTATTGTACATTTCGTTCGGTATTTACCCTTTCAGTTTCTTACAACAGGGATATATTGCAAAGTTTACACATGTGAGTTCAATTTATTTTACTTAAAAGTACCATCTCAAGTTGTATCCATTTACTAAAAATGCCTCAAATTTATCCTTCATTATGGCAGAATAGTATTTTTAAATACATCTTCTTTATCTGTTCCTCAGTTGATGGGCATTTGGGCTATTTCTGAGATTTAGCTATAAAAAGCTGTGCTGGTTTTAATAATCAGAAGTCTTACTTCCCGTGGGCAGCCAGCATGGGCAGAGAGAACCAGCCAGATCCACCTCTACCTGAAGGCTGCTGCCATCAGAAGGTTTGCTTCCTGTGGGGAACCAGTGGCAGAAGGGACACACAGCCAGGTAATCCCCATGCACTCACATGCCACAATTGGAGATCCTTGCTTCCTTCAGGCAGCCATCTCCTCACCAGAAGAATCAAACACACCCCTATGTGCCTGCCTCCATCACAGGAGTCTGGTGTAGGCACACACTGAGAGATGTATCCCCACTACCATGCACCCCTGGCAATCTAGGAAACCCCAGTGTAGCTGCACAGGTCTGGAGAAACCCGCCCCATGACCTGCTACCTCCCTGTAAATCGGGGGTCCGAGGAACCCAAGTGCCTATGCCATACCCCTACACTACTGAGGGGCAGCTAACACGGGAAGTGCCTGGGACCCCACAACCAGCTTGTTGGGAGAGACCAAGGAGAATGGCAAGACAAAGGAGCAAAAGGCCATCTCAGACCTCCAGCCCACACAGAGTAAGTCTGGGAGCTACAGTCACGGAAGAAAATGAAAGTCACACAGTTGAAATCTCTGAAAAGATAGCAACTGAAGTAAAGAAACAGCTTCATGAGACTGTAAAAGTAATCAAATCAGAAATAATGTCTCAAGTAAACGAAGAAATAATATCTAAAGAAGACATAGATTTTTAAAAAGGAGAATAGGAAAACGATGGAAACCTTGGATAAACAATACAAAAAGGAATTACAATGCATGAAAAAGATTCAATGAGATAATCAGAAAATTTAAAAATTGATCAAAAGCTGTAAAAACTGCTTGAAAGAGACTGAAGATAGACTTTCAGACCTAGAAGACCGATGTGCAACTTATGATTGTGAAAGGAAAGATCTCGCAAAAATAACAAGGAACCAGGAAATTCAACGGCTACATGTTGATACAAAGAAAAATAACTTAAGAGTAATAGATATCAGTGAAGAAACAGGGGTCAACACAAATGAAATTAAAAGTCTATTTACAGAAGTAATAGCAGAAAACTTCCTAAACACGAGGAAAGGATCTGGCATTCAGATAAGTGAGGCACATAGAACTCCAACTAGCCATAACCAAAGTAAATCCACACCCAGATGTATAATAATCAAGATCCCAGAAATTCAGCACAAGAATAGAATATTAAAAGCTGTTAGAGAAAAGAAACAGATCACCTATAAAGGAAAACCCATTAGAATCATAGCAGACTTATCAACACAAACTCTCAATCCAGAAGAGTTTGGAATAAAGTGTTTTAAATCCTGAAAGAAAACAACTTCCAATCCAGATAGACGTATCCTCCAAAACTACCTTTCAAGACTGATGGAAAAATAAGGCATTTCCATGATAAAGAACAGCTGAAGGAATTCGTGACCCCCAACCAACTTACAGAAAGTGCTGAAGGATAGTCTAGAGAGAGATAAAGATGACCTTGGTTCCAGGAACAGCCGCAGAGGAGGATCCCCAAACAAGACAGGCAATTGAATGAAGGGAAAGGTGGAGGGCCAACAGTAGGAGGATTGCATGGCAGAGATAAACCAGTGTGTGCTGGTTGTAACCCTCAATGTTAGATGGCCTCAATTCACCAATAAAAAGAAACACAGGGAGAATAGATCAAGAACAAGATCCATCAATATATGGTATACCAGAAATACATTTAAATAGAAAGAAAATTCATAGACTAAAAATCCAAGGAAAGAAAACAATTGTTTCATGTAACAGAACAGAAAAAAGCAAGGGTAACTTGTCCATCAACCACAGAGTGGATAAGAAAGATACAGTATTTTTGTACAATGGAAAGTGACCCACGTACAAAGTAGGATAATCTCAAAGCTCTTGTAGGTAAATGTAGCAACTGGAGATCATGTTCATAGGCAAAACAGTTTGAACTCATATGGGTGAACCCTAGCATAAAAAACAGGAGGAGTTAAAGGGGTCCAAAAAGCATGGTGGATATTATAAAAATGATAGGGGAAGAAATACCTAGGAGAGAAAGATGGTAACCACTGTTAATTTCTTAAACTCTTGAATTATTTTCACTATTTTGTTATATTTGGTTTTGTCTGACTTGTTTTGTTGATTTTATTGTCTGATGGAGTGGGCAGTTATTTTGAATGTAATGGAATGTATTATGGTAATCCTGATTGGTCCCCTATTATCTTGTTTTGAATTCCTATAATGCTTTCATTCTTTTGTTTAATAGGTTTTATTCTGTTTTGTTTTATTTTATTATGTGTGATGGTACGAACAGTTATTTTGAAGAAAATGAGACATTATGGTAGCCATTAATTATTTTCTATCATCTTGTTTTGAAGTCCTATAAAGCTTGTATTCTTTTCATTTCACTGGTTTTATTCTGTTGTGTTTTATTTAATTTTATTGTGTGTGATAGTATGGATGAATGTTTTGAAGAAAATGAAACATCATAGTAACCACTACTCGTTTCCTGTTATCTGGTTTTGAAGTCCTGTAATGCTTTCATTCTTTTGTTTTGATTGATTTTAGTCTGTTTTCTATTATTAATTTCATTATGTGTGAAGGTATGGGCAGTTATTTTGAAGGAAATAAGAGACATTACAGTAGCATCACCGATTTCCTATTGTCTTGTTTTGAAGCTCCATAATATTTCGCAGATGAGGAAATACAAATGGCAAATAAATACATGAAAAATATTCAAAATCACTGGTAATTAGTGAGATAAAAATGAAAATAATTCTGAAATTCCATATCGCTCCAGAAAGAATGTCTGTCATAAAGAAATCAACCAATAAGAAATTCTGGCAGGGCTATGGGGAAAAAGAATCCTTTCTCCACTGTTGGTGAGAGTGTAAACTGGTGCAATTACTGTGGAAATCAGTATGGAGATTCCACAATTTGTATTTTTAATAATTCAGGCCATATGGTAAATACTAATCCACACATACCTCCATTACAATAAAAATTCACAATGAAAAATGTTATATTTCAAATACACACATATATATTTTATATACTATGATATGCACATATATTTTGTATACTATTTACCATAAATTCTATAGTGTTACAATATCATATCAATAATTAATAATAACCATTATAGTTTAATGATATATCAAAATATGTGAATTTTGTATTTATACAATATATTATATCTTATGCAATAATCATATTACATTAATAATCATATTACATTAAAAAATAGAAATAATCATATTACATTAAAATACAATACAACAATCATATTACATTAAAAAATAGAAATAGAGGGCTAGATACTCATAATAAAAGCAAACTTATAGAAAGATACTTAAAGATACTTGAAACAAAATTGTCTTTAAATCTACTATTTCAGCATAAATGTTTTACATTAAACATGAGAATTAAATTTAAAATCTTCATTTTTTCTAAGTCTTTTCACTACATAATTGACACGATGCTGTTAATATCAATATTTTGCCATCTTAGAATCATGGCACATTATTTTGAGCTTTTAAATTTGGCCATCAGTTAGTAGAAATGCCTGTTCTCAAGATGGTAAAAGAAAATTCTGGCTTACTATTTTTGGCTTTTTGTTTATTCTATATATAATATTGATCCTCCCCAAAATTCAAGAAAGCTTACAAACACTGGTACTGAAGCTTGCGCAGATACTCAGAGGTAAAGCTGAGTTAAAGCCTGAGGCATTTTAACAGCTAAGAACGCTTCTTGTGTTCATAAAAAGTATAGCATGTCTCAATCATACATAATCTCTAAACATTACTGCATCTTTTTTAAAGAAAAATACATATTTAAAATCCTAATAAAATAGCAGGTAATTCTTTGAAAAGGACTCAGGGTTCAAACTTGGCTTAAGTGGGAAACCAGATATTCATTATTATTGTGGGCAAAACCAATAACAAGTGCCAATCACAAATCATTTAATTTACAAAGAGTGTCCCATGTCTTACATCAGTTGGTCCTCAAAAAAATTCCCATTCAGATAAAAGAAAACAAATTACTTGTTTCTTTAGTGAACAATATGTTCTGGACAGAAATTTCTGACCATTGCATCCATAATATATCCATTTTAATAATATTTAAAATTTGTTATTAAAATACAAGTGATAGAGGTTTTAAAAACAATGATTTCCAAATCTCCTCACTCTCCTTGATTAACAGATGTTATTTTGTGTCGTGAAGATGATTCAAGGAGAATGCACTTCAAACTCTGGAGATGATCATAAAAACTAGGACTTTCTCATCCCCGACCCTGTGTAATCACCCCAGAGCTAGAATACCACAGGGGTAGATGATATGTATGCTCTGCTTAGGATGCTGACCCACAGTACTAAAATCACTGAGCAAAGTCAATGTTGGAAATGGGAAAAGTAGATAAAACTCCCATAAAATGGTAATAGTGTTAATCAATAGAGATGTAGAGCCACTATAGTAATAAACACAGGATATTTGCAAAAAGAAGCAAGGCTACTGAAATAAAGAAAGAAGTATGCACATAACTGAGTGAAATGAAACTAGCTAGAAAAACATCCTAACTGTGTAAAGCCAAATGAGTACAGTTCTTTTACCCTTACTTATCCACATCCACTTTTACCAGATCCTGAATAAAATGTTTCAAGATCTACAGGATTTCCTCTACAAATTATTATGCAATAATATGTAGGTTAACTGAATAAAACCTGTATTATTTGTGTACTTTTGTTGTCAGTTATGCATATCACATTCATAAAGTCCCAAATTAAAGAGCATTTCAGGTATTAATAATCAGATGTTTGGACTATGTAAATTAGTCAAAATACAGCCTTTAGAAGATGTTCCCTAGACATATTTGTAGCTGTTTCTATGTGCTATATGTGACACCTGGACTGATTAACATTTTTAATTGAAATGAGGAAATGCGATTTTTGCAGAAAAATAAGTAATGATGTGAACAAATTCAGTTCATGTACTTGTTACATATCCAATTTCAGACACCTATTTTAAGTCCACCAGAGGGATATTTCATTGTTTTCATCCAGTTAAGTTTCAGTCAAAGGACTGAATGAAGGTTCTATTTCCAGGAGACTGTTTTTGCCATTGAAAATTCTCTCCTCTTCAGACATTTGCCGAATGATGCATTAGCAGGAGCTACAAGGATCACATTGTTTCACACCAAATAGCCTCTACACTTTGATTCATATATCACACATGTTCTGTTTCTTGCATTTCTGTTTTCACACCCTCTGCCAAAGTGCAAAGGGATTTGAAGACAAGTACCATAGTTTTCCAACTTTCAGCTGCTTTGGTTGTATTGATGGTGGAAGTTATGGAACATGTACAAAATAGAATCAAGATTAAGGAGATCATATTTCTGTTTTATGCACTGTGATACTGTGAAAGTCACTGAACAATAACTACTTAGAACACTCATTTTAGATCATTTAGCTTCACTGAAGCTAAATACAATGGCAAATATATTGAAACAAAAGATTATTCTAAGGAAGAGAGAATCAGAAATGTGACTTCATAAAATGTGAAGGAAGCATTAAAAGAATAAGTTGTTGCTATGTTAAAAAAAAACTCAACAAGCAGCTCCCTGTGTCTTCGAAGAAATGTGAAAGAAAAAAGTGATAGAAATAATTCTAAGAATATTTATTTCTGATAGATACAGATATAAGAATTATACTGAGATATAAATGATTACATAATTTTATTCATGATATTTAAAAATATATACATAGTCTACTAATCTCTCTTAGAATTTTCAGAAGGTACGTTATTTAGGATTCCAGGAATCTTAAAAATGAATTCAACAGATTACCTAAAGGAGCCCCATCTTATTCAGTCAATTCACATATTCTAAATGAACTTAAATAAATTCCTGATCCAGCAAATGAATAGATAACAGAGATTCAACTCCTTAAGAAATTACTCTTAACCTAATAGAACTAATTTTATAATCTGTTACCATCTAACTAAATCCTTTTACTTTTTAAAGGAGGAAAGAAGATATTGTACTTGTTCAGTGTGACACATCAAATACATCCAAATTCATAGCTCACCATAGTTTATTATATACTTAAGGTGAAAGTTCTATCATATAAGGGCACACTGATAATTCCCCAAATCTCTCTTCTAGACAGACTGCCTATTCTTCAGGGAACCTGAAAAGAGATTTTAATGACTCCTCTTTCCCAGCTAGAAAAAAATCTTTTGCCTAATTTCTCATTAACCTCAATGTAACACACATAGAAAAACAATAAGTATAACACATTATCAATGCTTTCATGAAACACAGTGTAGCACACTATCATCTTTATTTGATTAAAATATAATATTTTGCAACTATATAAAAAAGCATAAAAATTCATTTGAAGCATTGACTAATATAACCCAGGGTAGTTCAACTGTCCAAAATATTACCTTACAAACATATCTATAATATATTAGATAAAATTTTATGGATATTTTATTATATATACAGGTACTTTTATGTTCATACACATGTATGTGAATGTGCATGTATGGTTACATACATATTTATGCATGAATACCAGCACACACTAAAAATTTGGCCACACTATATATGTGAATAAAAAATCAAATATAATACTGCTTAGCACTTAATGTCACATAACCAGGCACCATCATTCCATATTAGATGGATAGATGGACAGATACAGAGATAGATAGATAGATAGATAGATAGATAGATAGATAGATAGATGTCAACAAACAAAAATATTTTAAGTCTTGTTAGGGGCATATTAAAATTTTGATTTTCATAATTCGTTAGCAGTATATACAAGGGATTTTGATGGTTGAATATTTTGCCTTCAAAACAGTATGTTAAAGTGCCTGGTAAGTGCTAGTTTGTGAGTTCAATCCTTGGTACCAAAAACAAACAAAAAATGGTATACATATCTAAAAGTTGTTCAGTGTCCTTAAAACATTAAGTTAAAATCCTATGAATAAAATTTATTAAATCCTTTTTTTATTTTCTGGATATAAAAGCTATAACGCTTCGTGGTAATCTCAAATAATGATAGACCACAGAGCTATATGATACAGCAGAAAGACAAACATTCTAAAACAAAGGTAAAAAGCAGTTTATTGAGAGTTTCAAGACTGAGCAAAAGATGACTGCTATTAGTAGAGAAATATGTCTGAAGGCAATAGCCGTAGTGTGGACCTGTCCAGGAAAATATAATCCAAAGGAGCCACACTGTTGCATCTGTCTTATACCCCTATATTATCAAAACAGGATTTTTGAAACTGAATCTAATGATGTTGAAAATAACAGAGTGTAGTACATTTGTCTTGGGCACAAAACTAATCTCTGCAGTTGCCCGACATAAGGGATGAAATGTGTCATTAGCAGCTAACAGCAAAGGAACAGGATTCAATATTAGATTCTCCCAGATACCACACATCTTTCGAGAAACTCACATCTATATTTTCTCTAATGAATAGTGAGAAGGGAATTTACACAAACCCAAGGCCTTTGCCAGAATCTCAAAGTTTATCTATTTTAAGCAAAGAGAGATTTATTAGTTTCTCAGTAAATGTTTGACCAAAGGAGGATAAATGTATAAAGAAATTTCACTCCTGTGACCTGAAAAACTTAAAACTATGAATAGACTCATGAATTTACTTTAATAGGAATGTACATAAAACTGGTGGTTGAGAAAATGTATTTCATCTAGTCTGAAAAGTATTTCTGTTGTGTGGTATTTCCATATTTTATGTCACCCTCATTTTTTCTTTGTGCATAAAATAATTTTACATATTTGAGCAAAAAGACATTTTCTCTAGAATAAAAAAAAATTATGAAATGAAGTGTTGCCCTACACTAGAAGCCATATGACTTAGTGTTCTGGCAATTTCCTACAAACACACATACAAGTTGAATACCTTAGAAACAGATAACATTAAGGAAATCTTTCATACAGGGTCTCCTCAGTGATTTTTAAAAGATATGCCCTAAACTATCTCACAAGTAATGAAGCTAGCAACAATTTCCTGCAAAGAAACAGAAAATCTTACCAAATCCTTCATGAAAATCAAATATTTGCATTTTACATACATGCTTTGGTCAGTGAATGTTCAGCTCTGGGACACATAATCTAATTCAGACAATGGAAGATAGACATCTTGGGAGGAATCTGTAAATTCAGAGCACTTATAACCGTGACTGAGAAACTATCTTAATAGAATCATTGGATTTTCCATTATCGTTGCTTTAATGATATACATGAGAGACCTTGTCAAACTCAAAAAGAATTTTAAAAATTCATACATAATAGTTTATATAGGAATGTGTGTCATATTGTGGAGTATCTATTACATCTATGCATAGAATCATAATTTCTCTGTAACTTATTTAGATTTTCTCTTAATTTGAAGATATCTGGAATAAATTATAAGACACTAAGGATTTATATTTGCTGTCAACTTTGTGTAGTACGTCTTTTTAAATAGTATGGAAATATGTTTTTTCTTGCTAATATGATGAGGCATTAAGTGATAGCTACACAGGCCTCACATTCCCTCTTAGCAACGTACAGGAAGAATTGAGGTACCAGCTGTAACTTCCATAAAGAATAGATGCTTTCCAGTTGGTCATAGTTCCCATTATGCTGGGATTTTTTTGGTGTTTGTGTGTGTGTGTGTGTGTGTGTGTGTGTGTGTATGCCAAGGATTGAACTCATAACCTTGCCTTTATCAGGCAAGTGCTTATGCCACTGAGCTAAATCCCAGGCCCCTGTAATCCCCATTATGACACCTTTACCTTATTTGATATCTTCTCAATCCTTGGTAAGCATTATTATGCAACCCAAAGAGAAAGGTAAAACAATTTTACAAGAAAATAAAATAATCTATGCACCAACAGATATGTAATAAACTAGCATTTATGTCACTCTCCAATCACTGGGACAAAGCCTCCAAGTTAGAAGAGGTTTATATTGGCTCACAGTTTTCAGAGAATTCAGTCCACGGTTGGTGTCCTCTGAGGCAGAAATGACATCATGAAAGGAGATGACAGAGGAAAGGTACCCAAGTCATGCGAGCCAGGAAGGAATGAGAAAGGGACAAGAAGGTCAAGGACAATAATGCACCCTTCCAGATGACACCTGCACTGACCCATCCTCCCTGAAAAGCTCCCACTTGCTAACAGCACACTCAGCTATTAACTCATCGGTGGATCAATTTCTACTCATGAGTAAAGCATTCACATGATTTAAGGCTTCCCGAAATCCCTACCTCTAATTACAAGGCTTTTGAGGGACATTTGCAGTCTAAACTATACCATTCTGCTCTGAACTCCAAAGGTCACGCACTTCGCTCTCATTTTGCAAAATGTACTTCGTTCATTGCTAAGTTCCCAACTGTTCCAACATTGCTCAAAAGTCAAGTCCAAAGTCTCCTTGAGACTCAAGGCAAACTCAGTTGTGACACCTTGTAAAAATTAAAAAGAAAGTTAGGTACTTCAATATACAATGGCAAAGGTGACTCATTCCCATTTCAAAAGGGAGAAATGGAAATATAGAAAAAATGGATAAAAACAAGACTGAAACTTAGCAAGGCAAACATTTTCCTGTAGCTCCACATCCCATATCCAAGGAAGGTTGTCATAAGATCTTAGCACCCAAGTGCTTTGGCAGCACTGCCCCTCTGGCCTTGCTGGTTGCAGCCTTCAGCTGATTCTGATTATCACCGATAGCTTTCTTCAGCAGATTTACACATTCTTGGCATCTCCAAATGCTTAGTGTCTCCCTTGAACCTATAATTTTGATCTCATGACTTCATGCCTTTCCCTGACAAGGATAAATTGCCTAGTTTTGCGGACCTTACTGTAAAATCTGGGTGGAATCCTCCATAACCCCACAGTTCTTGTATTTTTGAGGTGTGTAAAATCGGCATCATGTAGATAACATCAAGGTCTGCTACCTGCTGAAGCAATAACTTGGCCCCACACCATGGACCATAACTACAGCAGATGGCTGGACTCCAGGAAACACTTCCCAAGGTGTTTGTGGAAGAACAAGGCACCCTGAGCTTCTCTTCTCAAAGCAACTCTTTCAAAACAGCTTTCCCTTTTATATCTTTGGCCTGTGATGACTGGGGGCTGACCAACTCCTGAGATGCCCTTAAACCATGGTTCACATCATACTAGTGAAAAGTACTTGGTTGCTTTTTAATGGTTCTAATCTTTATAGTCCTCATGCTCTCCTTGGCCCCAATTTCTGGGAAAGCTACATAATTTTCATCTTTCAGTTCTGTTTTCTGCTCCTGATTCTCACTGTAAATCTGCCTTAAAGGGGCTTGGTGGAGGAGAGTTGCTCACCCCATGGAGCTAAGAAAGAGATCAGGCAGTGAGGAGGGAGGAGGAAGCAAGGAAGCTTTGACACGCGTATTCCCTTGCAGGTGGCTCACTCATTGACCCACGCTGTCCACCTCCTAACAGCACATTTATCTATGAAATCATGCGTCCATTAATCCACCCACATGTACAGCACAACCATGATCCAACCACTGTCTAACAGTCCCACCTCTGCACACTGGAGACGTTTTTGGAAGGGGAGCATTTTAGGTCTAAATCGTAATGCGGCAGTCAGGCTAAGAGCAAGAGGTAACATTTGATCACTGACGAGCTCCCTGAATTCACACTCAGTTTTATCTGCCTTTGTCTTTGTTTATCATTATTCTAGCATCACAGTTTGAATCCATTTAGGCAAAACTCAATATCATAACTCAGCTTCTTCTTTCCCTTTTTGAGGCTTTTAGCTTTATTTTGGTGTGTGCACTAACGCTCAGTGCTCTTTCTAATATTCTCTAACTTTACCTACCTTCTTTCCTACCTTTACAATGAAGATATAGTAGTATGAAAAGAATGTGAAAATGACGCTAATATAATGGGCAGGCTTATTGTAACTCTTTGAAAGTGCAATTACGGTTTCCTTTATTTTAGGCACACATACAGTCACGGCAGTCAGGCATACAGCACACACACGCACACACACGCACACACACAATTCCAAGTAACTAGATAAGAAATGAAAGGGAGAAAGTAAACCCTAAAAGGTGGACTATATCCACTCGTGCAAAACTTCGTGGTAAAGCAAATACAGAGTTATGTTCCCAACTCTTTAAAGCCAATAAAGAATAGCCATACTTTAATGAACTAATACGCGTCACTTTAAAATGTTAAGTGAGGAATAACACACATTAGAAACAGTATAAAACATAGCTTGAACTACTAGCATATGGCATTTATTCAGTTATGTCAACTTGAAATATACCTGCACAGTGAACTCTCGTTTCCTAAAACCCCAGTTTATATGTATTAAATGTTTAAGTAGATTTCATATTTTAATGAGTTTAAATCTTTGCTAGCTAAAGATTCTGACACATTGTGCACAAGCATAAGACATTCAAGTTTAAAATACTACGTATAAATTTCAATTTTTATTAAATTTTAAATTGCCAAAAATAATGTTTCTACAAATTCCCCCTATACTTTCCTTTTGATCATGAGTACAATGATGCATATTATTTATGTAATTTGCTCCCAAATTAATGCCTAGAAACAAACCTAATTCTCAGACGAATAATGTAGTCCAGGGTCAATGAAGTCCATCTATAAATATGTTATTCTCAGGGTGATCCAGTTTTTTTCATTAACTTCACAACTGATGATCCTCTGTCTAACCCGGCAGTATGTGTGCATTTTGTCACTTCTTGTAAAAGTCACTTATATTTTCATATGGTCAAAACACTAAAACTTATTTCACGGACCTTTATGTTTGCCAGTTCAACTTCCAACTGTTCATTTAGAACATGACAGATTTTGTTTAAGAAAGCTGTTGGTCACATTCAGAATTATTCTGCACCCAGGATGATGTGTCTCATGATTCCTGCATGCCTGCTCATATTGTTGCAAAAGGCATTATTGTCCCTCAGAACCACAGTGTCCAGAACCATGTCCTTTGTGCCCATGCCAGGGTAAGATTGTACTATCTTTCCTCCTTGGACATTCACTCATGAGCTGCCCATTCATCCCTGAACTCAAGCTTTACTATTCTGTGATGACCACGAAGATGAAAGCACGTGTCTACAAACAAATGTCATCCTGAGTTAAAAAAACAAACATTTCCCGGGTTATCAGAGCACAGTATTCACACTAGGATAACTTCTACTTTTAATATTCCCAGAAAACTCACTGAAAAGTTGATAAATTGAAAAGATAGCAGGCGTCTCCTTCCCTGTGTAGTCTTTGCCAGCCTTCTCGAAATTGCCATGTTATATTATATAATACTTCCTCAGCCAGATTCCAAGAATTCTATAGGCTGTAATTTAATCCCAGGAAAACCAGAGGATATTAAATGATCTAAACTGTCTTAGCCAGAAATCTCTGATTTGGCTGCCCTTTGAAGTTTATATCTGAAACTTTTTGATGTCTTAATATTGTTTTAGAAATTGGCGGGGTGAACTTGACTTTGTAAATCATTTTAGGATTGCAAAAATGACATTATGATGATGAATGGCATGAGACTTTAAAAAAAGTTTCTCTGAATATTAAATTAATCACAAGCCAAGGCTGTCTAACATTAGCTCCTGATAACTTAGAGATTCCGTGGCATTCCAGATGCTCTATGAAACAAAAATATTCTGCCTGCATTATGAGCACCTTTCCACATCTGCAATACTGTTATACAATAAAGTCTTGTTCTTTTGTTGCAAGATTTCCCTGGTTCACTTTTTTATTATTAATTTAAACCATGTGGGTAAAGGGTAATCCAGTAAGCCATAGGATTTCAGATCAGAGCTTTCATACAATCACGTATAACATCAAACATCTGGATATTTAGATGAACAGGAATAGAAGAAAAATTACTAGGAACTAAAGCATTGTCTGAATGAATAAATTTTAATTGTATATGTCTCTTAACCTTGAACATATAGTTTTTCACTTGATTTCTTTAAACAGCAACCAGGTTATAGTAAAAATAAAAATTCATAATGTAAGTACATTAGTTGAACAAAAACACTAAATAACTAAATAGTTTTCAATAAAAAATCTAAGTATTTTTGTAATAAATTGTTTCAGTAAACTAAAATCAGTTTGTTGTTGAAATTTAACAGTCTACATAAAGAGAATACAACCTATAAGTTTTCTTTGAGGACTACTTCATCTGGTTGTCTACTTAACAAAAAGCCCACTCCAGAAATATTTTGCCACTAAGGATGTAGATATATTTTGGATATTAGTATCTATAAAAGCCAATTACACAATAACAAATTAATGTTTTTCCCTCATTCTTAGTAACTGCTGCAATTTTCCTAACCACATTTCAAAAAAGGTTTTAGGAAAATGGAAGTCAAGATGACATACAGATAGAAAAAATAATGACCTTCTTTCAAACTTTTGCATTCCTCTAAGATGCTTAAAACTTGCAGACAATTAGTAGCATTAGAGAAATACTCAAGTATCTTACTAATGTTTCTCTCTTGAATTTTATAAATCTTTTGAAGCAGAAAGTTACACAGAAAATTCAAGAAGCAAACTGGTTATTTCTGTTAAATATACTAGGTTGGTATTCTTCAGTGTTACAATATGGAGAACAGTGAAAGTTCCTGTCCAGTACCAAAAAAAGAGACATCATAAGTTCATTCAAAGCACAGTTAAAATTGACCCCCAAAATCATAGAAAATTCCTGCTACAGTGCAAATCAATTTATTTCCAAGCAATTATCCTCAGAGATTTGACTGAATGGATTCTATTTGTATTCTGTAAACCAGATGCTATGTGTTTTACTGCAGATGCCAGGTGTGGACATTCAAAAGTAAAAACTGAGAGATCAAAGAAACAAAGGTTGATCCTGCTGAAATGTTTAGCCACAAGTCATTCACATGACTAGAGACTTTTTTTTCATGAGGTGTTTACATCCTTTGTTGTTAAAGCTATTTATTACCTTTCAAAACAGGTCATCTTGCTTTCTGCAATACTATGGAGTGTGGTATGGTCTTAATTGCAGGTAAGGGAACATCCAAGTTTGCAATAAAATTTCGACATTTTAGATTAAAAACAACAAGTTTGATCTATTTAACAGAGATAATGCATTTTCTTCATTACTAAGTGATATAAGGTAGACAAAGCAATGCAAAAGCTAAAGTAGATGTGCGTGTATTTCCTTCATGTACTAGCTCTACTGGGCAAGGGTCAGCACAGGCAGCACGCACTTCTTCCCCCAGACAGGCTTCAGTGTGTGGATCCTCTGACTTTAGTCAGCTCTTTATTCATGAATTCAATAAATATTTAACTGAATATTTGTTGTGCACCAGGTAACATATAAACTAATGAAAATCAAATTGCCTTCCTTCAAGGCACGTACAGTCTATTGGAGGATACAAATGTACTTATTTTTCTCAGCGTCTATTAGATGATGTACAGTCAGGTGGCCGCAGAAAGCATTAAAGAAATGGACACCTATGTGTCCGGGTGGAATGGAACAGATTTCCTGGAATGATTCTACACTGAGACCAGGAAACATTCAGCACTAGTCAGAGAAACAGAAAGATGAACAATTCTTTGAAGAAAGAGATGTGCATCTTTCTGGATACGGAAAGTGTGCTCCATCTGCATGCGGGAAATGAGGACTCCAGGGCACATAATGGGAATAATAAGTGCATGAGATTCAAAAAACAAACCAAAAAATTCCTCCTGATTTTGAAGAATTACTTATCCCTTTATTCGCACTACCATCCAAAGTGAAGTGTTATCTCAGTTCACCCCGTTCTGTTCTCGACTCAGACCCTGGGAACTCACATAGATCTCCACTCCCTGATCCACAAGAGAAGCATATGTCCCTTTCAAAATGTTGATATAATCTTTAAAAAAAGATTCACTGTAAACATGTTACATTGACATCTTGGATATTTATTACTTACTTGAGAGAATATTTTACAAGATTTATCAACTTTCAATAGTAAAGGCTGGAATTCTCTGTTCCATTTGCTCCATGGAAGTTTGTTCCCAAAAAAAATGGAGAAACAGATGGGACCTGATAGCACACACACACATAATCCCAGAACTCTCGGCAGCTGAGGCAGGTAGATCCCCAATGCAAGCCCACCCTAGGGAATTTAGGGACTTAGTGACATCCTGTGTCAAAGCTCAAAAAAGAAAATTTAAAAAAGGATGGGATATAGCTCAGAGGTTAGGCCCTGGGTTCAGCTCCCAGTCTCACAAAAACAAAAGGAAAAACTGTGGACTTCCTATCTTTCTAAACAATTTTTCTTGTTTCTGCAATCTTTCATTCTCTATTCAGATCATCTCTATTGTCATAGTAGTATTATTATAAATGTTGAGCAACAAATATCTATATGACACTCACTTGAGATTTTCATAGTCTATTATTTGTTCCTTATGAGGTTCTTACAATATTATCTTCGTTTTACAGATTAAAATACTGAGGGCCAGTGGTTTAGATAGTTTGCCCAAAATCACAGTGATAAGCGTAGACCCAAAATTCAAACACAAGGCCTGTAATACTATACAAATATGGAGGGGTGAATTTTCACATACTCTGTCAAAGTACACATAGTGCAAAATAGAGATATGAATAAAGTTTCTGCCTGCAGAAATAAACCTTCCCAAGTCTGTATGCTCCCCCAGAGACATGCTGAATGTTCTCCAAGGGAGAGTCAAAGAATGCCTCATAAATACACACTTCAGCTCATAAAAACTGAATAACCTTTAGTCTCATCAAAGTTACCCCCAGTTGCAAACAAGTTTGGATCTATTTTGTTTTACCTGGACTTCTTTGGTCAATAAATCATTGCAGTAATAAGTTTCAAACTCAGTCCAATCCTTACACATTCAGAAACCCTACATTATCTCCTTGTTCAAATTATCACAAACTATGTTAGGAAAAAAAGCACAACACTGACACACTTTGCTTTAACATAATGTCAACTCTGAGCACAATTTGGTGATCGAGTGTTCCTCTTTTCGGATGTTGCATATCAATCACTCCAAAGCTTAATACCCTAAAACAACAATTGATTATTGCATATCATTCTATGAGTTGACGAAGATCAGTTTGCCAATTTTAGAGAAAGGGGGCTACTTATATAATTTCCGTCAGATGATAAATAGTGCTAAGTTTGTCCACCATCTGTGCAGAAATGGCTGGGACTCACTAGACATCTCTCTTCCAGTACTCACCATGCAGCCACTGGGTCTTCGTGGCTTGGCCACTGCAGAATAGTCAGACTTCTTACATGGAAGCTGGCTGAACTCAGAATCAGATTTCTGAGAAGTCAGAATTTGGTCTGTAAGTTTCTTAAAAGGTGCACTTAGAAACAGACTCAGTATCAAATCATTGAATTCTGTTGGTCAAAGAAGTTATAAGAACACTCAGATTCAAGAGGTGAGCCACAGACCCTATCTCTCAATGGAAAGAATACCAAGTCATTTGTGACCATTTTTGATGCAGCAAACTAACCTCTTGGCTGAAAATAAAGATAATCTCAATTTTTATTTTGGAAATAAAAAGTTTAACATCCCAAATTTCTAAAAGAATAAAATAAAACAGTACTAACTTGATATCCTTAATCATTGTTCACTTTTTAAAAAGTCTATATTTTTAGCCGTTTTAATGTTAACTACACTGCAGATAATACACAGTGTTGACCAGTATCCAAATATGCTCTCTATTGACTTCAGCCACTAGACTGAAAACGTGATGGATGCTGTTATTTATGGATCATAACTTCAGCTCAGCCTAGATGATTGTCAAGGATGCCAAGTTTCATGATTATAGGGCAGAAAATGGCAATTCTTTCATAGTAGTTAAATTATTTTTTAAAGCAAGAAGTTATGACAGACTGCATAGCAAATAATATGCTACTTTCAAATGACTTTATAATGATAGCAACAATTTTTGTATACTTCCCTGGGAAAATTTTTCTTTCCTTAAGTATTTTTTAATGGCTATTTAAACAGTACTTGATAGTCTCACAGAATTTAAACTACACAATGATGGCTTGATTCACTTCATTAGTAAATCTGTGGGAAAACCAGTGGACCCTTAATTTAAGATTAAAGGTTTCTTCCTATGGCTTTTAATTTAAATTCCCAGAGAAAAACTTGGGATATTTTTTAAAGTTACATACATAAATGTTAATCCTCCCAAAGCAGCATTAACAGATCTGTTTCAAGATGAATCAAATATATGACACCATCCACAAGAGAAGTTGAATATGGATTTTTTTTGTTTGATGAGAAATTAAGAGGTCTGAACCCACCATTGGGAAAAGAGATAGCTAAAACGTATATGTGCATGCTAAAAACTACTGTGCTGCCACAGGGAAAATATTAAATGAACATGAATAATAACACAAAAAATCTTCAAAAGTAATGGAAAGCAGAAAAACTTAAACAACTTGATCTTTATCAAAACAGTTATTTTATAAAATTAATCAAAAGACAGAAACGTACCACTCTCCATGTATCTGCCACATATTGTTTGTTGTGTTCTCTTTAACTTTATAAATTGAAACATGGAGCTTAGGCAAAATTCAATTGTTTGTTTCCCTGTCATCTCCGCATTTATGTACTCAAATAAAGCTATGGTACAACGATAGATTTGATATGCAATTGCTCAAATGTTTTTAAATAAATCTAGTAGATGTACAGACATTGTTAAAGATCAGGGTGGGTGAAAGCAGAGGTTGAGGCAGAGTTTAGAATGCAAAATGTGTTTTGTTTTGTTTTGTTTTGTTTTGTTTTGTTTTGTTTTGTTTTTGTGTTAGGTGCAGGTTTGGTTTGGTTTGTTTGGTTTGGCTTGGTTTGGCTTGTTTTGGCTTGGTTTGGTTTGGTTTTGCAGTGCTGGGGGATTGATGCCGAGGCCTCACAGATGTTAGGCAAGCACAGTCATCCCAGGAACTACAGCACCTCAACCTCAGCCCTCTTTATTTTGAGACAAACCCTTACTAAATTGTCAAGTTGGCCTTAAATTTGAGATCCTCTTGCCTCCTCCTTCACAAAGCTAAGGTTTTAAGTGTGCACTACCATGATCAATTGTCAAACACACAAACACTCACAGACCTGCATAGGCACACAAACACACATACATGATGTTTTAAGGACCAACATGTGTAAAGGGAAACTGATAGGAGAGGTACAACTGATAGAAGTCACAGGGAGGCAGAGGCTGCAGACATGAGGTGGACGTTCAGGAGGGAGTTCAGGAGGGAGTACCAGCCCTCAGAATGTCCTTGATTGCATCAGAATAACCAGGCTCTCCTTGTTCCATCACTGGGGTGGGCTGCCCCGCGGAGGGCATAACTTCCAGCGAAACAGGCCTCACATGCAGCAGACACTAAAGGAGCTGAGAACTGGAGCTGTCCCCGCACAACAGGACAACAAAAACAAGAAATTTTCAAGACTATGCTGTTAATATAATTGATATATTCAGACTTAGTTTTCAATGTTATAATATCCCTTATATTTTGATATTGACAATATGGAATTATCATAAGAGTTACTAAATTTAATTTAAACACACAATTTTGAAATGGATACACTTTTGCTTTAAATTTTATGAATTCCTCTAATAAGGACAAATTGACTATCAATATGGCCATAAAATTAATGGAAAACGGTTTTCTTTAGTTATTAGAAGCTTAGGTATATTTAGAACCATTTGGCTACATGGCACTATTTTTACCACAATAAACTGTATGGAATTTAAATATGCAGCAAATATATGCGATGAAAATTTAACGTTCAAACTGAGAATAATTTTAACAGTAAAAATATACACTGGATTTGAACCTTGTTACTAAAAATATAATATATTTTATAGATAATAATATACACATCAAATGTTAAATACTGTTTTGATATTATTCTCAGTGTAATATGTTATTCAGAGTACTTTCACTTGAGCCACTTTAATTTGTATGGTAGTTGTGTGTCCTCTGAGCTATGAAGTCACCCTTCCATACCAGCTCTGTGATAACAGACAGATTCTCAATGCGTTTTTCCCTCACGGTCAATATGATTTTAAACTTTGTCAGTCCAGGTTGTCAGAGGGACAATGGAGACAAAAAAGAGACCCCTCTGGTTCTGACTTTCAAGATTTGGGGAGTTTAGATTTTCTTTGGTTTGGTTTGATTTGGTTTTGAGTTTTGTTTCCATTTTTGTTTTTGTTTTTGAGACAGAGTCTTGCTATGCAGCTCAGGTTGGCCCTGAACTCACTGTGTAGCCCAACCTGTCCTCAGACTCTCAGTGATCTTCCTGCCTCAGCCTTCTGAGTATGGGAATTATAGATGTGCACCACCACACTTGGTGAGGTTTGGGGTCTGATTTTCATTGTGCTGCACCATCAGGGGCAGTGCGGCTTTAAAGATGTCTCTCATGGTGCTGCGCCCAGCCATGAATCTGGAGCCTACCATCCCTCTGCAGGCTCACAGCACTTGCACACAGATACTCTTTCTAAGGAGCATTATAAATTTCTAACCAGCTGATTGCTTAAATTTGAATATATCCTGCCCAATTTCGAATTGTAAGTTTAAAATGTATTATTTTATGATTTAACTTGTGATCATTTATGCTCTGTGAGAGCTGGACTATTAAATGACTTATTAGATGTGAACACAGCAACTATTTTTCATATGTTAATATGCTAATAGTGGTCTAATTGTGCAAACCCTAACCAATGCTGCACACCACCCACCTCACACGCTAACACCTGCCTACTTGCCCAACTCACCTAAGGCTGCACCTTGAAAGCTGTTTCTTGCTGCTCAGGAACTGTGACCAATCTGCAGCCCAGGTGAGCACATACCTCTTCTGTCCAGGAA
This sequence comes from Cavia porcellus, assembly GCF_034190915.1. NCBI lineage: Eukaryota > Metazoa > Chordata > Mammalia > Rodentia > Caviidae > Cavia > Cavia porcellus. The sequence goes on along the minus strand of NW_026947485.1, from coordinate 22,525,618 downwards.
ATGTGAACCTTAGCCTTGAAAAGGGACCTCCTTCTCAATTATGTCTTCTAGTTGTCCCCCTCAGTCTTATTCAACTGCTAGAATTTTCTTTATATTTTTACAGTTACCATCTTACTTTAATAAATTACAGTATGATGTTTGCCTCCTGACTTGACTTAAAGTATTATAGGTAAAGAAAAATTTAAATGTCACACTTAACTAACAAAGCATTTCTATTAGACTGTAGCTCCATAGCATATATCTATGGCAGAGAGATGTGCAATTAGGTGGGAACTGCAAAAACACTGACAAAAAGGTAATTGGATTTAAGCAAATTTTAAAATTTTAAATCAGTTCAAGCTTCAAGAGAAAGCTAAATCATTTGAATTGGTGCTTCAAAATAATACTGATATGTGACTCTCCCTCCTATGATCCAAATAAACATGGAGGGGGTCTACCTAAGAAATTAGAGTCCTTATCCCATTGGAAGGAAGTTAAGTCCCAAACCACAACTGTAGAAAAGAAAAGACAAATATGACCTAAAATGTTATGGAGAGAAATTGGCTAGTCTTTAAACAAAACAGATAAACTTGGCAATGGCCAATAAGAAACTGAAGATTGTAATTTTCACAAATAAACCACTATTAGTATATAAATAGATATAAAATAGTTTGTGTGTTAACTTCTAACAAAATTTTTATTAGCCCAGTTCTCAAGTAGCATAAATGATAACAGGTTAAACCATAAAACAAAACATTTTAACATTATAATTTTCAATTAAGCAAGAAATATCCAATTTAAACAATTGGTGATTTTGAAATCTATAATACTCCTTAGAAAAAGTATTAATTAGTACAAACTATTAGAAACTGCCTCATCATATTGTTAAAAGTCAGAATCTCATCACTTATAGTCAAAAAGGTAAGATCTAGCACTGTATACATAAGCAAGATTATAATATTGATTTCAGGTTTAGTGTAAAATATATCTCTTAGTACTTCTTAGTCAAATTATTTTTGCTCTAGATGGCTTGCAAGAACAATTACTTGTATATTTTTCTGTATAAAAACTAAGCAACCTTTCTAATAGTAGAAAAATTAAAAATTATTATTCCAAAAAACTTACTGATGAGCAAAGATGGGAATTTTTAATGTAATATAAATTCCAGTGCTCTCCAAATATAATTTCAATCATGCAAGGATCAGGATATTAAACCATCAAAAAAATAATCCAAGGGAAAACTGCTGATTCCACGTATTTGGGACTGAGTATAGTCCTAAAATATGTTTCACAGAGTTTGTTTAGTATTATATAACTACTTGGGTTATGTGGTTTTCATATTTTTTAGCCTATTTACTAAAACCATTGGTCCTACATTTAATTATTCACCACAAAGAGAGGCTTTCCAAGCTTCCAAAATAATAGAATCATATTAAATTCCATCAAAATTTAGGATGAGAACTGCATTAAGTTACACCCTGGCGATAAATGTAATCAGGACATTTTTAAAGCGTGCTTAGTATGTGTGGCCTATTAAAAGATTTACTTAAAATCTTAAAGATTACTTCAAATCTTAAATGAAAGCTTTCTCTTTCCAAGATTACCAGTATCAAGTAAAGCAATTTCATACAGGGGTTCACAAAATTCTACCTTCACTAAGATATAGGTGATATAGATAGATATAGATATAGATATAGATATAGATATAGATATAGATATAGATATAGATATAGATGTAGTATAGATATATGACACAGTCTCCATGAACTCCAAGTGATGCATGCACAGCTGGTAGTTTGAACTCAAGAAAACTGTAACTGAACCATAGACTAGAAAATTCTGTGCCGCTAACATCTTCTAGGAATTTGGGAATTTCCAAGTCTGTATCCGTGGGATCCATTCTCAAGCCACTAGAAACTACATTCTTCAGACCTCCACATGGGTGATTCTTTATCTCAACTGTGTACCACATATTCTGAGAAACTGCAACTCTCATCATCTTAGGAGAGCTACAGAAATAATTTGAGAACCTTTAATATTACAAGTACTTCTCTTTTAGTAAAATAACTTCATTGAGGTAGAAATGACATAATAAATAAATATACTACACATGCAAAAGCAATTTGATGTTTTGGCATATGTATACACCTGTGACACCATTGCCACAATAAAACTATACTAAGCATTTCTACCACTCTCAATAATTTCCCCAGGTTCCTTTGGAATTCCTTTTTCTTAAGCACATGTCCTCATTCACTGGCAACTACAATTCATTAACTATAGTTTCTATTTTATAGAATTTTTATAGGTGAAATTATAAAATATGTACTCTCCTTTTTGTCTTTCTTTTACTTAGCATAATTACTTTGAGTAATCTATATTTCAGTATGTACCCACAACAGTTCAGTCCTTTTTAATTTCTGTATAGCATTCCATTATTTAGGTATACCATAGTTTGTTAATCCACTTGTTTGTTGATGGACATCTGCATTGTGTCCTGTTTGGGGATATGACAAACAAAGCTGCCGTGAATATTTGTGTACAACAGCTACTCTTGTTTCTGTTTGATAAACAGCTAAGAGTAAAGAGCTGACTAATGAAGGAAGGGTATGTTTAAATTTTCAAGAAATATCTGGCCTGTTTTCTACTGTGCTCGTAATACTTTACATTCCCACTAAAAGTGTGCAAGATGTCTAATTTTAACATACACTTGCTAGGACTTAATAGGGGCAGTCTTTTCAATTTATTTTTTCTGAGAAGTGTGTATGGAGTCACATTGTGCTCTTAATTTGCATGTTCCTTTTCACTCATGATGTTGTACATCTTCAAGTGCTTATTATAATGAAAATGGTTTTCTTTGATAAAGAATGTATTTAAAAGTTTGCCCTGCTTTCTACTGGATGGTTTATTTCCTTATAATTGAGTTTTCATAATATTTTGTAATACATTTTAAAATCACTTCCTAAATATTCAGTAGAAATTTGAAAATTATTTCTCCTCATCTCTGATTTGTCTGAAATGACTTTTAGAGAGCAAAGTTTTAATTTTGATGAAGTTCAGTTTATTAATTTCATATTTTTGTAGGTCATGCTTTTGGAGTCATAGTTAAGAAATATTTGTGTAATTCAATACCACAAAGACGTCTTATGTTTTTCTAAAATTGTACAGTTTTAGGTTTTACATATTGGACTATGACCCATTTTTAGAAGAATTCATCTCATTGTATATAAAATTAATTCATTGATATGGTGTCACAGAAGAAATACATAGTACCTAGTAGAAGTTCAGCAGCGAAAAGCAAAGGATGACAATTTTGAGAATTATTTAGAAGTCCTAGTGTCCAAGGAAATTTGTATATACTTTGTGTATTTTTTATTTTAGTCTACAGGAAAGTTCTGTCCTACTTGCTTAATGTGGAGTTAAAAATTAACAGTGTTGAATGCACAATTCCTGTATTTATTTCCTTCCTGGAGAACTCGAAAGAAAAAAATGTGGCAGTAGGGGGCCACATGTCAGAAGCCCTGGAGTACACTGTGACCTAACCCAGGAGCTCAAAGCCGAGGCTTATCTAGGACAAGAGACAAAGGGTAAGATGGATGTTCTGAGATTGATAGCCATCTGACTGCTGAAGATCTTAGTAGTCATAGCAAAGATTTCTTGCTGCATCCTACAAACAACTGAAGGCACCAAAAACTTGTAAGCGGGCGGGATAGTGGCAACCAGATCTGCAATGTTAAAAGAATCATTTTAAGCTGCAAAATGAGCTAAAATGATTCTTATAATAGGGGAAGACAGAGACATGTTAGGAAAAAGTGAAACATTTTGGGTAGAGGATTAACACAAGGTTAACAGGGGGACAGGATGAGAAGTGTAGGATGTATCAAAGCTAAAGTTCAGTAATCAGAGTAAGAAGGTCTACATTTGATTGAGGGAAACCATGTGAAGTTTCACTAGTAACTGAGAATACAGACAATTTTGGGACCTGTAATGATACTCTCAAAAGACTTATATGTTTTACATATATTACAAAATAAATTAAATGTGAGAAAAGTTATTCACATCGATAGCAATATGCGTTTAAAAAGATAACGATGAGTTTCAAGTATATTAGGGGATAAATGCAGATATTGGATCAAAATAATACAAGATTAGAATAGATTTGTAAAACAAAGTTAAAGAAGTATCTTTATCTAATTTTAGAACCTCCATAATTTAAACCAAACTTGTTTTTTATTGTTTTATGTATATAAATGTCTCTATAAAGCTAAAATATTGCTTAGCCCTCAAAAATATTTCACAGTTTCAGATTCCTTAAATACAGCATTATGTAATTTTTTGTATTCCACAAAAATTTTTTACATTATATTTAAGAGTATTTAAACTCATAGAAAATTTTTATTAGGATTATCATTTTAACTATAATTGCCCATGTATTGATTTCTATCTAAATATGTTTAAATCTTTGGTAAATTAAGGTCAAAAAGTGATTATAATATCAAATAAACAAATTAACATCTTGATAATTATCATTTATCAATTAAAAATAAAAAAGAACACATTGATGTATTTCCCTTTGTAGATATTCATAGCAAGATAGGCTCTATGATCAAGGAAATATATGGTACATGATATAACTTGAGATTAGAGCTTTGAGTATTTGATTCAGAAATTCCATTATTGCAACTACTACTGCTTTTACTCTTTAGTCTAAACACAATTATTGTCTACAAGGCCAAAATCACCAAATTATGAAAACAAAACAAAATCAAGTTTACAAGTCTTGTTTTGCTTGTGGATCAGTTGTCAATAACTTTAAAAATCATTTGACAAATTTTTCCTACAACCTTAAATTATAAATTTGGTATCTAATCATCTCTACCATCTCCAGTGTGTTTGCCATCTTATAACTCTCTCTTGTAATGAAGAAGGAAATTGATCAAATAATTCCTAATGTACTCTTAGAGAGAAAGAGATTGATAGTGACAGAGACAAAGAATTTAAGAAGCCTCTGATAGACATGGGGTAGAATTCTGTAAAGTAGAACCTCAAGTGGAGATTTGGACTAAACATAACCAAAGCAGCCTGCAGATAGTGGTTCCCAGAGCCCTTTTAAAGTCAGCAGCCATGGAGGAAAATAATAGATAGAAGCCGGGGAATATAATTGTGAGTCTAGGTTGAAGTACTGTACTAACTTAGAAGCCTAGGGGAACAGGGAGAGAGACTGGATCACATACACATTGGAATAAAAGACAAATGGAAGCCTGAAGAGCAGTTGTATTGATCTAACCACTCAGGGATGTGGGAACCTTGCCTCAAAGGGTCTTTAAGTTAATGATGTGTGGGGGAGGAAGGAAGAAACAAGATAAGCTCAAAATTGGGCCTTAGAATTGTGGGAAGTGCCAAGGGAATGCACACTGAAGGAGGTCTTCCTTTTAGAGGAAGATAACAAATGGCCACTTTGCCAAAAAAGATGGTTGATGTGACCTTAATGTAACTTGGATAGAGTGAAGGGAACTTTGCTCTAAAAATTAGAATTTTCTTCTGGCAACACTTCTGAGAATACTCCTGAAGGTCATCATCTTTCAAGACCCACAGAGATATACACAGTAATGTTTTCTTCCATGATAATAATTTCCTCTATGCATGATACTAACCAATATGGAGAGCCTGTAATCCTAAAATGATAGCTATGAGAAGCCACAAAGAGGCTAAAGACAGTGGCAGAATAACCAGAAAACCCTGCCCAAGGGCTGGTGAGTCACGAAACAGAAAACGGTTTAAAGTTTTTCACTTCAAAGTTGTTGGTTCTGATTCAACCAGCGTTTTAAACCTTTAAGTAAATCACTTAAAATAAGAAGAGATAATACAGGACAAAAATAAGTCTAAATGATACCCTTTGTGTCACTGCTTTAAGAGAGTTATTCAATAAAAGTATGTAATGAATTTAATGCCATATTCTTTATTGAAGAAAAAGATGATAAAAATTGTTCAAAGAAAATGCAAATAAAATTAAATGTATAAATTTTATGGGTAATTTTTAAATGATTATTTTAAATCATTGCTAGAGTATATGCTCATATTGTTATTGGGTAGCTCCTCCAAAGAAGTGGCTTGCCAAATAAGGTTACCAGGTTTTTAGATTCTTTCCTCTCCTTCTGGGATTGAATTCCACGTTCTTCTTGTCTCAAAAAATAGTTGAATGAAATGAGCAAAAAGTAAGTGCAAACTTTATTTGAAAAATTAAAAGTGAAATGTGAGAGCAAAGCTGGTTCTGCAGAGTGAGCTTGGACCAAGTTTTTTTTAAAAAAGAAGAAAAAGCAAGATAAAAACATCCTGGAGAAAGAAAGCCACAACAGTGAGCTGTTCTTGGTGTTTGTTTCCTCAGCATCCTATTGAAAAGCTGCTAGAGTTTACAGAAGTCCCCCTGGAGGGCTTTGCCAACTGTTCTACACATTTATTCTAGGATCTTGTAATTAACAGGTCATACTAGAAGGGATGGAAAGGAGTTACTGGGGATTGGAGTTAATGTGTATGTAAAATAAAGAGAAAGACAACAGAATTGGTCCATAAAGTGTTATCTGTGACAAGAAATAATACCAGTGACAGGAAAGAGTGAGTAAGAAGAACTCAACAGAGAGAGCATTAGACCATGCTGCAAAGGTGACAGTGTCTCAGCCAGTATGACACAGAGATGCACTCAAGCTTTTCTCTTAGGGGAATTTCACATCAGGCAAAAGTAGTCATTACCATGCCTGGTCACTGGCTGAAAACTGCTTAGGAAAGGTATGTCACCCACATGAAGGGTGCAGAGTATTCTGGAAATACTATAGTAGAAGGCTGGCAGCTAACCATACTCCTCAGAGCTAAAGGAGTTCTTTCTAGAAAGCACATCTGAGTGGTAAGCCTCCAAGGATGACGAAGTTCATTCTCTGTGTCTCATGATTCACCTCTCCATTCATACATTTAATGTTGCTCCTCTGAAGTGTCAGTTGGTGTGTCTTCCTGAACAGGTATATAGCAAAAAAAAAAAAGTACTGGACCAACCGAAACTCCATCCAGCAGACGTTCTTGAGATTACAATGAGTACTACTTGTCTTCCTTTTCCATTCTTCCTTTGAAACCTCAGCCACCTCAACTATCATTTCTCACAGTCTTGGAAACTTGCCTAGTGACGTAGCTCAAGCCCTCCTTTGGAGAAATCTGACTTTCGGGTAACCTTATCCTCCTGAGTCAATTGAGCAGAAGTTTGGGAGGGGCACCTAAGAGGATTGCCTGAGTTTTAGGCATTTTCCTACTACTGCATCCTGCTTATCAGATATTGCTGACTTCTTTAGATTTCTGCTGCTCCTGGGACAAAGACTTCAAAGTGTCCTCAGGCATCCATGGACTTCAACTCTGCAGGACGTTTGCTGTCTTAGCAGATTGCTGTCACCTTTGAAACTCTATACTGTAAAGTCCTAAAGTTCGTTTTAGCTTTTTCTGCTGTTATTCTACAAAACATAGAGTTTCTAGCCTTTGCACTTCCTTCTCAGTCTCATGTAAACTACTTTCAACTTTTCATTGTTCTCCATTAGGATATTACTACAACTTATTAACAGCCAGTTCATTATTCTTTGTATCCCCCATACCTTTCAAAAAAACCAAGTCATTACATCACTTAGGTTAATAACGTCTCTCACCAGGATTTCCTCTCTGGTCACCTGTAATGAACTTTTTAGAAAATATACCACCACTTTGTACCAAAATTGCATCCAACATAAAACCTAGGATGGGATTCCCACTGCCAATCAACACCCCAAACCCCAAGACACTAATTATTCAGAACAATCCTAGTAGTAACTATTTCATTTAAAATCCATCATAAAAGAATTAGCAAGACCTGAGGTTGAGTGAAGAATTCTGAAGGGTTTGGAGTACCAGGGATGGCGGATGTAGACAGATAAGGAAAAGGATGGTACTTCCTGTAAAAGATGATGAAAGAATCCTGATTGAGCTTGGAAGAGCTTGAAACCATAATTCTAATTAGATGCCTAAGAAAGAAAAGACAGGAAGAACCATAACTAGGCAGGAAGAGCCTCTGACTATAATGCAGAACTGAAAAAAACTCCCAGCCAGAGGCTGGGAATGGAGCTAAGCCGTGACCTAACATGCCTAACATAAGCAAAGTACCAAAATCAGTCTCCAGCATTACAAAACAGAACTCTCAGGAAAGACAGTGGGAAGCTCTACTGAAAACACTTCCTCTGCAGAAGTCCCATATCAGGCAGAAAGAACAAGATCCTAGTACTCCTTTTGTGCTGGGCTACCAACAAAGAACAGAGTCTAGACTTGAATGTCATAAGGCTTCTTAAAGCACACAGTAAAACATGATAGCTAATAGTTATCATTTAAGCTGGAGAAGAAATCCAAGCAGTGCCTTTCCATAGCTAATAATTAGAGCTTATATTACAGTGAAGAAAATGGAAATTAAAGAAATAAACATATATTATGCCATGTATTTTATGTGCAATGAAGAAAAACAAAGCAAGGCAAGAGAGTTAGGGAGTGCACAATATGGGAGGGAAAGAACTAATTTATTTAGTGCTCTGCAGAAGCAAAGCAAAGGTGGTGGATACATAACAGCTGGCTACAGAGGCTCCCTGAGATAGTCAACCTAGAATTCAACATAATACAGCATGGGGATCCTGAACAGAGGGAGATGAACTCTCTCATCCCAAGAAGAAACTAAGCTGAGAAGAACCAATCAAATGTACAGTCCTGTTGCTATTATTGGAACAGCTAAAGGTCCAGTGCTCCTGCCACATGGGACAACTTGCCAAGCTTTCAGAGGTCCTGCCACTTCGACTCACTGGAGGCACAGTCACATGGAGGTGGGGGTTGACCAGCCTAATGGAGAGCTGAGCTGACAGGGAGCTTGTATCAACCTGTGGTGAGTGACAGGAGTGGAGCCATTCCACAGAAAGGGGAGCTCTGGTGGATGACATTTTGGGGCCGGGCAAGACTGGCAAGTACAAGGGGCAGCAGTGACTTCAGTCAGTTGTTTCCTTCCCAAATAGGATTGGTGGAGTGAGCTAGGCCTGGGTCACGCAACCTGACTGAGACCCAATAGGTTATCCGAAATCAACTCCCTACGCAGTGGCACACACTAACATAGTGAAACCTCAGAAGTTTGACTGACATAGAGGGGAAGCAATGCATAATAATACAGTGCAAGCCTCAGCAGCTTGACTGATCTGAAGGGGAGGGGCCAGCATATGCTGCCCCTGTCTGCAACTCACTAGCACACTGCAGTGGGAAGGGTCACCTAGCCAGCTTCAGAAGAATTGTAACCAACAAAGAAAGAAACTGGAAGAAACAAAAAAGATGGGAAGAGGAAACAACAACAAAAAGTTCCCAGGTCCCAACCCTGAGAACATTGACCCAGGACAGGTACATACAAAGGAGAATGAGAACAGCAAACATGCAATATCAAACATGGCACCAGTGGACACAAAGAGATAATCTTCGGGACCTAGTTTAAAAGTGAAATATTTAGCCAAGTGAAGCAAGATATAAGAAGATTAATAAAACAGATGCTAAGCACCCCTCAAGCACACACAGATGGAAGGAGGTAGGAACTCAAACAAAGGAGAGAGTCATTTGATGAAGAATATAAAGAAAATATAGAATTCAAAGAGATTACCAGGAAATTAAAAACTCTATGTAAAGATGGCAAATCTGCTTGAAAGAAAATAAGGATAGATTATCCAAACTTGAGGGCAGTTTTGCAATGTGGGATTATGAAAGGAAAAACTTTTTTAAAATAACAAGGAAACAAGCAGTAACAGTACAAAGACTAGAAGACGACAAGAGGATCCACAATTTGAGAATAAAGAATGTGAATGAAGAAGCAGGGGTACAAACAAAGGAACTACAAAGGCTATTCACAGAAATAATTTAGGAAACTTTCCCAAACATAGGAAAAGGAAATGATATTCTGATGTATGAGGCATACAGAACTTCAGCCACCTACAACCAAAACAGAGCCACATCAGGCATATAATAATCAAGATCCCAGAAATTCAATATAAGAAAAGAGTATTAAAAGCTGTTAGAGACAAGAAACAGATAACCTATAAAATAAGGCCTATCAGAATAATGGCAGACTTCTCAACACAAACCATCAAGTCAAGAAGAGCCTGGAGCGAAATATTTAAAGCCCTGAAAGAAAATAACCTCCAACCCAGATTGATATACCCTGCTAAACTGTCTCTATAAATTAATGGAGAAACAAGATGTTTCCAAGACAAAGAGGAACTTGGGAAATTCACAACCACCAACTCAACTCTACAGAGAATACTGCAGGGAATTCTAGAAAGAGAGAAAAGTACTAGGATTCCAGGAAAAGTACGAGAGAAGCCTCAATGAATGGAACAGAAAACAGAATGAAGAAGACAAGCAAACAACTGATGGCAAAAAAAGAGCATAACAGAAATGAGGAAGAGAAGGTAGGTTATAATCTCCAATATAGATGGCCTTGATACACGAAACTTAAAAAAAAACAACCACACATGGAGTAGATCAGAAGGTAGGATCCACCGAGATTCTATTTATAGGAAATATAATTAACATGTAAAAGAATACATGGACTGAAAATCAAATATGAGAAAACAATGCTCTATGTGACAGAGAACCAGAGAGTAATAGGGGAAACTAGACCAGTATTTGTGAATAGGTTGGAAAGACAGGCTTTCAAAGGTAAAGGAATATAATTAGAGATCAAGTCCAGGAGAGAGAAGGTTCAGAACCACTTAGGTAAATAGCAGGTTCCCCCCACCCTGCCACCAATTTAAAACCAGGAGTCTTGGTCAGACCCAAAAATGCACAGGGTACCCTGGGGAAGTGAAAGGGGAGGGAGAGTCTTAAAAAAGATGGCAGAAGATATTTTTAATAGTGTATCAGCATTTAAAACCCACATTACTCACACCACTCTGCTTAGATAGATTTTATTCTTTTTTGATAGATTTTATTCTGTCCCAGTTTGTCTACTTGCATTAGACTTGAGGGCACAGACAGCTATCCCAAAAACATCAGGATAAAGCACAGTAATCATCTTTAATTTCCTATTATCTTAATCTGGAGCCCTGTATGACTTATACTGTTTTATCATGACTGATCATAGTTAAATCTGGTTTGTTTGATTGCTGTTTGGTATCGACAAATTTTATTCAAAACTGATATGATTGATAGTATCAAGTCTGAGAGTATAGGCAACTACACTGAAGATGACAAGACTCTATGATACACATTCTGGTTTGATAACTGCCTGCTTTTGAAGTTTTATACTATATACAAAGTTGTGTTTTTATTAATACTGTTATGTACTGATATATTCAATTATAATATGTCTGATGATATAGCCAATTCTATTGAAGATAACGAGAGACACCACAGGAACTATGGTAGAATTCCTTGTACAATGGTCTTATAAGTCTTTTCATTTCATGTGTTTATAGGAATGTTTTGTTTTGTCTTGCTTTTTTTGTTTATCCCTCTAATACAGAAAGGATAGAAATACATGTTAAGACTCATGCATGTGTAGAATCTATAAACAGTTTATGAGAACTGATCTTATGACACATAATGAAATGACCATATACTTTGAAGAAAAAGAGACACTAAAGTACCCAGTGCTGATCCTGGAGTATCATAATGTGAAACGCAGCAATAGTATTATTCTTTGTTCAGAGTGATATTAGACTGCTTGGGTTTGTTCAATCTCAACATAATTGAAGATATGGAGAACTGCATGTATGTTTAAGTGTATAGAATTGATAACCGTATTTCTAAGTTTTTGTTGGATAGTTGAACAGAACTGGTTGCAGTGTCACTGTTTGAATCCCACTTTATATGCTCCACTTTAGTATCTTGAATAACTATGTATAACAGGACAATCTGTAACCATCAACTAGTGATTTCTTAATGTTTATTTTTTTCTTTGAAAGTATGTATTATTTCTACCCGTTTTCTGTTTTGTTTAGTCTTTCTTTAAATAAAATAAAATAAAATATCACCCTGGATATGGACAAGTGCTTCTTTGATAAGCTGAGATTGTCATGGGATTGGAAGGAAGTGATGGAGTGACGTACGCGGGTATCTGAGGAAAGTGTGGCAGATATTGTTCAAGCTGCAATAAAGTGGCCAACAGAGCTAAAGCAGAGTGAAGAAGAAGTAAAATTGTGAATGAGTTCTGAGTTCTTGGAGTGGAAATATAGCACTTATGCAGCACAGCGATGACTTTCAGACTGAGACAGTCAGAAATATATCTAGTGCCTCCACTTGCCATTCTAGTAAACATTAAATTTAAAAAGTTTAAAATTCATCTTCTAATCTTCACTCTCCTCCATCCTCTTCTTGGAATCTTTTGTATATCAATTGATTGCAAATTTTTTTCCAATCGTTCAGGCCAAAATCTTGGGATCATTTTTTAACACCCTTCTTTCCTTCACACCTTACATTCATTCTATCAGCAGGTACTATTGAATTTTCCTCAAAATATAACCACACCACAATCATGTCAGATCACTGCAACCTCTACCAACTTAGGTGACCATTACAGGCCTTGCATGAGTTTACCTCCGCATCATCTCCAAAGAATTACTTTCCACATTAGCTAGAGGGTTTTTTTTTTTAATAGACAGAAAAGTGTAAAAGTTTTCTATGAGTTCTATTTTCCCAAAAAAAAAAAAAAAAAACAAGGTTTCCAATGTCTCAAAAGGCACAGCCCTGCCCATGTCATTGCCTCAAGCTAGTCACATGGTATTTTTCTCCCTTCTTTCTTTCCTTCCCTCCCCCAGTGGCCTCTGTGATGTTTCTCTGATATCCAAGGCCATTTTCCATCTAACTATCTTTGAAATGTCAGGTTTCTTTATGTGGAAGCTTCTTGCCTGATATGAATTTTAACAGTCTGTTTGCTTTCAAGCATTTATTTAAGTATCGTTCTTTTACTTAACCTTATTGAGAGTAGCAACTTGCCCCCAGCTTTCTGGCACCCCTGATCCCCTTACCCTGAACAGTTTCTTCCATAGCACTCACCATTCTCAACACAATACAAAATTTTTAAAATGGTGTTTCTTATCTTGTCACTGATTTATACCAAACTTGCTAGATCAATATACCAAAAGGATCAGGTACATCTTTAAAGTGTTCAATAATTTTTTAAATGCATATCTTAATAAGTTTGCTGTGCAATAAATTTAGCATACAATAGGATACTTTTTAATGTTATATACTAATGCAAGTAATGTATAATTAATCACATTTTATTAACTCCAATTTTTATTAAGTGGGAGTTTTTAAATATATTAAGATAAACCGAATGAAACTGATCTATATTTTAGTCTTAAAATGTTTTTATTTTGATGGTTTCATATGTTTCAAATTAATGCTAATACTTTTCCCATATCATAAACAGTATAATAATAAAAACTTTCAAAAATATTAAATTACAAAATCACACAGCACTTAATCTGCAAATATACAAAGAATTTATGGCTTTAAGGATGAATGCATAACGCATAAAATTTATTACAAAGGAAAGTCACTATTAAAAATAATGTACAATATATAATATAGGAAATGAAAAATGGAAATTATTTGAGGGCAGAAGTTTATAGCATCCTGGGGGATATTTTTCCTTCACACCTCTCTAATCTTCCACATGTTTGCAAAAAGTGAGAAATTTGGAGAAGGTTCAAACAACAACTAATGCAAGACATAATATTGTTGAAAATAGATTTATCCCAAAGCCTAATGGAAAAGGAATTATTTCGTGTGAAGGTAAAATTCCTGAGGCAAAAAGTAATTTATTTTAAGCAGTTTTTATAAATACTTTTTAAAAGTGTAAAGGCTCATGTCTGTCTGCTTAATCTTTCAAATCCTCTTCTAGTGTTTTTGATCCTAATAGGAAGCACCAAACTTAAATAAGAAGGCCTCTAATTCATTGAAACATATTGTTTCTAACCTATTAATCTGCAATTGGAAGGTTAAGCTCTGCTCTCCTAGGTGATCTCAGGTCCCAGTGTTCTATTGTCCAGCTGTCTCCTAGGGCAGATGTCACTAATCTGTGCCTGAGAACCAACTTTCTGCCACTAACTTTCGTAAATGAAGTTTTAATCTACTACACTTATGTGCTCATGTACTGCCTTGGCTTCTTCATGGCGTTGTGGAAGAGCTGAGGAGTTGTGTCATTGACTATACAGCCTGCAAACCTAAAATGTGTGCTGATTTTTTTAATTAGTTTTGTTGGTATATTTTAGATATACATAATGATAACACCCATAATAGGGTATTTGTACCTATACAAGATGTATCTTGATTCTTCTCTTTCTGTTTTTTTTGAAAGTTTTCAAATCTGCCACAAGATGAAGCCATTGTCCACAGGGCTAATTCTAGCTCCCTACCAACACACACACACACACACACACACACACACACACACACACACACACACACATTCAAAGCAGTGAGAAAAGGAAAAAAGGCCAAGTAGAGGGAAAACGATTCCCTCTTCTAAGAACAAGCAAAAGGTTTCATATATCACATCCACTTATATTCTATTAACTGAAACATGCCCATGAGTCTATTAATAAGGCAAAAACGAGTAACTAGATAACAGAGCAGCAGTGAGGAGCCTCTGACAGGATTCCAGGGTTACCTATGGCAAATACAGTGTGGTACATGTGGAAAGCACAGCCTTTTGAAGTCACTATCTTGTAAAATTAGGCAAAATAAAACAATAGGATTTTTGACACTGAGAAGCACTTCACCAAGTAGAAACTTGCTCTGTCCAGAAAGTCTACTTCTTCCTTCTTCTGTATTGCTGGTTATTTATAATTCACCCAGAGCCTGGTAGCACTAAAATTTTAAAGAGTAGATGATCAGATTTCATATTTGTTGTCAATGACTGAAAATAAGCCTTGGGTCTCTGCAGTAGTAACTTTAACTTGCTGTGTAAGCTCCTGCCACTTCTCTCCCAGGCAGAGCTTTCTCTTACTTTAATATCATCTCTGATAATTTTAGTTGCTTCAGGAGAATTTGTATTCTCTCTCTCTCCACTGTGCCATCCATTTGTGCCACACATATACACACAAAAACAAGATACATACTCAACAATTAAATATTCACTCACATTTTGACTTTCTTACTTCAGTAAGTCTCCAGGTTTGGTATATCAGGTAACATGAAAAATGCTTATTACATAAAGCAATGACCACCAAATTATAGCCAAAGGCCAAGTCTAGCCTTGTGTCTAGTTTTATAAATAAAATTTTGAGAATATATCTGCATAAATCAACTCTCCATTACTATAAAAAATACTTATGATAATCGATTTTAATTTTTAAAACGTTTATTGTAGCGCATTTGAAGGTTGATCCTTTTGCTTTTAGCCTGTGATGATGCACTGTATCACGCAGGAAGCATATGATGGAACTAAAGGGCTCATTAGATGAATAAGAAGGAAAGAGAGAAAGATGACAGTACTGTGTGCACAATCCCTCTCAAGGGATTTTAGGTCCTGTCTCCGAGGACCTGAAACTTTCCACTAGGCCTCTCCTCTTCAAAAGTCCACCCTCTCCAAACCATATCCCACTGGTGACCAATTCTGTAACACATGGGCATTTGGGAGTTCAAATCCAAACTATAAGGACAGCTATGCTTATTCATTTGCAGGGTGTCTGTGGCTGTTGTTATACAATGAAAACAAAGTTAATTACATTAGACACTGTGTAATCCCTAAGGCCTAAATTATTTACCACTTCACCTATTAGTCATCAGTCCTTGAAATACTTCAGTCTACGGAGCCTTTATTTTTTTAACTCAGAATTATAATTAGAATAGCAAGATCTTCATTTCGATATAAAAATTTTCTTGACTTTAAATACAGAAAACGCTAGAATTAATTTCCTTTTACACTTCTTGAATATTATCCTGCAGCTTCAAAGAACAGAAAAGGTACCCACTTTGCTTATAACTATTTTTAATAAATAAGTTTAATAGGTAAAGATGGCCTTCAATAAATGGCACTGGGCCAATTGGCTCTCTATTGAAAATCAAATAGATTTTGACCACCCCCTCTATTGCCCATACCATCCATACAAAACCATTTATAGACTGGTTTAGTTCTAAATATGATGTGTGTGGGAGGTGGTATGTGTGAGAGACAGAGACAACATTTTAGCAAAAACCATAAATTAATTTTATGACATTGGAATATATTAATATTTCTTTAACATGGTATAAAAAGCACCACATTTAAAAATTATTATTTTTAGATAATCTGTCTGAAAAATAAGACTTTTCTTTCAAAAGATATTAAAAACTCATTTTCTGATTTCAAAACTTACTACAAAGCTGACATAATTAAAACAGTGTAGAAGAAGCATAAAAACAGACATATGGACCAAGAAAATTTTTAAAAAGACCCCAGAAATAGGCCCAAATATATATGAGAAAAAAATAGATACAACCTTTCTTTTGGTACTGGGGACTGAGCCCAGAGTCTCCTCACCAAGCTACACCCCACCACTCCCATCCTCCTTATCTGAGGCAGGGGCTTTTTAAGTCATTAAACTGTCTCAGCTTCTCAGAATGCTAAGATTATAGCTGTGAACCACCAAATCTGACTAAATTTTCAAATTATGTCATAAACAGGTTAGACAAAATAGTCACAGAATGCGATAAGGTACTTGCAATACCTATATCCAAAAAGAATTTGAAAAAACTTTTAAAAAGAAAAACAGTTGAGTAGACATTTCATACCAGGAAATCAGAACCTACTTGGTTATCAGGAAATGTTGATCAATTTTACTTGTCTTAAGGAAATGTAAATTAAAACCACAATGTACTATTCAAACACACATTCAAAATGCCTTAAGTTAAAATATAGAAAATAACTAGAAATGACAAAGATGTGAATTGGTGACACTATAAATTATGATTTTGAAAGTAACTACTAATACTAACATATAAATAATTTATTCCATTTTTATATGTATCCGGAATAGTAATGAGTCAATGTTATCACAAATAGATATACATAACAATATGTAAAGTCTTGTTTTTGTAATAGATAGCAACTGGGAAGTTCCCAAATGCTCATCAAAGGTAAAGGCAATAAATAATGCTATATTCACAATGAAAATGACATGCATCGATCTCGTAAGCAAAATGTTTGGGTGAAACACACAGAAGACTATACAGAGCATAGGGGTTTTTTATCTAATGTTCAAAAATTTGGCTACATTCATTTCAGAAGTCAGAAAATAATTCCATGGAGAGTGATCAGTGATTGGGTATTGGGACATAAGACAGTGAGGGAGGACTTTGGTGCTTATGATGCTGATCTGAGTGAGGGTTATGTTGGTAAGCTCACTGTGAAATGTAGTCTCAAGCTCTCCATTTAAGATATCTCTATTTATGTTATCTCAAGTGCCCGATTTACTGGTGCCCTATTTATTGCTTTGGGCACAGGTTACACTGGTATGTTCACTAAAAAATTATTAATCTGTGCATTACAATCTACATAATAATCTGTTATAAATCGTGAGATTTGTAAATTTTTTCAGCATATTTAACTTTTTAAATGTAAATTATAAAATGGAAAAACTAAATATATACACATGTTATCTCTAATTATGCCTCCTGCATAACCATAGAGAATTTGAAATTGAGTAGGATGAGAGCTCAAGCTTCTCTGCCAGGTAAAGGGCGACTTCTTACCCCATTTCCACTGCAATCTGGACTCCGCTTTATCATCTCTCCCAAAAGTACACAGTGGTTACTTTTGGGAGACAATAAGAGAAGGAGCATGAAAGGAGACAAAAAGGAAGGCAGTGGAGGAATCAGATACTTGCTTTACTCTTTTTAAACTGATTCTTCTTTGCTTACCTACAACCCTCAATCCCGACCCCACCAGCCCTCCTTGAGAATTGTTGCTCAGGTCACCTGGTCACTTGCCTTTTTTACTTTGATTCTGAATGTTTTTTATGTGTTTCTTTAATTTTTAAATCTAAAAATGTAAATAATGATTTCTCTAGTAAGTACACACAAAATGTTTAATGAAGATGGCCAACAGAGACAAAGTGGAACATCAAATAAGAAAAACCATCACTTTTTCTTCTGATTTCTTGAAATATACTGAGGGAAGTTGGTGAAGAATTTATCAGATTCTTTAAGAAAAACTTTTATATGTGTCAGTAACTATAAACCACAGGCCTAGTGGAACTAAGGTAGAAGACAGCTTCTTTTAATCCTCAATTGAGTTTTTAAAAGTGTTTATTTCTTAATTTTAAATCTAAAAATGTAAATAATGATTCCCTCGAGTAAGATGAAGCGTTTTCAATCACTTAGCTCTTTATAGATGTCTGTGCTTGCTATACATATTCACTTGGCACCAACTTCTCAGGGAAGCTTTTTCAAAGTGAAAATTACATTTCAAAATAGACAAAAAAAGTTTCATCTTACCTATAATCTATAACTAGAAATTAAAGAGCCGATCTTTATGTTTCCAACACTTTAGTTCTAATTGTGCCAGTGTGATTAGAACCTTGCAAAATATACATTTCTATCAAGTGAACCTAAGTGTCTATCTTGAGGTTTTATGATGGAATTTAAATGTTGATATCTTTTACATTATTGCTATATATACACTCATTAAGGCATTGTTTTTCTAAATGTTTAATGGTTTGAATTGATATTTTGACTCAGTCCTGGGTGTTGACTCCATCAAATCTGCTACAATTTCCTTTGTGATATTAGACTCCTCAGAGTCTCATCCCAGTTTCTGGTCTTTATTTTATTAAATGTTAACCTTAGTGTTTATCATGTTCCCTTTATTAAATGTTCTAATGTATTTTGTGGAATTAGATTCAAACTTGACTGAGATATTGGGTCTCTTAGATATACATTTAAAAGCTTTTTTAAAAATATGTAATCAACATAATAAAAGATTAGCTACAAATTTTGCTCATATATTTAATAAAACATTAAGTTAGACAATGAGCAGAAATCATATTGCTACACATAACAATGGAACTAATCTCTCTCATTTTCTGGTCCCTGAGCCACAGTTGACATTTCTATTAGTTTTTATTTTCAACCCTCCCTTCACAAGAAATTTAGCAAAACCCAAATAAGCAATTATAAAAGGACTTCTTTCTCAATAACATCTTTCAGAAACAAAAATTTCAATTCTTTTCTGTCTTAGTCATCACAATACAAATTGTTGTACAAAAAAATAAACACAAGCAAGAGTACAGACAATCAAGTGAAGGACAAAAAAATGATGTCAAAAACTGAAGAATCCAAGGTCATGTTGTGTTTTTAGTTAAATTTATTTTTATCTAATACATGGAAACATAAAATCTGTGCATGTTAATAGAGAACCATATAATGTTTTAATGTGTCAGTACTACATAGCGCTTAAATCAAATACAGCGCATTATCTTCTCAAACATTTGTCATTTCTTTGTGGTGAAAATTTTCAAAATTTCTTCGTCTAATTTTTTGAAATGTTCAGTACATTACAATTGCCTAACCCTACACTACTCACAAAAACACACAAGAAATCCTTGCTTTGGTTACATATTGAGAGATTACAAAAAAAGGAACTTGCTTGTTAGAAACGCCTGGCTTCTGGGAGCTGTCCAACGTGCTGAATGAACTATCGCACCCGCGACCTTCCTGCCTGATAGAGGCTGAGGGTTTTGGGGTTCTCCCTGGAACCGATGTAACTCTGTGTTCTTGCAGTCCACAGTTAGAATTATTTTTGGTCATATTTTTGTGCGTTTTGGGATCTTAAAAAATCTTTACACTGATTAATTAACTAGAGCCATCCACAAAATAAAAAAACACGAACTCTTATAACAAGGAATAACATAAAATCGATAAAGTTCATTTTCATTATACCAAACTTTAAATCCTTTTTACTTCAAAAATTATCTTAAGATAGCCCAAAATCCCTTAAACAGAACTAAATACGGTATGATGTCTATTCTTAAATCCTACTACGGGATATTACAAATGAACCAGCAATTTAAAATCCCAAATATTCCTCAGCAGAGAATGAGAAAACCTACTCTCTGGCTTATTAAAGACAAATGGAGCAGTCATGCTTGGGGAGAAGGTTTTGTTCGTCCCCAGCGCTGGAAATTTTGCAGTAAAGCCCAACTAGGGAAAATGTTTTTGATCTTTAATCTTTCGTTTTATTTCCATCATAAGTTTTCCCTCGAATAAAATCTTCCACGTGAATAGAAGCTAAGGCTGGGGAAGGAAAGTCAAGTATCTCAATTGTTAGCCTGATTGCATCCAAACAGACTGGAGAGAAGTCGGAGTTACTAACAAGGCAGGAGAGATGTTTGCCCAAGTCCTAGAGGGAGAAAGAAAGCGGGTTCCAACAGCGACTGTGGGGAATGCGCTCTGGGCCCCCCTGCCATGCTTACTTAGGCTAATGGAAGGTCTTCCCTTTCAGCAGCCGCTGCACTGGGTTACCAGACAAACAGCTCCCCTCGACCCCTGGCAGGAAGGGCCCCTCTTTGGGACATCCTTCAAAGCACATGCACTTGCTTCGCATCCACTGGCAGTTGCTAGCAAGATTCAGGACTCCTATCCTGAAGCCAAGGAGAAGCCATCGCCGTGGAAAACATCCTCGCTTTGAGAATCCAGGGCAAAATTAAAAAACTACACGAGATAAGGCGCCTGGAGAACATTCATATTGGCTGCAGGGGTGAGGACAGGCGCACAAAAAGCACAGCAGGTAAGAGCTGGGGGTTTTGCCAAGAAGGAACTGTCCGGAGTGGCCCAGCAGAGGATCTGGGAGCTGGAGGCCGGAGCGCGAGCCTTCCGTGCGCAATCGGACGCCTGCTTGTCCACCGGCTTTGGGGCAGGGACGTCGCCAGAACCTCAGCGTCGGCGCAACTAATCCTGTCACCGGCTGGGCTATAAACACTACTGTCCCCGGCCGATCGGTGATGGTGCCCTGCCAGGTCTGCAGGCGGTGAGGCGCCCCTTGCTGCAAAGGTCCATGAGACACAGAGCCACGGCGAGGCGATGGCGGCCTATCCGGAGAGCTGCGTGGACGCCACCGTGCTGGACTTCGTCGCAGACCTGTCCCTGGCCTCTCCGAGACACCCCCTCCTCTGCGAATTCCCGGCCGGGGTGCCCTTTGGGGAGCCGGCGCTAGCCCTGCGGGAGGGGCGGCCCCGGAGGGGGGCGCGGGTGGAGGAGGAGGAGGGCGAGGACGCGGACGCGGACGAGGAGGAGGAGGACGGGCGCGCGCGGGCCGCCGCGCTCCAGGGCCGCCCCCGGAGGAAGCGGGTGATCACCTATGCGCAGCGCCAGGCCGCCAACGTCCGCGAGAGGAAGCGGATGTTCAACCTCAACGAGGCCTTCGACCGGCTGCGCAGGAAGGTGCCCACCTTCGCCTACGAGAAGCGGCTGTCGCGCATCGAGACCCTGCGCCTGGCCATCGTCTACATCTCCTTCATGACCGAGCTGCTGCAGAGCTGCGCGGAGCAGAAGGGCGCGGGCTGAGCCGGAAGGACGGGCTCCGGGACTCCGCGGCTCGGCTTTGGGGGTGCACAGTCCTCCCGGCCCCTCCCCGAGAAGAGGGCTGGGGCGAGCGGGGCAGTTAGGAGCCAAAGTCTGGGGGCCGGCGAGGCCGGCGGGGCGCACGGGCCAGGAGGGCAGCACGCAGAGCGGCCGGGTCCCGCGCTGCTCCTTACTGTTTAAAACATAGAAATAATAAAATAGAAATTCTTAGGTTTTTTTTTTTTAAATATCGGGAGTCGGTGCTGAGCCATCCACCCCGAACTGCGGGTGTGGCCAGCGCCCCTGGTGGGGGAGCAGCCGGAGGCGGGGTGGGCTTCATGCCGGGAAGGCTGTCGGGGCCGCGGGGAGAGGACAGGTCAGCGCGAAGCCAGGCCGTCCAGGCGCCGGCTGGCCACAAGGCGCCTCTGGCAAAGGATTCACTCTACCTCCCTCCCAGCCCCTCCCCTGCATTCCCTCTCCTCTCCCCCTCCCCTCCCCTCCCCTCCCCTCCCCTCCCCTCCCCTTCCCTGCATTCCCTCTCCTCTCCCCCTTCCCTCCCTCTCCTCCCCTTCTCCCCCCCCCCCTTTCTCCTCCTGCACTCTCCTCCCTCCTGCCTTCTGCCTTCCCTTTTCTGCCCTCCCCCTCTACCCTCCCCACCCTCCCATCCCACCCCCCACTTTTCCTCTCCCTGCCTCCCCTTCCGCCACTCTACTGGGTGGGGCGATCTGGGCTGAGCTGCAGTGCCAGGGCCCCCGAGATGCCTCCTCTGGTCACAAAACAAAAGGTGGCAGGGTCGCTCACTCAAGGCTTTAGCCCAGGCCACCTCGCAGCAGCTTTGACCTTTCGCCCACTGCCAAGGATTCTGTTCTTGGCCCAGCTAGGAGTGGTGAGTTGGAAGCCCTTTTGGCTCCCGAGTCCAGCGGGGACTCAGGTGTTCTGCACCCTCCTGCCTGCTAGGGACCCCAATTGTGGCTCAAAGGTCCGGCTTCCCGAGCTTTGTGGCTCCAAAGCGCAAGTAGTAAAACCTTTAGCGGAAAGTGGGGAAGGTAGCTTGCATTCTAAGGACTTCTAGGGATACAACAGGAGGCAAAAAAATCCGAAGAGAGATACTGTCTAATAAGCCTTTGCAAAAATTTGGACTCAGTGGCACAGTTCTTTCTTCGGGGTGGGTCCTCCCAAGAGCCTAAGTAGGTGAGGTGATACTGTTCTGTAATTCTGCAGGGAAAATGCTGCCCCTTCTTGAGCACGCGCCTGCACCAGCTTTGAAGCACGCATGCAACTCTCCCTTTCATAATTTTATGATTCTTAATAAAATAGAATTCATTTTACTTAGAACTAATATATTCTGAAAAGTTTGCAAAACAGAAGTTCAAAAACTAAAATTTAAATCACTCCACACTACCATACTGTTCACATTTTCATCTGTTTCAACCTAGTCTGTTTTCATGTGCAGTTATATATTCAATGTATTTAACAAATCTGGGATATTTTTAAATTTAAATTTTTTCACTTGGCATTGTAAAATGGTATTTTCCCTTGAATTTCAATATTACTCAAATGTGACTGATTATTATACTTTACAATCATAGGTGGATAGTTGAAATATTTCCTTTAAAAAATAAATAATGCTACAATGAACACTCGTTATGTCTTCGTTATAATTTTTATATTAAACCTAAAATTGAAATCCCTGGATTAAGTGAACATGTAGTTTGTTAATACTAATGGCCAGATTTTCCTGCTGCTAAATCCTGCTAGTTCATACTCTGTCCCATGAACCTTTCAAGAATTTGTGATTTCATCAGCACTTAGAACATTCAAAACTTTCTGCTTTTCCTTTCTATAAGAAGTGGATTCGTTCTGAAATAAAAATCCTTCCTCCAATAGTTTTTCAGGTTTTTTTTTTTACTTTTTTTCCATTTCTGCCATAAAAATATCAAGATGTACAGGTAAGAGGAAAAAAATGTAAGCCACAACAGAACCAGGAATGCATGTCTTTCTAATTCTCTACCACATTTGTTAAAATAAACTGGGACTTAGACAATGACTTCTATGTCAGTTTATTAAGCAAAATACTCCTCTTCCTCTAAGAAACTTTGTAGATACCTACAATAACATGTTTCTATTTTAAGATACAATTTACATTGCTCATTGATATGTGAAAGGGAAATACTAATTATTTCTTAACTCTTCATTGAACAGTATTTTGCTCCCCAATTCATGGGTGTTCAATTGCCCAAGTTTATCTATTCAGTCATTCATCGTTTCATTCACTCAATCAAGTGTTAATTTTCTGCAAATAGTGTGTTGATGGATATCAAAAACTTACAGAAGATTCCTTGATATCCTCCTAGAAACTATCATTTTCTGAAAATTTTCAAGTGTTGAATAAGTAAAAAAGAAATAGGTCTCAATTCTAAGAATTCCTAATACTTTGTTGAAAAAAATCAGTTTTGAAAAACTAAAATAAAACAAAACTATGTTGACCATGGCCCATCAGCATCACTGGGTCCTAAAGGGTGAAGACAGCCACCCCTCATTCTTAATTCTCTTCCTCCTATTCTAGTCTCCTCTGATATGTTTTTAATAGGCACATATCATTCCTATATTGAATGCCTCTTCAGCTTGATAAATAATACCTGAACAGCTTCTAGGTGAAAATTGATGTCTCTAGTGTTACTACAAGAATTATAACCACTATCCTAAAACTGTTACATTTTATAATTTTTTTGCTTTTAAAAATTTTTACATGTCCCAAAATATAAAGTCATTTAAGGCATTTACCTAATAACTGTACTAGTAAAATAATTTGAAGCCTAGTAAGGATCAGAGACACAGAAATGGATTTGCTCACCCTTCACATCGAATCATTCATAGATAAAACAAGATGGTCCATAGCTCATCCTTCAGTTCAATGCACCTTGGTCTTCTGATCCCTCAACTTTTTAAAGCAAGTGGTTCTGTTAGATCCATATAGTATATTTTTTTCATAAAACTTTTGTAGCAATCAACACACACTATGCTAAAACTGCTCCTTCTTTATAATTGTCTGTTCATATTAATGGAAATATGAGTGTGCATTGACTCTTTAATAACTCTCACCAGGCTTTAAAAACCTAATGGTGTCAATTACTTCTAGAAATTGCAATAGTTGATTTTTTTTTAATTTTAAAGTTTTTTAGACATTTAAATCTAAACACCATTGCTTGGAGGCGATTTATTTATGTGCTCTTTACTGACTGAAAACTGCCTTTTGGTCTCAAACTAAGTTCCCCATAACTATCAGATTACTATTAGTATTCAGAAATGTAAACCATGAAAAAATCTAAATGAAATCATATTTGAAAGACATAATTAACATTTCCAAGGAAAGTAAAATAATCACAAGCCTTTTCCATCAACAGGGAGCCATTTGAACTGATCATCTTTTACAGTTAGTTGCCCAATTCAAAGGCAAATTTTGGCAAATGCGTTGCTGGAAACCAAACCAAATATTCTGCTAGTATGCATAATTCCTGCATGAACATACAATTAAGAATTTTGGATTGATGTTTATTATCACATTTGTCATCATTTCCATTATAAAAACACTTGTGGGAGACCTATAACATGACTACAAAAATTCTGGGATGAAATTTGATAAGCAAAATTTTAGGATTCTTTTCTTCATAATTACAAGTCTGCAAAAGAAACTTTAAAGAAGATGAAGCCACCAATACATTTTACATGTGCAGTTCCAAATTGTACCTGTGACCTTAAAAATAAAAGAACCCATTTTATACAAGATATATATTAGATCAATTTTTTGTCAAAAAGATCTAGAAAGTTAACATTTCACTTAAGAACTATGTTAAGTTTTTTTAAATTATATTATTTAATTGAGCTATTTTAAGCACTCTTAAAAGTGGTGAGATTTCGCTATATATCTATCTATCTATAACTTGGCTTAAGTTCTCTCAAAAGTTCCTGAATTTTGCCAACATTTTGCCTGAACCAAGGCCCAAATTCTGGTCAGCCCCATCTCTTCCTGTGCATACTGGACTAAAAAAGGTTACAAAACAAGAGTCAGCAGTTCTGACCATTTTGTTTTGACTTTGGGGTTTCTTTGAATCTGAAGTTCAAAACCAAACCTGGCGGAGGAGGAGAAGGGAAGGAAAGAAGCAATGCAAACTGACAGAAATAAAATACCAGAAAGATGGAAAATTTTCTTAAAGTTTCTTTAAATCAAATCCTATATTCCACAACTTACTCTATGACACCAAATTTTTCACTCTGTGCCTCTAAGGCATTCCTTAGAAGACTAAAAGAAAATGCAAAGTATGAATATATTTTAGAATACTAGCACTTGAATTTGGCTAAAAGCAATGAACTTTAACTTAATTCAGTGAAATCAAGAATCTGACAAATATGACATGATGGAAATGATCATGATAAAATGGCTTATGTTTGCTTAGTGCTTTATTGTTTTCAAAGCATATTTATATACCTCAATCTTCAAATTTGGATCTAGTCTCTCAATTAAGTCTAATCGTAGTGTACAATCTTAAACATTCCTTCACTTATCACTGAAAGCAGTATGATACTGCAATTCCTTAGAAGGACTGATGATCACATATAAGCACCACAGCACTTTGAAAAATATTGCCTTCAAAGATCAAAAGCACTTTCACACATTCTGTGGATGATAAATTATTCAAAAGGCTGGTATGGTCTGGCTCCCTCAAAGGCCAAATTTTACAACATTCTATTTAGAGCTCTGCGAAGGAGATTTCCACCTGCAGCCAACAAACGTAGATGACCTCAAAGCAGCTGTTATGGATAGTCTTTTTTTTTATGATTTCCAGTCTTCAAAAGAGAAGAAAAAGCCTATGAGAATATAGAAAGAGATCAAACAACTGATGAACAATTGAAGGTAAAAATATCACGTAAATGTGTTTGCATGAACGATCACACTATTGTTTTACTGAAATTATTTCTGAACTTCCAATGGTATAAAATCCCAGGCTGCATTTGTTAGTGGTCAGATTTTGAACTGACAATTTTATTGTATCCCACAGTTTAGTGAATTGTTGGACAAACAAGAAGTTTTAACAAAGTGAACAAGCAAACATTTGGGTCATTGTGTCTGGATGAAGTAATATTATCTGTAATAATATATAGTAATTTGTATTGCAATATATCTATAGCATTGCTTGTTTTTGAGAGCATATTGTTGAGATCATCACTTTTAAAAGTTCTTGTAATAATCCAGAAACAGTATTGTTTCTTCCATGATGATAAACTATCTGATAGAGAACATAAACAACTTTCCAAGCTCAATCAGTCACCAAATAGAGAAACTAAGATTTACCCCTCATCAATGATTTCAGAAACCAAAATCTGAGGGACTAAAGTTATTCAGAAACAATTATATGATCATTATATTTAAAGAGAAATGTTATGGCATAAAATGAACTAATTGTTCTTCTTTGCATTTCCCTATAACTTACAATTGTTTTAAAATAAAAAATGAAAAAAGACTATTGTGCCAATCATTTGAATTTACAAAGCACCACACAAATTATTAATCTGAGGGAGCTAATCACAGACACTTGAGTCATGTATTACTCTACAATTTTTCTTCAAATATTTCATAAAAGTGAAACCTACATTTTATGCATAATATTATAAGGGTCTTAAAATAAATATTGGGACTTGACTTTCAACTCCAACCTGAAAGATATAATCAAGAACTAATGTCAGAACCATCTGACTCTGGTCCTTTGGTATAGGCTAGGACATGTTTAGCCAAATACATGTTTGGCCAGATTTGTAGTACTAATACCTTCCACTTCTGCTCATTACTAAATTAGATAATTCACTTAATAGCTTAAAGCTACCCATCCTGATCTATAAAATGAAAACCATAAACACAAAGTTACTTAAAGAAATGAAAAATAATATAATAAGCTTAGTAGAATGCCTCACAAAAATATTTAGCCAGTGTTTCTCTTATTTATACTATTTCAACTTTGAATATGTATATTGAACAAAACAATGATATAGTCTTTTAGATGGAGTCATGAGAACATATACAAAAACTGTATGAACATCTGTCCTTTTCTCCCATACAGAATCAGAAGCTTCTAAATAATGTGGCATGTTATGCTCAATTTTAGCTACTAATTTGATGACTTTTTTTTTAAAGTATAGATATTTAGAAGGCTTCTGTTCCATGACATGTAAACACAATCTTCATCTGCTAGGAAGGTTACTATAAACACTACACTTCTAAAATAAGCTGTATAACTGAACATTTTTCACATGAAAAAAAGTGATAGTACAATAGGTAAAAATCTCTGGAAGTCTGTCTTTCAATAAATTCATCTTGAAAGTTGTGCTGTTGGTAACTAATAATAGTAACTAAGAAGGACTTCCTTCCTTACCACGTGCCTAAGTATGGCGGGTCTGCATCCCAGCCAACCAGGAATGAGGTGGTATAGTCACACTTTGCTTTAGGTTCCCAGGTGGCCCAAAGTCCTAATTTATCCAAGAAGTTAAGTATCTTCTACTCACGACCCACAAAAGGAGAAAATGGAGGGAAGAAAGATGTGGCGAGGCCTTTCTTTAGAGCATCATAGAGATATCATGAGTCCTACAGTGTATCCTTAGACATCTTATCGACCATCTTTAAACTTTTATATCTGACCTTAACTTCTTAATGCATGTAGATTCTTGGTGCCACGATTTATACAATATTTCAGAAAAAGTTCTTACTCTTGGGCCCAGAATTGTTTCCACACTTAACAACAGGTCCTTAAAAGTTAAGGTGAGACTCAACTTGCAAGTAATCTCTCCACATTTAAAAAGAAGTAACTTTTCGCATATGTAGCATTTTGTATAATAATTTTCTTTCTTGCCTAGAAAGTTAAAAAGGAAAATTATCAAATATCCTGTTCCTTGTGAAAGCTTTGATTCCACTTCAAGTGGCTCATTTGAGGGCTGAATGGTAAAAAGCCTTTCTGAAATTTACTAAAAATTTTTCCGACTGGGGAAACATACCCAATTTCAAATATTCTGACCATGGGTTCATATTTTGGCCAAAAAATTGTGGTAACTATAGTTAACAAGCATTTGACAAGTAGTGGTTTTGTTAATTGCAGATCTTATTGAACATGCCACACCATTTCTTTCATCACTATTCATTTGCGTAATCTCACTGAAGCCCATTAAAATTAGAGCAGATGAGCTCAGTAAAATATATATATATTGGATGCCACTTTGTTTCAAGATGACAGAACCACAAATTAAACTTCATACCCCCTATTAGTATACTACATTTCATCAAATGCAATCAACTGCTTCTAAAGTTAACATGAAACAGGCTGAAAAATGCCCTGAACTCAAAAGCATTACACAACAAAACATAACAAAAAATCATTCCAAATTACATCCACATGAAAATATTCACCATACCTCAATCCAAACCTCTGGATCTTTACCCTGTACACCCTTGAACTTCTATTTTTAAATTCACCCCTCCCTACAGGGTGCAATTCATTACATGCATACATGCATAAGTTTTTCTATGAGAACACTTTGGCATGTACTATTTCCAAATGTGTGCATGTAAATACTTTATTCCTACTTTAAACCTTTAAAATATTTTGCTTTTCTTTTCCTTTATCATGATTCAGCAGTTTCATTATTTTTTTCATTCTCTTTTCTAATAAACACGTTTCTCAAACTTCGTGAATTGTACTATTAATGATTATTGATATATTTTTTGTCACCAAAATGTGTCTTTAAGTGAGTGTCAGGGTCTTTACATATAGTGAAAGCAAGCATAGGAATTATACTAATTCTTTACCAAGCATTGCCTCTCATAAGCACATACAAAGCATGGCCTGAATATAATTACTGAGACCAGCAGCCAGACAATGGTTAAAAAGAAAGTGTCTGGAATTGCCATTCAGAAAACCTACAGAACACTCATTGATTAGATGAGGGTCATTGACTCAATGAGAAAAACAGAATTTTCCCTGGGAGCAAAGCTGCTTCCTCTTGAGGAGTTTCAAGAGTATCTGCAGTTCATGTAACTTACCATATCAGAAAATGAGCTAGAAAATATTCAAAAAATACTCCTCTGAACCTTGGCTATGATTGACAACAATTAAGCCATATCTTATATTATTACATTTTGTGAGTTCTTACAGCTTGCCACAGAAACTCAACCTAAGGAAATAAGGCTATGCACAGACTGGGTGACTATATATGCATATCAGTATTGTTTGAAGTATAAAAATAGCAAAAGTAACCTAATTCCTAAAAAAGCAAAACCATATTTAAAATGGTTGCAGCCATTACAAGTATAAAATAATAGCTAGTACTATTATAAAGATGATTGTAATAAACAATAACACGAAAACATTATAAATCAATATGTAAGTCAGGTTTCTATCTCTGTATCACATTGGACTGTGAATATGTAAATTTATATATGTGCCTGTTTCTTTATTTCTGTAATGTAAGTGCTCATGTATGTGGTAGCTTTTGAGCCCACTTTCTTAAGCACCTTCTCTCTCTGGACTCTGTTCCATGAGCTATTGCTACTCCCCACTGCAGACATTGGTAGCTCCAAATTAATGTAGGCAGCTAATAATTTATTAAACAACTATAGCATATAAGATATTCACAGAAGTTATGTCATTTAATATGAAATGAGAAGAATTGGTTGTGCTTTTGTGCTTGTTTCTGTTTTCCAGGTTTGCCATCATCCTTTGATGACTAGAAAAATGATAAGATAATGTTAAATTTAAAAAGGCAAAATGATCATGCAATTTGTGAAAGCCACTCTTAGTTGAAGGGCAACATGCTGGAAAATAGACAGAACTCTTAATTTCTTAACAGTAAGACATTTAAATGAGCTATCTAAGATCACACTGAGAAGTGTATCCGGTTAATTAACTTTTTACTATGAGTGCTGGAGAGCTGACATTTGCCAACACACTAGAAGCTCTGCAGACCATGGCCCCTTTCCCCTCGCCAGTATATCCATTACCCTGACTTCTAAAAGCCTGGATTAGCTTCCTAATTGTTGTACTATTTTACATAAAAGAAATCTTTAGAATTTAGAGACAGATTTTTTGTTTGTAAATGTATTTTCAATGAAAACATATTCTAATAGTTTTCCCTAGAAAGATTAATTAGAAAAATAAGAATTTAATATTAGAGAGATAGAGTTTAACGTTCTAAAGGAAAAGCACTTAGTAAGTGTGCAATAGAGTTTCACTGATATTGAAATTAAAAATTCACCCATAATTAGGAACTCTCCTTCTATGCCTCTTCTTCTTCCTTTCCCTGGATCTACATCTATATCTCCCACTAATAGTGATCTGTACTAATGCTAAGGAACTTATTGATTAGTCCCGAATTCATTTAAAATGGCTGCAGCCATCACAGGTATAAAATAATGACACTCCAGATTTTTAAACAATTAGTGTAAAAGTTTTGTTATTTAGTCCCAGGAGGATTACAGTGTATCATGTGTGTGCATGCACGTGCGTGTACTTGTGACAGAGGAGAAAGAGATAGATAAACAGACGAAATTATAAAAAGAATAAATAACAGTGATATATACTTGTAAAGGATATACAGTACCTGGTAAATGTGATATACTCAAAAATTTTAAATAGTATGGTCACCAATTAACATACAAATTTATTTTCATATATTTTGCATACTCATGGTTTAAATCTGAGTCATACACACACAAAAAAAAACAAAAAACACATTTCTAACACAAATAATTTCAAAATACTGAAAACCTGCGCTGCTTTTAATAACTTTGATTGTTTCTAACATGTGACATTTTTTCCTTATTAACAATAACAGATGTCTGTTGCATTGAAAAGAAAAACCCTGCACATGTGTTGAAATAGGGGACTTCACTGAAAGGAAAGCATGTGCTTTGATTTATATTAGTCAAAATTTAGATACTGTACCTAGTGTTATTTCAGGAAATGAAAAGGTGAGGAATCGGTTATATACCAGTAAACCAGAGCAAAAGTCTCCACAGGAACCAAAGCAGAATAAGTGAGAACAACTTAAGATAAATTAATACTTAGAGCACAGTCATATTATCCCTAAGATAACTAATTTGAATAAAATAAAATTTTGTTCACTAATTCATGCAGGTTATGTGGTATTTACACTTCTTTACTCACATTCATTTGCAAAAATATCAGTCACTGAGATAATGAAACTTTGTGGGGATTGTAACAAAAATCAGTGCTGTCTTTTCACTGTTCTCAGACTGCACTGTTTTCTCTACTGATTTAAAAAATACAAAGGATGAGTTAAAAAAAATGAACAATAAATTATTTGGCTCAGTTTTTGTCCCCTTCTTAGGCACCTTCTCTCCTGAAGTCTGTTTCATGAGTTATTGCTACTCTCCACTGCAGACAACACAGACATGGGTACTGTCTTGGTTACTTTTTTCTAATTGTTGAGACAAAATACCTGACATCCAAAATTAGGGAAGAGAGGCTTACTTTGGAGATTTCAGTACATACTGAGCTGGCTCCAAGGCAGAATGGCATGGCTGAGCCTCTATCCACAAAACAGGAAAGCTCCAACCAGGCAAGAAAAAAAGACACGCCTTCTTCCTGCCCTTACAATGTATATCAGCTCTGCCTCTGTGTGGGTGTAGCACTCACACCACCAATCCCAGTACTAGACAATGAACCAATCATAAACTCCAGACTCAGCTGAGTCCATGATTGCATGAGGCTTGGGAGACCATCAGAGCACAACCGTAACCGGTACCTCAAAACAAACGTGGTGGACAATTAAACAACTATAGTATACAAGTTATTTACATAAATTATGTCATTCAAAATACCTAAAAGATGTACCAAGATGAATATTTAAATATTTACCTTAATTATAATCTGTTACATGACCCATGGTCTTCAATTCAGGTAATGCATTTCTGGTAATGAAATGAGAAGAAATCTGTGCCCAGTAGCATAAGGCTATTGATACTCATTTTGACTGAAGTGGAGGTAGACCTGGACTAAGGTTAGTAGATTAATAGTCCTCTCTGTCTCTGACTTTGTCTCTGACACACAAGCAAATACCTATTTGTGTGTGTGTGCTGTACATAGATACCTCCTACTCCATGATGCTGCAATTAAAATGTAACTACAGGGCTACAGAACCCATGGTCTTCTCTTCAGGTAATGCACTTCATTAAATAAATTTGTAAATAATCATGATGTGTGGTATCAGTTAAAATACCTTACTTATGATACTTATTATGCTGATAACAGCCAAGGGAAGGAGAAGAGAATGAGAAACAGACAGCAAGAGAGACAGCGACCCAAAGACAGAGAGGACCACTAATCTATTAATCTTAGTCCAGGTCTACTTCCACTTCAGTCAAAGGTAGTATCAATACCCTTATTCCACTGGGCACAGATTTCATCCCACTTCATTACCTCCTATTTAACAGAAATTTATGAATTTTAATTCAGGTAAATATTTTAAAATACACATTTAACAATAAAACACAATTTATTCATAATGATGTTTGTTTCACCAGCTGCAAAAATGAAATACCCAACTTGTTTCAGTTTGTGAGTAAACTACGAAAGGAAATATTTTGCTAAGTCACAGTGTCACAGCCAAGGAACCCAGATCAATAAGAGCAGGAATGCTAAGAGCCCTGATTGGGAGGACAATGTGGACAAACACCAAGGAAACAGCCTTCCAGGGCAAAGAACACTACTCACACTGACAGTGACGATGAGTCTGGATGGCTGAAAGCTTTTCATGGAGGCTTAACAATTTATCACCAAGTGATCAAGTGACAAAGGTGAATAAAATGCTCAGACTTATAGCATTTAATTCAAAATGAGTTTTTCTTAAAATAAAGTTCCAAGTAGTGAGAGATCTTTGAAGCCAGAAGATGTGATTTATAACATCTTCTTCATCATCTTCAAGTATAGTGCATTATTGATTTCTCTGATTTTGTGGATATATTTTGAGTACTTTTTTCATAAATTTACTTTTTCCTTTGTACTCAGATTTGCTACAGTTTAGTTGTAGTTGCTTTTTAATGCTTCTATGTTGTTAGTAATTGTTTTTCACTATATTACACTGTATTATAGATTTATTAGCTGTTCATTTATCATACATGGCACAAGTGGCTAAATATAATAAAATCCTTTAAATCATTATTGATATCTCTCTCTCTCTTTCTCTGTCTCTGTCTCTCTCTCTCTCTCTCTCTCTCTCTCTCTCTCTCTTTCTCTCTCTCTCTCCCTCTCTCTCTCTTCCTCTCAAATAGTCTTTTATATGCTTTTATGTTGATGTTGCCAGTTGGATTCATTGACCACATTTTGCATGCTACCATGTGAAAAGTTTATTTTCAGAATTCTTTCCTGTTATAAAAATGCTTGCAAATTGTGTGCTTTCTGCAGAAATTATAGAGAAAGAAAGCATGAAGATATGTTTTCTTCCAGCTTAACTAAATTATTGAGCTACATAAATGTCTCCTGTGGGAAAGAGGGGTTGACAAAATGATCAAGAAGGTGAACAATTTCCTGACTCCCTCTTCTCAAGTCAAATGTTCATGGTCATTCTTATGCATGGCCCTAAACTAACCAAACACATAAATGTCATAGTGAGGGGACAGTGGGAAGGAGCAAAAATGCAGGCTCAGTTTGCATTTAAATTTGCTGAATCCACTGAGTTTTCTTGCACTGTTTGTCATCCAATTCTTGTGCTAGCTTTCATTACCAATTTAATACAAACCCATCAAATATTTACTGGACATGTACCATGGATATAGCTAAATTTTCATTTTCTAGTCTGCCTAAATAGTGCTTGTAGTAAAATAAGAGACATACACTTAACCAATTCATGCATATGTGATCAGATACATGGAGAGGATTACTAATGAGTCCCTAGCACAAGATATAAGAATATAGATAATATCTTCAAAATTCTACAGAAACTGAAATGCACAGAAATTGAGGCTACTGGAGAGACTAATGGTGAGACATTGAGTAAAGCTGATGTATAACTAGCATGTAGGCTATGAGTGAAATCAAAGCAATAAATTCTAACTTTAGAGCTCGCTAAAACTCAAAACCATGCCAGTTCAGTTCACTACTTACAAGTCTGTTAGTTCTCTGCCAATATCCATTCTTTCTTTTTTTCAGAATCAAACTCTTTGGACGTCATGATAAATGTGTTACTGTTTTCCATGACCATAACAAATGGCTAACATAACCAACTTAGAAAGAGAAGGTTTATTCTGGTTCATAGTTTTGGAGGTTTGGGGCCATGACTGGCTATCTCCAATATTTTGGGTCCCTGATGAAACAGTTTATTATGACAGTCATGCAGGGAAGAAGGGCTGTTCACCACTAATCAGATGTGAAAGAGTCAGAGGAAGAGACCAGGGTCCCACAGTTCCCTGTGAGGGCACATCCCAGTGATCTAACTTTCCACTGAATCACATTTTTAAAGGTTCTAGACCCTCCCAATTGTGACAAAGACAGAGGCCTGTGGGAAACAATCCACATCCAAAAGTTGGGGTCCGTCTTACAGTGCAAGGTATATCAACTCCATCCTCAATGGTTTTCAAATTCCTAACTATTCCAGCATATCTAAAAAACTCTTAAGTCTGGCCAGGGAGTTAGTTTAGCAGTATAAGCACCTGCCTGGCAAGCATGCTTTCTTTCTCTATAATTTCTGTAGAAAGCACACAATTTGAAAGCATTTTTATAAAAGGAAGGGATTCTTAGCTATGAGTACCTAAATCAAAAAACAAGTTACATATTTTCAAGATAAATACACAGCATAAATATCCAAAATGCTTTTCCATCCAATGATTGTATTTCATAGCCTCTCTTGCATTAGTCGTGGCCACATGACAAAGAGCTAGTAGTGAAATATTAGCAGAAGTCTCATAGGCCATTTACATAGATGGCTGAAATACAAAATTGACGTGAGACCTGGAGTGACTATCTTGGCCCATGAAACTGGTCAGATGGCACACAAGTTAACTTTCCAACAGGGCTGAGCCACTACACAAAGCCTGTAATGCTTGTCCAAGCTTCTTATAAGATAAATGAACACCACTCTTGTTTAATCCACTATTGGTCTCTATTATAGTGTCTGTCACATCCTACTTCATCTATAGCTTCATCCTAAGTGCCTGGAACATACAGTGATTTCACTAACATTGTGAACTACTGACAGGCAGAATGACCTCAGACTACAAAAAGGATGTTTAAACCTAAAAGCAGACTGCAAGTGTGCAAAGGCCGAATGAAACTGTTAGGAGATGTTAGGCTGATGTATGGGAGGCAGTGCTACATACAATGTCTTTTTTCTATACCAGTTTATAATACACTTTAACTCTTCATACCTTAGCTTCATGGTATGATTCTGATGTTCTACCAAGAAAAAATAGCCTAGTTATATAGAATCATTTAAAAATGTAGCAAATTTTAAATCATGTCTGCAGTGAGTTTTACTCTTTGACAACACAGATTTGGGCTAACAGTAATCATCCTAGATAAAAATGATTGAATAGGTCATTGTTCTATCCTTACTTCCAACTAGGGGAACAAAGCATTTCAGGTAGGCATACATTTTCCACTCAGAGTTTGGGGCGGGGGTGTCAGTGGTTCTTTCTAGAGAATATCACTTCATTGGTATTTCAGGCATTTTATTAACAAATGACAGGGAGAACAATTTTAAATAACTTCTCAGTAACTTTCTATATATTAGCTAAGAAAGATAATTTACCAAAGATACCTAGAAGGAACAGTTAGGCTTCTTCTGAACAGCATACGTGTGTGTATGTGTGTTTGTGTGTGTGTGTGTGTGTATCTGTGTCTGTGTGTCTGTGTGTGTATTTGTGTCTGTGTGTCTGTATGTGTGCAAGTCTACGTCTGCATGTTTCCTTATATGTCCCATGAATCTTAACAACTGTTTTGTTGTTGTTGGGTTTTTTCGTTTTTTGGTCTTTTGAGACAGAGTCTTGCTACGCAGTTCAGGCTGATCTTGAGCTCATTTTGTAGCTTAGGATGATCTTGAACTCACAACAATCTTCCTGATTCTGCATCCTGAGTGCTAGGATTACAGGCATGTGCCATCACGCATGACTTAAACAACTAGTTTTAACACCTTTCTTGGTAGACTTTTAAGAGCCAATTGCCTGACCCATCATTACAAAATACATAAGGCATTGTACTGTAAGTTCTCCACTTACAAATGAGTTCCATTCTGGGAGAACTATTTATAAGTTAGATTCACTCTTAAGCTGACAAAGTGAGTCTTAATACAGTATACCCACGAAAGCCCACACCCTGTGTGCTTATACACTGGGGATTTACTGTATATCCATTACGTCTTGCATTATATTCCTGTTTTCTTCTGTTTACTTATAATAAATGTCTTCCTGGAGATTTTCTTCTATTGACAATACCTAACTCAAGTCTGTTTTTGGATTTAAGTACTTATAAATAAACATTTTCATAAGATGTTCTTTTTATTAAAAAAGTTATTAGCTTTGCACCTACACTTTTGCCACTTTTACAATTGATTATGTTTTACTCTCTGTGTTTACATTAATCATTGTCATCCTGGTTCTTGGAAGTAACACCCTCCATAAGCTAAGATTGTTCTTGATCTTTCTTTTTCCTATTGTTTCTGATCTTTCCGCATGTGTTTTATCATGTAGTAGCATTCAGTCTTAACTGCGTGTCTGAACTTCTTCAACCACCACGTGTTTGAGATTTATTCTTACCAAAAATACCTAAGTATCCCAATTCTCATTTCTACACAGGAAATTAGTTTTCACTATCTCGATGCCTATAGGATAGATTCTCTCTTTTACTCTTTGTTTTGCAGACTGTCTATTGTTCATAGTAAAAACTATTCTCAGATCATTTATGATTATGGATCTGCTTTTAACAGCTTATTCTGCCCAGAATATGATGGGCCATTTCTTTTTGTGAACTCTGTTATTTTTCCCTACTTTGGATAATTTTTATGCCTTTTATTATTGGCTACTGCTTCTCAATTTGTCATAGTTTTTTCTTAGAAAAGTGAATTATCTCTCATTTCACGGTTAGTAGCTACTTAAAACTGTACTCTCTTCACTAATCCCCATGTCCTTTCACTGGTTTTTCTTTCCATAGCAAGGATCAACATCTTTTTTAAAGATTCAGTCATCTTTTCCCTGACACACTCACTCCCCTTGTCATCCCCCCAAAACCATACTACTTAAAAGGTTATTTCTGTACTAATGAATGCCAAATTTTATCTCTATCCCAGACATCTTCCACAAATTTCAGTCTCCAATATCCAACTGCCTGTCCAATGATTCCACTTAGCTTTCTAGCTGATAACTCGAATTTCACATGTCTGAAACTGAACTCTCTCTCCTGAAATGTGTTCCATCCACACCCATCCCAGTGGTTACCAATTTCTTGTGCTCAAACCCAAAGACTTAAGAGGAATCCTCAATTTTTCTCTCATATGCTTTATGTTTCATCTTTAGTGAATCCACTTGGCTCTGCATTCAAACTGTGTCTAGAATCTAGCCATTTTTCTCATTGTAACTTCTCTGTTCTCAGTTCAGGTCACTGCTTACCCATATGACCACAATGACCCTCTTACTAGTCTCTCTGTTCTCTCAATGAAAATCCCACCCATGCCAAGGAGGTTGGCTAGGACTATGCCAGCATTATTCTGGCCACACAAGGCTATTGTGGTTAAGTTCTGAAATTTATGATGGAGGGCTCTCTTCAGACCATGATCATCACGGGCCACTGCTCTATAAATGGCTCTTCCATCCTGAGGAATCAGAGAAAGACAAGATTGATATTTCCATAGTCAAAAACAAACTGCTCATATTAGCCACAGCCTCTCACTGGGTGTCTCACTGAGAACTTTCTCTCAACTGCTTTGTTCCATAGACAGCTGGGTTTTAAACTACACAGCTGAAAGATTCTCTTCCTCTTGCAGCCAATTACTTAGATCTTGTTTGCAAACAACACAAAATGGAGAATTTACAGACTGTTGGTGCCTGGCTATTTTTCTTCCACCAGTATCTATTCTGTGCCATGTTCTTGTTGGACTCTGATACACAATAAGGTGTCGTCCCAACTATTTGTTACATTTGAGTGAGCAAAACAAATTTATTGACCAATTTCAGAACCCAGGAAGGAATATTTTTCTAAGTTAATATTTTAAGGTATTTTAATCTAATTCTAATACTTATTAGTTTCATTATTTTGTGTATTTTCTAAAATGTGGGTTAAAGGTTATATGAAAGTAAGCTGGGGCAAATTTGAGCTATGGTAGAACCTGTAATTTCTGTACTTCTCCAATGAGAACATTTATGATTTGCCTACCTATTTTGCATATTATAGAATCCATATGGAGCATGTAGAGTCTGGATTCTTGTGGCAATTAGGCCTCTGAGGATAAAATTAGACAAATGGGACACATTCCAGTATGATCATAGAACATTAAATTGTGCTTCAGAGAATCTCAATGCTAGAAATAGGAAATGCCAACTCTGTTGGAGTCATAGCGAGTGCCTTGCTCCCAAAGCATCTTCCAACAATCAGTGAACTTCCAGTACATCAGCCTTGGAGGGAAAACATACTCCACTCTTGAATCCTTAAATAAAAGAGAATGGGCTGAAGAAAGTAGAGGAGTTGATGATGGTTCACACTCTAAGCTAAGCAATCAAATGAATAACTTACTAAAATGTACGATGTGTGGGGAGAAGAGGGACAGGTTGAGAGGGGTAACTTCAAGGTATCTATCTGAGACTCACATCGTGGTGCCAAGTCCACAGATGAGTATAGCACTGGAAAAGATGCATCCAGTAGAGAAGGTGAGGAGACAAATGCCTCCTTTTATGGTTCCTTGGCAGACGGGGCACAGATAAAGTACTGAAACTCCTTCAGTTGCTGTTCCTATCCTTCACTTTCAGTCAGAAAGGGTTATCTGTGGACAGAGGAGTATCTGCTCTTCAAATAGAACTAGATCATCAATTAGTTTATTCATTTATTTTAAACTTTTCATTAAGAATTGAGTGATAACCTTTTGTTTCGACTACAAGTTCTGCATAATTCAATGTTCATTTAAAATAGTAATAACAGACACATAGCAAGTACCAGCCACCATTTTAAAGATTAGCACTTATGAATCAATTTAATCATAACAACCTAATGATTTATTCTCTCCTTTTTGCAAGACGTTGGGAGGGCTAACAGCTTACCTAAAGTCACACAGTTGTAAATCCTACAGCCATCCTTGAACTCAGATGGACTGATTTCAGAACTCTGCAACTGTGGGCTGTGGCTTCTGTAGTACATTGTTCTTCACAGTCATCTTTCCTTCAGAAAAGAGATGCTCTGAACTTCTAAATTCTCATCCTTTCGTAGTAGTCTGTTTTAAAATTCCAAAGTAGTTTTCCTCTTTTGCAATTGTAATATCTTAAGCATTTACTGATAAATATAAGTAGATTCATCATCTAATCACCTTATGATTACCTAGATTGATTTTTGTTCTATTTTGTATTGTTTTATC
This sequence comes from Cavia porcellus, assembly GCF_034190915.1. Lineage (NCBI taxonomy): Eukaryota > Metazoa > Chordata > Mammalia > Rodentia > Caviidae > Cavia > Cavia porcellus. The sequence continues at coordinate 22,485,463 of NW_026947485.1, read as the reverse complement.
TATGGCATTATCCCAATGACATGAGACTCTACCATACCTATCAACTCATAGAAATTGTAATTTTAAAAACTACCATCCCAGCTTCTAGTGATGAGGTACTCATATAAAAAAATCAGATAGTTAGTTTATCCTACCATATTTTACCAACTATCTCTCCTACTTGAAATATGTATTACTTTTTCCCAAGTCTCTTAAAATATTCAAAATACTCTTTATGAAATATCTGGGTACCCAACTTTCATATAAGAATCAGTATAATGAAAATAAAATAGGTGTTATATCTTAAAGTAGATTTTTTCCCCTTTAAAGTAGATAAACTTGCTATAAAATTGTCATTATGAATGTTCATGATCATGTTTTGATTCTTCAGCCTTCACTATATACACTTCATACTCCCTGGAAATATTTTTACCTTTGCATACAATCTCATTCAAACAGGTCCTTCTAACTGTGCCCTACTGTGCTCCTGGATCATGTCTGATAGTGAAATGGAGAAGCATCCCTCACTGATAGAGCCTTTCAAACTTCTGAGACTCTGAAGTTGACAGACATTGAGATGAGACCGAAACAGAGTTCTTGTTTCCTCTGTGAATTTTAAATTTCACTTTGAATTTTAAAGAGATCACTGAACAATTTTACTGACATTCACTAGACAGGTCCATGGTGTCGGGCCAAGAAAGTTTTGGAAAAAACTTGTACTACCACGTTTCCTTTCTTCACAATGCTTGCTGCCTTTTGGTCTCACTCCTGAAGGATACTGGACCTTCCAATATCCTTCCACTACTCTGAGCCCTGCCTATGTTGAGACAATCATCACGGTTTGCTTCACAGGCGTCAGGGATCCAAAATGTTACCTCGCCTGTGAGCTTCCCCACATGAAAGAAGACCTGGGAGAAGACAATGAGGCCCAAAGTAATGAGTTATTATGAATGGGTTTAAAGCTTGACCCCGAGGAGTATGGGTAGCTTGGAATGGGGCCCTTCTACCCACCATCCAACTCCCTGTTCACTGCCTATTTTCCTTAGTTAAGGTCCAGTTGGTCACAAGTAGTTTCCAGACCTAAAGAAAACTCATTCTCATCAGTTAGGAAAATCTTTTTAGGTTCCAGATAAGAGCAAATCATGCAGTTAGAAACAATCACAGAGGGGGAAATTTAATCTATAAAACTGGATATTAAGACTAAGTCATCTCCAAAACCCCTTCAAGTTGAAATGTTTTGCACCTTTTTGAAACCATCCAATTTTACATCTGAGGAAACAAGTGTTTGCATTGCTTCTGGTTACTTCCACTTCCATTCCGCCTCCAAATATGAAAGTCCTTAGACCTCCCAGAAAAAGCTAAGAATGCACAAGGCTGCAAGGCTTTGCTCAAGTTGCACCTTATACCCACACTCTTCTTATCCAGTTCACACCTGCTCGTACTTTAAGACTAAAGCTAAATTAAGATCTTCAAGAAGATTGCATACCTGATCCCTGGATTTATAAATACATACTTGGTCCAATGCAGACCTTATTTCTGTTCAAGAACTAAGAGAAAGGAGAAGGACTGATGAAGTTAAATACAGAAGCAAGCAGCTTGAATAATATCTTAAACAGCAGTTGTGTAAGTAGACAAAGTAGGAAGGATAGAAAGACCAGAAGCATCAAATAGTCATACTATTCATCAGGAAGTCCGTGTTAATGAGGGATCCACATTTAACAGGTCACAAATAGGATTTCTGTTGGTGGTATCCAGTCTGGCCTTCTTACCTCTGGCAAATACAGAAAGATAAAATCAACAGCTATTCAAAAGGCTAAGTGCCAAGTCCCAACTAGACAAAGACACCTGCCCCATGTTGCTCTAAAATATAAGTGTGTGTTGGCTCCAGTCACTCTTTATTGCTTATTTTTGGACTCAGGATGCACATTATCGTTAGGCAAGGCTGGTCTAGAGGAAAAAGACAATAAAAGTAGGACACATTAATATCACCTACTGCACAATGTGTAGTGTCATCCTTCCTGCCTGAACCCTTCCTACCAACCCATGCTGGAACAGTCAACTATGCAATAGATTCTCGTTTTCTTGATGTATGTTTCAAAGTGACTTAGTAAGCCTGTGATAGGTCCTCTGCATCTTAATTTGTTCTGTAGTCCTTCTATACCTTCCTGAGGGGTGCAACCTTCCTGGAAGTGGATTTGGAGGCTAACACTGCACTAAGATAATTTCCCAAAGCACAAGATCATCCTTATCTCCTCAGTTCAATTTTTATATTCTTCTTTGGCACTCTTTAGACACACATACCATCACATTTGGATCTCTCTTTTACATGATGTCAGCTTATTGTCTATTCTTTTGTGACAACTTTGATATCAGAGACTCAATCTCTTTACTGAGATCACTTCACATAATAAACATTAGTACATCTTTGTTAAATCATGAAACAATGAATACATGTGTTCCAGTTAATTAATGCTAGTTGAAACCAAAATTCAGGTCTTCGGGACACATTCTCAGGCAGAACCAGAACTTCACTGTATCTCCTGGTCCTGAGTAGAGAGAACAAGTCTCATCCACTTGCAGTTCTAATTTTCTACAAGCTAAATGAACTGGGCAGGCAAAGACATTTGAGTTTGGTTAATCACTAGGAGAAACAATATAACTCTCATTGTGTAGGTTAAATGAAAAACAACTAGTAAGCTAGGTATCTAAGCCACTACATAGGATTTCTGAAATTCCATCACGGTTAATAGCATTTTTCATGGATTCCTCCAGATAATATAAACCCCGAGATTAGTAATGGCAACATATTACCACCCTAACACAAGGAAGAGTATGCCCAGTATATGAACACCAACTTTAATTTAAAGCTTTATGTCCCTCCAACCTGTTCTTACTTTGTTATTATGAGTCACACAATGGCGACTTAACTAAAAGTATATTCTCAAGCCCAAGTTAACTATTTGCAAAAATACTTTTAAGCAGATACAGAGGTAAATAATCCGGATGTTTTTTCTATTTCTTACTAACTGCATTACCTTTTTTGTTGCTGTTACGCAGCCCCCTGCATATCAAGCTCTTTCTCTTTTACTCTCTAACTCCTGCTGTAGCTTTTTCTTCATCATTTCTCCAAGGTTTGCTTCATAGCTTTTAACCTCTTCCATGCTTTTCTTATTTTCTCTCCTTTCTGTCTTTTTTTCATTTCATTTTTCCAGGTCCTTGGTCCATTGCTTAGCTCCTTCAGCAGTCTTAAAAGCATGAGACTAGGAATAGACCGACAGGAACACACAAACACAGCACAAGACAGAAAGCACACTGAAGCAGGATTCCCCAGCCTGTCATAGCTTGATAAAGGTGAAGAAATACTTCGTTTCAATTTATAAACTAACCAAATGTTCAAAAAAATTTAAGAGAAGGTAGTGAAAGAGAAAGAATATTTCAAATCAAAGGTTATTTTATTCAAAAGTTATTTTAATAACTGTTGAAAAATATTGAGAGTATCTTAAGAAACCCTCACTTCCTGTACCTCTGCAAAATATATTTAGTTATTAACATATCATATGCATTCAGATATATTTAACATACTATATAACATACTTTTCAGGTAACTTTCTATGTGAAGACACCATAAATGCCCAAACTAAAAATTCAAACTTTCAAAGATATTTTACATGACTTTTTAAAAATTATTTTTCCATTGACAAACATAGTTGTGAAATAGAGTAACTAAAATTTCAGTACACCTAGCATTTTGTACAAAATTCTGCAAGTGTAATATAAGCATTTTCTCTTAACTATGACAGTAGCGTTTTTTTCATAAATGTATGTGTTTTTTTATGCTCTTGAATAGGGAGAAATAGTATATCTTAAAAACATCTAAAGTTTGAATGCCAACTCATATTTATGTTTTCAAAATTAATAAAAGTGGCATAAATCCACCAGAGATGTTCAAAATGACATTCTTTTATTGTATGATATTTCTGTATTTCGTTAGCCTTCTGCTAGAAGCTTTCTTTTAAACAAAGTTCTCTAGGAAATTGTGTCCTCTTGTGGTCATTGGCAAAAACAACATATTTTTTGCAGGATGAATCAAACTAAACAATGAAAACAGGACTTAAGGCTTCAGGAAAAGCCATTTGTGAAAAAAAAGCAAATCCCCTGAAGTGAAGAAAGACGAAAGTTACAAGTAATCAGAAAGGGACATTTAATTGGAAAAACAGAATGTAAATCTTCTGCTTATATTTAAATTACTCACATCACACAGTTAAAGATAGAATGCTTACTATGCAGCACAACTGTGACCGTGACAAAAAGTCCTCAGTAACTCTATTTCTTACATTATTTCTTCATCTATTCAAGCAACTCTTTGAAATAAGTAGTGAGAGTGTATGTCAACAAGGTTAACTGGCAGTCAAGATGGAATACCAGTTCGCCAGCAGACTGCACTTCCCACAAACTGAAAAAAAAAAAAAAAAGGAAAAAGAAAAGATCAAGAAGTTCAATACCCTACACATTTCCACACTCTGCGCCTGTTTCTCTGTACAGTATAGATCTAGGTCTCTTTATTCCATTTTCATTTTGAATGCAGAAAGTTGGCTTAATGATTGAAATTTACTTGAAATATTTATTTGATCATTTCGGGTGCTCTTAACATCTCGATTTATTCTTTTTTTTTTTTTTTTTAACTTGAAAACTGGATAGAGAGCTTCAAATCGTATAACTTTAGGTCCTCATTCTTAAAAGACACACATAAAGAGAATGGTATAATCTTTTAAATTTCTTGAATTAAACCACCATTTAAAAAGAATGAAATTTTATTTAGTGAAAGATGTTCAAACATCACAAAGGCTCCCTGGTTAACCAAAAAATGTATTTTCACCAAACACTCATGCTGCCACAAATTTACATTCTGATTTCATAAAATCAGCTCATACAAGGACCAAACTGGGCAACCCTTGTGGCCTGTTCAACAAAAGATGAAACCCAGGATCTACAGCTTCCTCTCTGCAATCCACTCAGCAGTAGACTCTTCAGTCGCGCCCTCTTCTGCAGGAACACGTCTGTGCTTCTGCCACCCAATTAGAAAACGCAGTTCTTGGAACTCAAAGCCAACAAACAGGTGGTAGATCACATAAAGATGGAGAAGAAAGGAGTAGAAGAACAGATTAAAGTACTCTGCTTGTGAAGATCAAAACTTCAAACTCTACTGGCTTACTAACAATTCTATAGTGTATTTCTTTTCTATCTGAAAGCACTTCTATCTAATTAATTGATTGCTGCCAAGGGAATGCCAGGGCACAGTCACACTGCAAGGATACTTACAGGTTTATTTCATGTGCTCAGTATGAGATTTCTGTTACTTCTAATAGTAATTTTTTTCAAACTTTTAACGCAGCACACATTCCTCAGGAAGGACTGCAAACATGCCAAGTTTGCAGTTTGAAAACAAAGCTCATTTGAATTATCCAAGTCTAAAAGAAATGTGTGTGTGTGTGTTGTTATTTTTTTTCAGAAATCTTATTTTAGAAGTAGAAAAAGTTACTGACTCCCAATTAATCTACTATTCCCAAGAAAGTAGTCTTCTATAGACAGCCTTCCAGTCAGAGTTCAGCTCTAAAAGTAAACTTCTAAGACTATTTTTGAAGGCCTGAAATTGGGATTATTAAAATAAAGCTTCCATGTCCTAAACTAAACATTGTGGAGGTTACAATTATTGTGCATGTATGCGATATCCAGAACCATGTATGAATTGTCACCACATAAAAATGATTCTAAAATGTTAAAAAAAAAAAAAAAAAGAAAGAAAGAAAAAAAGAGCTGCACATAACCAGAGTGGAGAGTCCCTTACTGCCACATCAAAATTTGCAATGCAAGAATTAGGAAGCCCCAGACGTTTTTGGGGGAAGTAATTCACCTGACACCTTACTACTGTATTTTTGCTCACTGATATTTCAGCTCCACTTACCACCTCAAAAACTGATCTCTTCCACTGCTCCAAAGAGTTCTAGAGAAACAGCATCCCAGAACTAAAGTTATCAGTCCTGATCCTATGGCAGGAATGGTTTGGGTTTGGTCATTTATTTTCAATTCTTTTCTAAGCATTCTGCCATCTGAGTTTCAGCTTTGACTACCCCTGAATGGCCAGGAGCCACTCATCCCCTGGAAATTTAGTGCCAGAGAAGGGCTGTGCTCACTTCTTTCAGACCTAGTCTTGGATCCCTGGTTGATGCCTGTTGAGGACTCGGTTTCTCCTCTGCCTTCTAAAAGGACCCTTTCCTTTTCCCCAATTCCCCTTGGTCAGGTAAGGTTTCCTTTACACTTTGCCCACACTTTCCTGTCCCACTTAACCCGCTGCCACAAAAGTAGCAGTCCAATCATTCAATCTATTTCTGACTTTCAGCTAAAAACAAAACAAGTTTTGAGTTTGACAGTAAAAAAGAGAAAACGAGATAAAGTAGAAATTTTTCGAGATTTCTGTAGCCACGTTCTGTGTAAAAACAGTAGAATTGTTTGCAATTCAGACTTAAAGGAGAACACACTATGTAAAAAATGGAGCAGAATTTCTGCCTCATTCCGCTTCCAATAGTAAAGATCCAGTAGGAGAAAGATGAAAATATAAGAATGCATGGGTGATACTATTTTCAAGGCTGAATAGTGCTGATTAAATTAAGTGGAGGTCAAAGAGACTCTGATTGATATTCAGACTGGCTGTCATTTCAAAACAGGGCTCAAGGACCAGACCAATCAGCAACCTGAGGTCACCGTTTCAGAATACTTCTGTTAAAATGGTGAGGTACAACCCTAGCCTGTCTCCCCTCCTTGGAAAGCACAGTCCTGTGTGCCCCTCAAGTGAGAGATAACTCTTGCCCCCATTTCCCTTCAAAGACTGTGCCCCTCAGTTGGTCAAGTCGCTCCATTTTCTAGTTTCCGGACTGAAGCTGCGAGCCTCAGCGGGGCACAGCCACGTGGCCTGCCCGCCCGTCGCCAGGGCTCCCGCCTCCTCAGGACGTCTGCAGCCCAGACCCTGGGTCTAGCCCAGGAAGGGGCGACTGCTGAGCTAACGGTGCTCGGTTTTGCCCTGGAGGCTTTGGGCAGACAGATTTCAGCCTGCAGAGAACTGGAGGGCGAAGCACACAACTCGGCATCCTTTGAATCTTCCCTGAATTCCGACTACTGCCCTTGGCCTTTGGTTTGCTTTGCTGTGTAAGGGACAAAGGTGAAGTGGTCATTTTACTCAACCTTGTCCCCAAGCAGAAACAAGTATAGAATTGCTGAGGCTTCCCTCTGTGCTCACCGCAACTGTGTTGCTTCCAGTTCACCAGCATCTGATCGATCACCCTGTTTGAGTCTCTTCGTTTTAACTTATTTGGCGGAAAGACTTAACATCCAAAGGCGTCCAAGTAACTGGAATGCGTTTGGGGCGCTGGCAGCTCTACTGTCCGCCTGACCTCCTAGCCAGGGGAGCTGGGCGTGGGCATTCTGAGCAGACAGCCCGTGAGCCCGGGCGCTATGGAGTCCCCTGCTCACTCCCACAGAGGCTGACCTTTCATTTCAGATCACCGCCCGGGGCCTAATCTGAGGGTGAGGTGTGGACGAACTAGCCGCAGGGACCTCCACCTTGGGTTGGCAGTGCTAAGCACTAGGGCCGTGACGAAGCCACTGCCCTCCTCTCGCTTTTGTGCCTTGTGCAAGGGCCAGGCTTCCCTGGGCCGCAGAATAAACTGTGCCTCTTTCTAGCACCTTCGGAAGCACGGTCTTTGGGGTGTAGGGAGGCTTTAGAGCGGGTCACGGTGGAGGAAAAACGAAGGCCCAGTGGCTTCTCGGGGAGGAGTGAGCACACAGGCCGGGGCGCAGATCCACTGCCCCCGCGGCGCGGCCACGTCCTCAGAAACGCCCACGACCTGGGCCCCGGCCGCCTCGTGCAGGCTTGAGGACCCCGACTATCGGGTGGGCTCTGAGGGTGCCACATTTCTTGCCACCACCTTCCGCTCCAGCCATCCCTTTAAACTGGCCCGAGGACCTGGGGGTTTGAGAAGGGATGCGCTCCGATGCACTGCGCGGACGCTGTGGCCGCCGCTGCCGCTGTCACGGCCCCGCCGTGTGAGGCTGCGCGGCGGCCCGGACCGTCCCAGTCCCCTCAGGCCGCTTCCCGGAGCCGCGCTCGGTTGCGGGGGCGCCGCGCGCGGAAGGAAATCGCCCCGCGCCCGCCGCCGCCGCCGGGAAGGGGAGGGCGGCGAGGAGGCGGGCGGAGGGGCCGGCCGCCCGGGCAGGTCGGCTTTGAATGGTTCGGGAGGACGAATTGTTAGACCCCGAGGAAGGGGGGCAGGCCGGGGGAGGGGGCTGGAAAGCGGAAACTTTCCTATAAAACTTGGAAAAGTCCCTCCTCCCCGCGTCAGGCCAATGACACCGCTGCCCCCAGCTTTCCGCCGCACGGAGGTATAAGAGCCTCCAAGCCTGCAGCCTTCGCCCGACTCCCAGACACCTCGCGGGCTCGCCGGCTCCGACAGCGCTTCCCGGAGGCCGCGCGGGGCGTGCGTGCGTCCGTGCGGCCGCGGCGCGCCTTCTTTTTGGACCTCGGGGCCCTCCGCAGCGTCCCCTCCCCCGGCGCCGCCTCCGCCTCCCGCGCCCTCCCCGCGGAGGTCCTCCCGCTCCCGCCTCCCGCTCCCGCTCGGCGGCCGCTCCGCCCGGCCCGGCGCCGCGCGCGGTGGAAGCTGGCGGGCTGAGGCGCGCCGCTCCGCTCCTCGTCCCCGGGCCCGCGAGGCCGCACGTCGCCGCCCGAGAGATGATGCAGGACGTGTCCAGCTCGCCAGTCTCGCCGGCCGACGACAGCCTGAGCAACAGCGAGGAGGAGCCGGACCGGCAGCAGGCGCCGAGCGGCAAGCGCGGGGCGCGCAAGCGGCGCAGCAGCAGGCGCAGCGCGGGCGGCGGCGCGGGCCCCGGCGGGGCGGCGGGCGCGGGCGGCGGCGGCGGCGAGGAGCCGGGCAGCCCGGCGCAGGGCAAGCGCGGCAAAAAGTCCGCGGGCGGCGGCGGCGGCGGCGCGGGAGGCGGCGGCAGCAGCAGCGGCGGCGGGAGCCCGCAGTCGTACGAGGAGCTGCAGACGCAGCGGGTCATGGCCAACGTGCGGGAGCGCCAGCGCACGCAGTCGCTGAACGAGGCGTTCGCCGCGCTGCGGAAGATCATCCCCACTCTGCCCTCGGACAAGCTGAGCAAGATCCAGACCCTCAAGCTGGCGGCCAGGTACATCGACTTCCTCTATCAGGTCCTCCAGAGCGACGAGCTGGACTCCAAGATGGCAAGCTGCAGCTATGTGGCCCACGAGCGGCTCAGCTACGCCTTCTCGGTCTGGAGGATGGAGGGGGCCTGGTCCATGTCCGCGTCCCACTAGCAGGCGGAGCTCCCCACCCCTCAGCAGGGCCGGAGACCTAGGTAAGGACTGCGCCTCTGCGCCCCTCAGGTGGCGGACGGACGGACGGACGGACGGACGGATGGACGCCCTGGGCGCGGTGGCCCGGCCGCCTGGCCGCGCTCCTCTCTCCCACGGTCCTCCCAGCCCTGTCACCCAACCTGGCGCCGCTGCTGCGTTCCGCCAGCGTTCCCGGAAGCCTTTTGGTCCCCGCGAGGGAGCGAGGTCCCTCAGGGGATGCGCCCTGGATAGAGTGTGCGTGTGCGTGTGCGTGACAGACAGCTAGGAGGACCGAGAGAGACTGCAGGGTCAAGGGGAAGGACAGTTTTGCAGGGCCTCCTTTTCTTTGGGCTTTAACGTTCCGTTCTTCTTAAAACAAATGTTTCCAAATTCCACCTCCTCCTTTCCGCCCACCCACTTCCTCTTGCCCTCAGGCTGAAATCCTTCCAGGTTGTTCCGCGTAATTTCTCGGCGGTGGTGATAACAGGGCTCACTTAGGCTTAGAAACAGCCACAGAGACCTAAACAGTAACCAACTTTCCCCCCTCTCTGGGTTTTTGCAGATGTCATTGTTTCCAGAGAAGGAGAAAATGGACAGTCTAGAGACTCTGGAGTTGGATAACTAAAAATAAATATATGCCAAAGATTTTCTTGGAAATTAGAAGAGCAGAACCCAAATACAAAGAAACAGGGCGTGGGGCGCACTTTTAAAAGAGAGAGCGAGACAGGCCCCTGGACAGTGATTTCCAGACGGGCAGCGGCACCATCCTCACACCTCTTCATTCTGATAGAAGTCTGAACAGTTGTTTGTGTTCCTTTTTGTTTTTTTGACGAAGAATGTTTTTATTTTTATTTTTTCACGCATGCATTCTCAAGAGGTCGTGCCAATCAGCCAATGAAAGGAAAGGCATCGTTATGGATTTTCTCCATTTTAAAATGGTAATAACCAGAGGAATTTTAAGAACAATTTTAAAAATAAAGATAATGGGATCAAACTGGCCTGCAAAATCATAGTCAGTTAATTCCTTTTTTGTTCTTTCTCTGAAGGAAAAAAACTTAAAACTACAAAAACAACGTTCTATTTATTTATTGATGACCCATGGTAAAATGCAAATAGATCCGGTGTCTAAATGCATTCATATTTTTATGATTGTTTTGTAAATAACTTTGTATATTATTTTTCTGCAATAAATAAATATGATTGAAAATTTTAAGAACGATAGAGTTTGGTCTATATTTTTAAAGCTCAGGATTAAATTGGTGGTAAATACCTGCTTGTTTAACTCTAGAGGCACCCAGGAGGGAGGGGGCACTAATATAAACAAAGCAGGGAATAACTCAAATAAACCAGCTACTGACAGGCACAGGCATGTTATTTAAAAAGACAGCTTTATTATTATTCCATTTTGGTGTTCAGCGGGACTTAACAGCATCTCTCCTTCAACTCTTATCAAGTTTCCCAGCAGAAAACTTTTAAGGAGAATTTGTTATTCAGCTCTCTTGTTTATAATTTGAAAGAGTAGCTCTGAAGCATTCAAATAATCAGTTTGAAACCAGCACTTTTTTTCTTGCTATTATATATATTTTTGCCATGTGCTCTGTTCTTTTGTGACATTTCTTAAATAGGTCTAGAGACAAGATAATGTAATAAAGTTATTTCTACACATATAAATGAATACAAATGCATGGGAAATGCTTAATTCAGTAGGAAAAAGAATTTCACATGTATTTTGTTTACTGCTTTCATGAATGAGTGTGACATTCAGGGTCATGTTTGCTGAAGAAAATATTCTTGATGTTAGCTGAGAAGTGTGCTCATAAAGAATGTATAGCTGTGCAATAAAAAACCTGAATTTCTCACTATCCTAGGTAACTTTAGAAGAGTTACCATTTTACATGCTGCAGCTATTCAATTTCAAGTGGGATTTTTAGTAAATGTATTTTATCCAAAATTATACATACTGTTTCCCTGAAGACACAAACCCAATCTGATTAAAACAATCAGAAGTATAAATGGTGCTTTATTTTTATGTCATTCTGATTATTTCGAAGCCAAAAACACGATGGTGTTTATATCATTAAAGGTAGTGGTTTTATCAAACTTAGTTCTTAATTTTTTTACATTTACTTTACTGCTTTCAAGTAAATAGGCTTTCAACTTAGACAATTATTATGGTGCCTAATTCAACAGTGACCATGTGGAATAAGTAAATGGATCCAAATAAGCCGTGTTTGCTTAGCTTAGGTGGAGGGTACATTATTGCCTGAAGGATTCTGCTTTCCTCTTCACATATCACATAGCAATGCTGACATGGCAATATTATAAATTTATTGTGAATATTTTTAACCATATTTTACAGTAAAGAGCCTGTAACATTTACTTCCAAGATTCATGAAAGCTTGGGGAACTATTTCAATTTTGATTGTCTTTTGCCAACTAATGAACAGGGAAGGTGATTGTATGTGGATATATTTGTGATTGTATGTGTGTGTGTGCACATGTGCGTGCGCATACACGCCTGTGTGTAAGTAGAAATGTGTAAGTGCCACAGAAAACTTCAAGGAAAAGTATCAAAGTGTTAATCCTCTTTTTTTGTGATGTATCATCCAACCACCTCCATTTTCTAAATTGTTCATGGGGGGAATCTTCTTGCTCACTAGTTTGGTCTGACTATTTGATATTTCAGATTTCTTGAGCTACATCAGAATGGAGCTGGCCATCATTGCTGAGAAGGTAAACAATATCTGAACTCTGGATGAAAAAACTAGATATTTCAAAGAAAGGTTGTCTTCCACTTGCCTTCTTTTCTTAATGCTTTACTTTTTCTACTTGTTTTTTTTTATAAAAGGCAACTGAAGAAAAGCAAGCATCACATTTATACTGAGTAATACTAAATACAAAATACCAAGAAATATTTAAACAAAAAATGGTGAATAGTTTTACTTGGAGGAAACTTCATAGTGGAAAATACTAACTACTTGAATATAACTTTTAGCTTGCAAATTCTGTATTTCAAATACTTAACTTTTTAGGATACAAATAAAGCCACCTGTCACCTTTTCATCCATTATTTCTTCTCATTTTACTTCATTTCGTTTCATTTTCACTACCTACATTTGTTTAAAAGATGCATCGATGCCTGTTTTATCCCTGAGAAGATAACTCTTCCCATTCAGTTAAGTGGCTGGACTCAGTTCTTCCCTTTGCAACCAGAATGCATTTGCTAGGGGAAAGGATTGTATTCAGTGATCTTGGATAAAATCTAAAATGTTGAATGAGAGGTTTCCTTTACTGTGCAAAATCATTATTTTTTAAATTTTATCTGACCGACAGCCTTTCGTCTTAAAAAAGCGGTACATTTTTGTTCCCATCTATTTCCCCTTTTCATGCATATACATGCTGAGCACATGCAGAGATAATCATTCATGCACAGTTGCAGGTCCCCTCCCCAAAGTGGAACAGACTACTAATAAAATAACCCTTAAGTAGCAGAAACTCACACACCTTGTGTACTTTTTCCCCACATTTAACAAAGGCACCAGCTTCTTGCCCCTTTGCTCTTCGGACTCATATTCATAATGGTGCTTTTTAAGGGACACTTGGCCTCTTGCAAAAAAGTAGAGCATTTTGCACATTCCACGGTTTGGCAAAGTCAGAACTAGTTATTTTCTCTAGACCGGTATCAAGTTCTTCTCAGGCATATGATTTCACTTGAAGTCCTGCCCAGGAATCCTTCAAAGTGAGCGTTTGTCCCGCTCTCATGATGTCAGGCGGTTTTCCCTGCATCTGTAATTTGAAGAAAAACAAACAAACCTGCGGAGAACAAACGCCACGGAAACCCAAACAGAACTCGGTGGGGAGCGAGGGTCTCACCTGCGGTGGGCACGCCGAGGGGCGCAGACCGGCTCCCTCGTGGGTGGCGGGCCGGCCCGCACCGTGGGGAGAGTGACACCGGCGCTGCTCTCTTCGGATGGCGATGGCGTGGACCTGCTCCAGTCCGGCTCTGGACGTTGTTTGGAGGCGGTGGCGCCAAGTGTCAGCGGTAGCAAGGAGAGCAGCAGTAACAAATTCAGGCCAAGGCCCAACCTCAGATTTCCAGAGACAGTGCCGCATGAGAGACAAACGGGTCGGAAAGGGGATCCCCTGGGGCCACTTTTGCAGAATTTTCTGCTTATGTGTCATAAAGACCGGCCCACCCCCAGCACCAGGGAAAGTGGAAGGATCGCGCAATGGCAAAATGGAAGGAGAAATCCACTTCTTCGTAATGTCTCAGGCCACGCCACTGTTTCTCAGAAAATACCAACTCCTTTCTGTAAACAGCCCTGGAAAATGCAAACATAAGGATGACTAATTTTCTTTATTTACTCAACAGCAAAAGATAGACCTAGTCAACAGGGCATGGCACACACTCTGCACTCGGTTTTGTCACCAGGCCCCAGGACTGTGAGCCACTTAATGTTCTTAGCGAATCAAAGCACGTGTCCTTTGAAGAAGGTGTGTAATTGGAGTTTAAGGCATGTATGGAATTCCCAGATGTCTATAAAGTACGAAGGAGCATGTGGCAGGTCACTGGAAGGTGGGGCAGGTTAAAATCACTGGCTCAAACGTTCCGCTTTATATTCTCCCCCTTTATAAAGGCCAGCAAGACAATCCTTGGGGAAAGGTTGGGATGGGATCATAATAAATATTCATCTTTTGTATCAGAGGCATAGTAACCATGGCGATCAGCACATGGTCAGAAAACCTCAAAGAAAACACTCAATTACAGCCGGGATTTCGTGGGCTCCTTGCAACAAGATCGTTTGGGGTTTGCTTTAGTTGAGGGCCTCCAAGGGCCTTCTTTTTGTTTACGTGGACTATTTTCTTTTCCTTTTTCTTTTCCTCCCCCCTAAATTTGTGGATGTGTCCTTCTACTTCTGCATGCAACCTAGTCTGGAGCCAGAGGAACAAAACTCCAGATTTGGGAAAGAAAAAAACAATTCTAAGGCGTTCATTTCAGAAGGCAGTCTTTTGGGGGAAGGGAGATTGCCAGTCGGTGAAATTAAATTTCTATAAAACATGCAGTTTCAACATCTACCAGGCAGAGGAAAGCTCAGTGAAAAGACAGCCATCAACATCAGCTGCGCTGCTTTTTCATTTCACTGAGGAATGTACAGACTGCGGACCAAATGTGAGTTTGAATGCTGGTCATTAGGCAGCTTTTTTGTTTTTGTTTTGTTTGGGGGCTGGAGCCTAAATTCAAATACTGCTTTTTTTTCTTCCTAACTTCATGAGGTCGCCTCATTTACCTATACAATCAAGGCAGAGGTGGGAGGTTTGGGGGACCCGATAAAGAAACTGGCCCCAGCAAAGCCTGGCACTGGGAGGAGGGCAGTGTCGGGCGGTGTGAACTAACAGCAAAGAGCTCCACAAAAGTTACCGATGAAGTGGGCAGGAAAGGGGACAGGGATGCACCACAGCGACACAAGTGTGACAAGTGAAAAGTGAGGCAGGTACCTGAAGGACGTTTGTCTTGCCCAGATGTTAAGGCTTTCCTGAAATGTCACGTGGATAGAACAGATGTATAACTTGCAAATGGAGCCACGCCTGTAAATACAAGAAAGGCAAATGCTTGCAGGGAAATCCAAGCATAAATCATCAAGCTCCTTTTCAAGAGATATCTATTTACTCCTTTAAGTATTTGCTTCCAGAAAGCGAAGGCACTTCTTCATTTATTAAGTGGATCCTCTGGGAAAGTCACCATTTCATTTCCAACCCAGCACCCACATCGGCACAGACGCCTGGGGTGTAGGTGTGAGGATTGGGTGCGGGCTTATGTGGTCCCCTGCCCGCCCCGTTTTGTTTCTTCACATTCCCCATCCCCCAAGCCTCTCCTCCTGCTTCTGCAAGACTTTTGATCCTGAGAAACGTATCGAATCTCGGTTTGGAAAAGCTGAAACTAATCAATTGCCTTTTGAAGGGGTAGAGAGTGATAAGAAGCCTGGAGGAATGCCAGGCCTGACAGACCCTAAACCTCCAAGATGCTTAGACGGGCTGAAAGATGAGCACGCCGTGGGGGGGGGGGGCTCCTCTCTCCTGGGGAAGCGGCCTTCCTGAGCCCACAGGGAAAGGCTTTTTCCCAAGATATGTGACCGGTTTGTTTGAAAAGGATTTTTAAAAATGACTTTTACACATAAAAGACACCCCACCATGGAAGAAGGAAACTCAACTTCCAAACAAAATTAAAAGGAATGAGCAGCTGCCCAGTTGTGGAGAAAAACCCAATTCTTTTCTCTGTATTTAAGAAAGATGAGGTTTTAAATATTTGTCACCCGTATATTAAGACAGTGTATTGAATGAGTTGCACTGTGGCTGTTCTTTTAAATCAACACCATCTCCAAATCTCTATAGCACTGACATTACATCTGGTTTATGGTATTCTATAGCCATCCATGTGACTCTCTGCTTTAAATAAAATGTAAAAGGGTATTTTCTTCCACAATATTAAATCCAATTTTATGTCAGGGTTTATCTTCTTAGGATTTCCTACAAAGATGGTCAGAATTGGAATACATTTTGAGTGATTACATTAGCTTTAAGGGTTATCAAATTTTTTTAAGTGCCCTGGACCAGAAAAACAGACAGGTTCTTTCTCCCTAGGGCATTTTATTTTTATAACCATCCAGCCATACTAACCTTGATTTATTACCTTTGGGTGCATGTCATCTGGTGATAACCCGCAAAGCATCCAAGGATGCCGGTCCAGTGGTCAGATCCTCCCCCTCTGACTTTCCTGGCCTTCAAGGAGTTGGATGGAATGCCAACATTCCAAATAAAAAGCTCACTTTTGGGATTTCTGTACTTCCATGTCCTATACATAATACTAGATAAGAGTTCACATTTCTTTTTCTTTTTTTTTCTGAAACATAGCATCAATCAAAATATGGTGACCTTTGTTGAATTTGAACTTGCAGCGGAGATGTCTGCCTGCTCTAAATTTAGCGGTGACATTGAGTCCTTCAGAGAGGGCTGGAGATGCACTCCTAAGGGAGTCAGCGCTCCATTCCCAGGGGCAGACTCCTGTCTTCCAAAACAGTATTCTTTTAAAAGGTTCTTATAAATCCAGCCTTCACCTTATGACAGAAAGAAATTTCTTTTAGCTGCTTGCAAAGGTTGTCTGTCACCTCGTTCGACTCTTGACTTCTTTTGCTACCCCCCCCATCAACACACACCCTTTAAAACTTGTAACTTTGTAACATGTAAAAGAGACCAGAAGCAGAGAATCCTTCCTCTTTCTTCTCTCCTGGCCTGACTGAGTGAAACTTAAAACACATCTCATAGATCGGTTTTCCTCCTCTGATGTTAGGCACAGTCCACGACCCGAATTTTCAAATAGCCCAGGCTGCAGTCTGCAGTGTTTAATCCAGTCAGCTATTAAATGTCCCCTGGCTAAATCAAGAGTATAAGGATCAGTAGAGGGATAATGATACCAAGAGCAGTTTGGAGGGAGGAGGGGAGATGGAAGGGGGCAGGCAACTCCTGGCATCCTTTGATTTGGAAAACCCTGTTTTTAGAACTCCTGTCAGTAATGGCAAAGCTAAGAAACAGGAAAGAACAATTCTTTGTTCCATGATATGGTTTTAATGAAATACTACTAACATGTATGCACACACACAATCTGTTAATAACCACTTGAGAGATTCTGCCTTTCCTTCACCTATTAGGCACTAGGAGGGTCCATTATGTGATCTCCTTCCTCTCCCCTTTTCCGGCCGCTTCAGTGTCTCCCCAGTTAAACTAGAATGGTTGTTCTGAGGAGCCTGGGCGAGGCTGCCTGGGCATCCCGGCTCGCTGCCCGCCTTCTCTGTAGGGCGCCAGGCCTGCCGGGACTTGGCTGCGGGAGCCTCGACTTCCCCCTTCGAAAGCCGGGCGCTGGCACCTGGGGAGCCAGCTCCCCTGGTCCGGAGCAGGAGGGTTCTGAGAACTCCAACAAATGTGAACCCCGGCAGAAGGCTACGGAGCTCTGGCTTCTTTGGCTCCCTATTGACCCTGCCCAGCACTTTCTGTTGATTTAAACCACCGGGAGGGCTTGCAACCTAGATAGCAAACGGGGCTGGGGGCAGGGGAGGGGAGTGTAGGTGCAGGGGGAGGAGATGGCGGGAGAAAACCCAGCAGCATTTGGGAGGGGGCAGGCAGCGGGGACGAGGCATTTTAGCAGCCGCATCTGTCATGCAATGCAGCGGACAGATAAAGCCGTCCTGGATCAAAGAGGCCCGTCCATAAATCACCCCTAAGAAATGGATGCGAGGAGTAAAAGACACGTGTCGAATAATCTCCGTCCTGGAGTCTGCACCCCCAGCGCGGTTCCCAGCGCCCCCCGACCCCGCCCTCCGCCGCGGGCCCCCGAGCTGCAGCAACTGGGAGAGTTGGGGGCCCCTTTCCCCGGTCTTCCCGCCCCATCCCGACCCTTCGCCCGGGTCTCCGCCCGGGACGCCCTCCCGGCCACCCCCGTTCTCGAGCCTGCAACGCAGCCGGCTGACAAGGAAGCAGCAGGGAAGGAAGCGGCGTGTCTGCACGTCTGCGGCCAGAGGGCTGCTTTCCGGGTCTCCTCTCCGGGTCCCCTCTTAGTGCCCAGGTCCAGCTCCCGCTCTTTCCCCCAGAGGACCCGCAGTTTGCCCGGCGCGCGGTGCCAGCGTGACGCGGAGCGCGGTGGGCGGGCGGGCGGGCGGCGTGCCGGGTTCCGGGCCCACGTCCCGGACAGCCCCGGCTTCGCCCTGCGCATCGCCGCCCGGGTGCAATGGCCAGGGCGCGATCCGTGCTCTGCTCCGCTCCAGGACCGAGTGCATTCTCCTTCCTGGCTCCCAATTGCCCAGCCCCGGACTCCGCCGCACCTGCTTCCTCCGGTTGGAAACGGGCGAAAGCCCGAAAGCCGGGTCCAGCCCGCGTGCTGAGCCAGCCCCAGGCCGGCTGAGCTGGACCTCAACCGCGCGTTCCGGGCGGGTTTGGAAGCGGGAGCCCCTCCGTCTCCAAAAGACGTTTGACGATGCTAAGAAAGTTTGTGGATCTGTGCGGGGTCGGGGGTCATTGACAAATGCCCTTTCTTACGCTTTCTCTTCTGCTCGGTGTTGGCATCCTGCAGATAGGTGGGATTTTGCATATAATAGGTGTTTATGATTCTAGGAGCTGCTCTTTGATCTAGGATTTGAGGGGTGGAGTGTCCAAGAGGTCTCTAGACGCTTGTCTGATTTGAATGCTTTTCAGAATGATTTATGGCAAAAGGCTCATTTCTGACACTTCCAGATGCCAAAGCTCTTATCTTCCTGGACGCTAGAAGGGGTGAGGGAAACCTGCTTCCAATAGCTGTGCGGATGGGAACCCGCGACTAACCGCGCCTGCCTGTCATTGTAAACTGACAGTGTGCACGGCCTCCTCCCAGAGAGCTAACCTTCCCCGCCTGCATGTTAAGGAGGGAGGGATGTGCTCAGGATGACAAAGCTAAGAGGGAAATCGAGTCATCCTCCTGCAAATTCAGACCCTTTCAGGGGGTTTATTTTGTGCAGTTAACCACCTGTTCTCCTTGGTGGTTTGGCTAGTGCGGTTTGATCCTCCAACCCCTACATGAAGCGGGGCAGGACTAAGCCCTCCGTTGGGACCCCCGGTGGTTTTAGCCCTGCAGCCTTAACCTCTGGCCGTGGAGTGGATCGCAGTCCTGGTTCCCGCGGGGCAGAGGCACAGGCAGTGTTCAGAAGCTGCCAGGCTTCCAGGGGAGGAGGCAGCAGTGTCTTTCTGCAATCTCCCTCCAAGCACAGGACAGCGAGGAGAGGCCAGGGAAAATAACCCTCCAGACTCAGACTCAATTACTGGGAGCTCCACCGTGAAGCTGAAAAGCTGAAATGTGCGCCGCGGCAGGGGGCAGGTCAGACAGGGTGGATGCTAGCGCGATTTTAGGGGACCCCCAGGGCTGGCCGAGCGGTGAGAATGCGCTGAAGGCCTGTGTAACCCGAAGCTAAAGGTGGACCCGACCCACAGTAGCCTCCAGCAGAGGCTTTTCCCAAAGGAAATGAGGTCTTCCAGAGGGTTCTTCAAAATGTGACCGATTGGGGTAGAAGAGGTTGGAGAATTCTTGCTTTCTCAGGGAAGGCAAATGAAGAAAGGCCTGAGCTGCGCAGGCTAGACCAGTGGTTAACAGAGTTGAGACCAGTGTAGTACTTGTAAAGGTCTGCACAGGGTTTGGCCCTGCGTGATATTCTGGTTATTTGCTTAGAATCCTGCAAGCCTGGGAACCTGTCATGTTTGGGGGACACCACTACTTCAGACGTTTTTGGGGAAGCCAGTACCTTATTTCAGATCTTTGCCAGGCCAGTAACTCAAGGTTCAGCGGTTTGCATTCTCAATTAAAAAAAAAAAAAAAGAGTTCCAGGGTGACAGGGTAGATTAACTGTCTGAACAAACTTATTTCCAATGCTCTAGATTCCTTCATTCTTCAAAATATTATTAAAAAATCAGATCAGAGTTTATTGGTTTATGTAGAACCGATCCTGATTTGATAAGCTTAATCATATGACAAAAAGCATACTGATCATTCCTTCCTTTCCCTCAAGAATAGTCTGAGAGTTTTTGAAAGTCACTACATTTTTTTTTTCCGCCCCTAGAGTTTGACCACTACATCAAAAGACTCGGGTCACCTCTTGTCTTTTCTGTATGTATATATTTAAGAGCACAAAAATATTAAATAAAAAGCTTTCCTAACTTCAAACCTATCAAATGTTTAACAGCTGAAGGATATTCATCTTTAGGAGGCAGGCCAAAATGTCAATAAAAATTTAATTATTTCTGAAGCATATGGGAGCACTTACAAGACCCAAAATGTGATACTAAGTATTGATATTGAGAGGAAACCTTACAATATACTTTCATATTTGCTGGTCAAGACCTTATACCCTCCAAAGGTTCCACAAGCTACAGAAAATTTTATTCTTCCTGACAGGGTTTCTAAAGCTTGCGTGAAAGACAGGTTAGTGGCCAAAAGGGTCACCTATATTCTGTGTAAGGAGAAATTAGTGTTGAATTCCTATGTGTTTGATGTTTGTCTTCTGTTGAAAATTGTGTTATCTATGATAACAAAGATTATTTCAATGTTAAATAGGTGGTTTACGTTGCTGTGGCCACTTCTATTGGCAGCTAACACAAATTGCCTTCCGAAATGCTTCATCCAGATATTCTTCCCAACCTATAATTTTGCTAGGCCATCAGATGTAAAGATATTGCAAAGTGATACTGGTGTTATTTTTGTAGTTGGCTGTGATGAGCAAGACTGGTGATGTGTGATTTGGAATAACCTCCAAAATATAAGAAAAGTCTTTTGATAGCTACTTTTTCTACTTACAAGTGCCAGTTTTTATGTATTGCTTCCAGAAAACTTTTGATTTTTTTTTAAATTTGGCATTCAAAACCCAACTGTTGAACTAACTGCAGGTTAGCCCCAGACCACCTGCTGCTTTGGAAGATCCCCCTGAAAAACTCATCAATAATTGGTTTGACTGCTTTGTCGTTATTTCCAATTTCCCTGTTGTTCTCTTCACAATGCCTTCAAAACTGATTTGAGTACCTCCTTATCATTCTCCTAAAACAAGTGGTCCCCAGTGTTAACATCTGTGTGATGGGCATTTACACATCTTCTCTGATTTATTATCCATAGGGCCTGGGCCCCTGGAACAGAATTTCTGTTTCTCTCAATGCTTAAATTTGTTTAATTCAGCTATTTAGTTTACAGGAAGAACTTGAAGCCCAAGGTGTTTGATTTGAGACTTTAGCCCAAGACCAGATCAAGGCTAATTTGATCTAGTTCAGTGAGCTTTCCTCCACTTGGAAGCATGGTTTTTAGATTTTAAAGAATTGGCCTAGGGAGCAGAGCTATCAAGTTCCTCTAGGTTCACTTTTATTACAAACTTTTGGACAACAATGCAGATAATAAGACAAAGAATAACTTTTAATAGATGATACTGCTGGCCACAATCCCAGGCATCTACCTAAAAGCTGTTAAATGGCGTTAGCCAGGAAATAACTATCACTGTTTCTCTCTCATATCTTTTTATATCCTAGGGATGAAAGTGAATGTCTTTGTTGAAATCAACAAAACAAAATTGCAATTGTGATCTTTTTATGTACATTTTAATGTACTTTTTATTTTATTTTAATGTTTATAATTCCTAATACAAAACCTTGTTTGTACAGACACCCTGAAACTATTATTTTCGCACTTTGTGAGGATGATTACTACTTAAAACACTCTTATGAATTTCAGACTGATGGAAAAGGAAAGAGGATTTAAGTAATGTGTGCAAAACTTGTTGGCTGGGCAGAAAAGCGAGGCGTGTAGCTTGCTCTGTGGAGTGATTATGGGATGAGGCAGAACTGAAGGAGAGTGATCTTACTGTAGGCAAATGCTCCCCAAGGCCCTTTCACTCTGAGATCTGTGATGCTGTTCTTAGACCTGGCATGCTCTTCTAGTACCTTTAATGAGCTACTGCTAGGAAAAATAACATGCAATCCCATGATAGGTAGCACAGTTCTGAAAAATAACCTGGGTAAAGTGGGTGGACTTGTTTACAAGCGTACAAACAGGTAACTCTCATTTTCTCTGTAAAATGATTTATTCAGTTATCTGCCTGGACATAGAGTTAAAAATCATCTAGATCAGCGGGAGAGATTTCAAAATATTCATTCATCCCCAAGCATTCTTTTCCAAGTGACAGGCTGTGTGGGTGGCCACTGTGACACTGTTTTCAGTTAAACAAATGAATGATTATTCAGTCAACAAACTTTTCTTGGAGGTCTAGCTAAGCTCTGTAGCTATGCAGAGATGACATTGCTCATGAGACTGAAGGAGAATCTTCTTATTAAAGAAATCTGGTTTCACTGAGAACATTTTGCTACATGTGCCTGAGTTTGTCCCAATATTCCTTTGATAGTTTGGGATGGTGCATAAAATTAAGGATTTACTGCCCGTGGAAGAAGTGGAAAGAAATTCCTCTATACCAGCATTCTGAGAGAATAAACTTTAGCACAGGAGTAGAAGTAACACCAAGAACATTATACTTTGCTTTTGCTATTTCATTTTTCCCTCCATCTGTAGCAACATCCTACAGGTTAACAGGTGCTTGTAAGACTGTTTCAATACACAGGTGACCCTTCAATGCACTGGTATGACCCCAGCATCCTGCTAGCACCTGCGCATGGCATTGCTATTAATCTGAAAAATGACAGCACCAAAATTTATATTGGCAATGAAAGTCCAAATAAGCATAAACGATGTTCAGAAGACATTGGTTAAAACATCATGGTTCAGATATTTATTCTACCTTAAGAACCTTAAGGTGCTTTTTTTTTTTTTTTTTTTTTTTTTTTTTTTTTTTTTTTTTGGCAGTACCGGGGATCCAACTCACAACCTCATGCTTGCTAGGCTGGTGCTTATGCCACTGAGCTAAATCCCTGGCCCAAGCACCTTAAGGTAAAGTAGCTCTAAAACCCCTCACTGCCCTTTTTCTGTTGTGAGTAAATGAAAGACCCCTTCTCGTTTATGGCCTACGCCTCAGAGCAGGACTTATTTCAGACCAAGTGCCCTTGTTCAGGGAGCATCTTCATAACAACATGTGGCAGTGTTGACACCCCAAAAGCAATAATTGTTAAGTCTATAACAAATGCAGCCAGTTTGTTTTCTGTGCATTTTAAGAGACCACTTGGTTTCGGTGAAAGTTCCAAGCAGACTCTCTACACACACTAGGGCAGCTGTCGAGAACAGTCCACTCCTTCTCCTGATCTAGCCAATTAGAGATTCATTTTCATGTATTCCTGGCCTGCAAATAGCTGGATATTGCTCCATCACCCACCAAGCAGTATAATCACTGATAACGAAGTGGTGCACATCATTTAGTATCTGCTACAAAGCTGAAACTTCAAGTGACTTGTTTACTGACTACACGCACACTTTATTCCAAAGCCAAGAACGGTGGTTTAAGAGGCTGAAATGTAATTGATTGTGAACTGAAAAGAAGCGTTTGAAAAGATTTTAAATGTGGCATGATTAGTATGAATGAAGAAAGCTGCTTCTCCACCGCATCCTTCTCCTGCTTCCCCTCTCACTCCCAGGATGCGGTGAGCTTGTGTAATTTAAGGCAGGTGGTCTGCATAGTGGGCTCACCACAGAGGATGAGCGTGTGTGCATTTGATACCCTGACTGCTGCTCTTCAGTAGACTTTAAATAGACTCTGACTATTATTTGGCTTTTGACTATTACATTTATTTTCACTTTCTTTCAAAGACTTTTCTCTCTCATTTTGTCATTTTCCACATACTGAAATGAAACCCCATTCCAATTGCACCATATAGAGGATTTATCTATATTGTCATCAAGCTAAATGCAAGGGAAATATCAAAGGGGACCAGAGAGCACCACTATATTTGGCTCTTGAATGCTGACAGAAAATGCATGCATTTTTCTTTGCCTAGGTAATAACAACATTTTATTTTTATATAAAGTCTTTCATCTGAGAATCTCAGAGGCCTTCAAGATGTCGTTTGGGTCTGGCATTTTTCAGCTGGCTGCCCTTTGTCCCTTTCAGTAAGGAAATATTGCTGTTGGATGCAGTTTTATAACCGAGCTGCATTTGGGTATGTGTATTCAAAGGTCCAAGGGCATTGGCTGGTTCTTGAATAGATCAAACAAATGACCAGTTATGACACTGTCAAAACAACCCTGGGAGGAAGATGGGTGGCAAAGGTGATTACTGAGTTTGCAGGTGGAGCAGTTGTGACACAGCGGGGTTAAGCGACTCACCTGAGGGCACACAGTGGAGTCTTTGTTACTAGTAGGAACTGAAGCCCATGTACCAGACTGTTGGCATGGCTCTGTCCCTGGCTTCCCATCTGCTGCTGCTTTCACAATGGCAATCTCTTAGGACAATTCACCTTTGTGTAGATAGGGAAAGGATCCCAGTGCAATGGAGACAAGATCACAACTTTGCAAATGTTGATGATAAAAAAATGTGTCTAAATGAGCCTAAATCTAGAAAGAGTATTGCTTGAACATAGAAGTAGAAGTGTGGATTTTAGTTTCATTCATTTTAAAGAAGAAAGCATGTGTGGATCTAAGCTAAAGATCAAAGGCATAATGTAAGATTTATATACATACCTATATACACCTCTGTAGGTACTGTATTCTCTTACTTAAATTTTCTGCACATGTTAAAAGTAAAAATTAAATTTTAAGTTTGTATAATATTTATGACTGTCTTATTCTTTACTAGAATTCTGTTTTGCCTCATATTTCCAAACTTAGTCATTTGCTTCAACATTTTAGTTATGTTGAAGATCTGTAAAGTTGATCACTGTATAATTTGTCATTAACTCGTGTTTGACAATTCTGTGCTGTTCCACTTAACATTTATGTTTTAATATCCTCTCGGGATGTCATATCATAATTTACATTTAATTTAAAAAGTCATAGTGAAGTTAGGGCCAAGGATCCCAGCTCAATGT
This sequence comes from Cavia porcellus, assembly GCF_034190915.1. NCBI lineage: Eukaryota > Metazoa > Chordata > Mammalia > Rodentia > Caviidae > Cavia > Cavia porcellus. Next base: position 22,460,568 of record NW_026947485.1, on the reverse strand, counting down.
TTAGATGTAGAAGATCTTTAGTACTTATTCCAAGGAGAGTAGCAAGCAGAAGGAATCTGTAACTTTTTAATAGTGAAAGCAATAGCAAAGGAGACTAATTTTCATCTGAGAGTCATTAATACATTTAAAACAAAGCAGTTTACTAAACAAAATCTGTTTTTTGTTTTCCTTTATTTTCAATCTGACTTTTCTATTAGTACCTATCTTGTATAGTAAATGATTATTACACATGAGCAGAAAAAAATTCTGGAGCACTTTTAACATTATACTTACTGAAGCTGTCATGAGTCCATTTAATTTATGAATGTTTATTAAAAGAAATAATCCTGTGGATGCGTCTTGCTAATTTTCTAAGCTTAGAACTTCTCAAATCCAAGCTTTGTGATTTAGAAAGTTTAGAAAAGTCTTCCCCACAAATCACATGAGTTCTATCATATCAGAAATAGAAATCTCTTAGTGATATAGCGTGTTCCTAATCTGTGTATGCTAAATTCTCAGCTTAGTTTTGTTCTGCTCCAAAAGAAATATGTGTAAACAAGCTGGAGTAATAATGGAAAACTTAAAAAACATGATTATCTTACACTGCCTGAATTTGAGAATCTAGAATCTGTGCTGCATTTTGGCTTTATTAGGCTTCCTGCTTACAGAATTGGTATTGTTTTATGCTCTCCCTGAGATGAGATCAGAGTGACTGATGTAAAGGTTTAGCAATACAAAACAGTGAAAGATGCTTTAAGAATGTGTCTTGCTTAGATACTCTAAGTATGTGATTTTGCTTTTATATTTCTTATATACAATAACCAAACCATTAATACTGCTTTTTAAATTGATCTTCTTGTGCTGTTCATTTTCCTTAAATGAAATTTCAGTTTCTGATGTGCAGTTGAGTAAATTAACGGTATAATAGAAAGAAGATTAGTTTAGCTCTGCCATTTATTAACTGTGTTATTTAGCCAGTAAGATGAATTTATCTGGGCCATAGGTTTTCTATAACTAGGAAATGTGTTGGATTATATCACTAACATTATCATTCTGTCATTCTATGATCTAATAGCTCTGATTATACATTAATAATGTGAACATACTATTTTAAATTGAATCACTAGGAATTATTTCTCAGACGACAAGTTTAAATCCATAGTCAACTAAAATATTGTCTTTTCTAAAATTATAATTTAAAGGTTTTAAAGCAGAACATCATTTAAAAAAATACAAAATCTTTCTGAACCTCAAGTTCCTCTGGATAACAGTAAATACTTCGAAATTAAAAACAAATACAAAATATGCACAACTCAATATTGTCTATTTACTATTGAAAATAATTTTATAGTAGTTTCACTTTGCTATTTTCTTGTTACAAGAAATTGCTAATTGTTTGAATCAAAATTGATCTATCTTTAATCATGCATAGGATATCTTTGCTCATAAGTATTAATCTTACTCAATAACTGAAAGCCACATTTTATGTTCAGAGACAGAGTGTACATATTCGTGTATAGACTGGCACACTTATTATTAATAATAGAATGATAAATACATGAATATTTATTGGGTAGAAATCTTTTGAAATGTATTAGCTCACAATTCTTCATTAAAATTTCCCTTCTCACATATGATATCAAAGTAACCATTTAAAAATTGAAACTTGTTCGCAGAGTCCATATTCCGGAGTATTTCTGTTTCTTGTTTTGTTTTGTGGTCACTAACCACAGAGAAATTTGTCTTTTTTACATATGCTGGAAATAATTTACTACTTTTAGAAATATTAAACCACACACGCATGCACACACACACACACACACACACTCACACACACACAGCTAATGTTAAAGAAACATGGGTTTGCCGAAGCCTTTGAAAACCAGGAAATTGAGAGTTAGTGCAGAAGTTCTGATCTGGCTCTGTGTCCTACGGCCTTAAAGACCTCTGAAGAATGACAGGTAATAGCCAGCCCACAGATATGTAAAAGTTAAAATGAAAACAAAACAAAGCAAACATTGTATGGGCAGAGCAATGTGGTAGGGGACACCCGTGGTCAGTGCAATTTCTCTGAGGCACTAGAGTTCACATTTACTTAGTAAAAAAATTAATACTTCTTGGAAACACCAATTCTTATGTAGCCTTCATACATAGAGAAAAATTACAAATTCAAAGAATTCTAACATGGAAATACAGTTTTCAATTTGTGGCACAGATGTATTTAATGATACAAGCTTGATAAAATGATATTCTCACCTGAGTTTTTAAAACTAATATTTATTGGTACAATATGTGCATCTGGTAGAGGACGGAAACAATGCTTTTAATCCCATCTCTTTTACTGATCCTGCTTAAAAGACTAGAAATCAAAGCTATTCGCTCAGATTGGGTCTCAGAAACTAAAATCTCTGGGTGTGTAAGTAACATAAAAGTCAAGCTGTTTATAGAAGATGCATTTTTAAGTGTTGGTTTCCAACATTATCTTATGTATAGTCATACAGAAACTAAAATTTGAAAAGTCAGCAAGGCATAATTTGATTAATAAAAAAGCATCTAATCTGGTTCGTTATTATGTTGTATTAAATTTATTTAAATTACACAACACATTTCTTTAAGATCTGGTAGTTGCTAATTGATTCTATTTATTATTAGTGCAGAAAACATATCTTCAATTTTTAGTAAAAGTATTTGCACCAGAAGTGGCTTTTTAAAAAAATTCATTTAATACATTAATTATTATCCTAATTAAGCTTAATTTACTCAAAAGGTCTTCGTGGATTGAGTCTGATTGTCCTTGAGTTATAGATATGCCTTGGATAATTTATTCAAAGTGCATCAATGTGGAAAAATCATACTTTCAAAAATATTTGTTTCATTGGCACTTTGTCAAAATAATTAAACTATGATAAGTCATGACTAGCACATTACTTTATGTTCAGCCATATTATTTGTGTGTGTGTGTGTGTGAAAGAGAAAAGAAATGTGATAATAACCAAATATATCATTGTTGTTATATTATTGTTAAATAAGCACATTGGAAGTCAGAAAGCTAAAGATGAACTTAAATGAGTTAAGAAGCATAGACTTTTAATTTAAATCAAGAGAAAAATAATTTTAACTTTTGACATGAACTTTGCCTCCTCGATAAAATCTTTTTATTTTAAAGAGTCCCATTTGTTTTAAAAGTAAATTGATTATAAAAATTAGATACATTAGGTAACATTTTAAAGAAATATCCCTTTATTGATATACAATCACACTTGTTAATAATTAATAATTTGCTTGAATATACTAGTGAAATCCAAAAATATTTAACAACTCATTAAGCTAGGAGTTAATTTTTCATACTTAGCAAAGCATTAACAATTGCATTCTAGAAATACTTTCCTGATTATTTACACACTAGTTAAGTTCTAAAATCTTGTCTTTATATTTCAGTATAGAAATGTTTAAAATATTGTGGAATAAAGATTATACAATGAAGTATTTCAGATTCTGAAGCATGAGTATAATTTCTCACATTTTATATTCTAAATCATAGATTTGATTGAGTCTGTTATATGTAAGTAATGAAATTATTAAATTATTTTTAACATAATTTTCCTTTATTAATATAGAAAGCTGTCTATCAAGGAGAGAAATGAGCACGCCATCAAAAGTTGTTATTAATATGCCTCTAAAAATTAAACTTTCAGTTTAAAAGTCATAGCTTTACAAATAAGAGCTAGTTTGCTTTTCTATTCTGGGCTTAAAGAAGGAAATTTGACACATTTACATAGCAAACTTAGTCAATGTTTGGAAATGCTTTGTAGTGGCCAAAAGCTGTGCATTTCCTTCTGTTGACTTGACTTTTTCTTCCAATAAAGTAAATTAATAGAAGATGCATCAAACGGAATTATTGCAGATGTGCACATACCACAGGACTAATTGCTCTTATTTTTTACAGTCTGGTCCTGCAGATGCTTTAATTTATTTTTGCCTGAGTAAGCTGTTTAGTGAATTAGCAGCACTGTACCACACACTGAATAGTAATGTGCTTGCATCACTAGATTATCTCAGATACATTGTTGCCTAGAATCTATGCTCCTCATTTCCTTACCACCCACCCACACCCATCCCTTTCCTCGTTTGGAAGACTGATTTGTGTTAGAAAGGGACCACCAAGCCATTGACTCTAGACCATAACCAGCATTGTGCTTAGAGAGCACAGCTTATGATCAGATCACATCTTAGCTCTTCCACCAGCATTATCCTTTCCCCCCATGCTTTCAAGAGGCAATAACTCCAAATGCCTCGCATGGAAATGATAAACTGCCTGTTGTGCCTTTTCTTTGAAGGCGTTCTCCTGCAGAGTATCATATTTAAATAAATTGCCATTGAGTTTAGCAAGCAGTACAATCATGCCTGTTGAGGTAGAGTCTTTTGATCATATTTTGTAATGCAATCAAGGATCACATGAAAATTCTCAAGCAGGCCAGCCTTGCTGTGTGCTAAATAGGCGACAGGAGAAAAGAGAATATTAATTGCCCTGAATCCCACTGACCTAACAAAACACACCTGTGTCCCATACTCTAGCGACCCAAAGGTTATGGTTACAGTACACAACCAAAAATATTCTTTACATTTGACTAATCAATAATTTCAATCAACATAGTTGATTTTTCTTTAAAGAGCTGCCAATATGCTCAAATTATCAAAAAGGATCAAAGAAATATGCACAGAAACACAGCATGTATGTGTTTTTATGCAAGGGAATGTACTCTTGGGAGGGATTTGAACTCTGGGGCCACCTGCACATTGAGTCAGTTCATGTCTCTGCCATGCATCTCCCCTGCTCTCACAACTATTATGGGGACAGTAGCTGCTTACCTACTGAGCCAGCTGTTTTGAGGACCACAGGAAACAATGGGTAAGAACTTCAGAAATACAGCACCTTATAAATGTACTGTTCTGCCAACTATATTTGAACAGTGTTCTTTTCTCATTATCCCTTTGCAATCTTTTTTTTTTTTTTTACAGTATTATTGTTTCTGAAAAAATAAATGGCTGGGGATATCATTCACCTACTCAAAACACAAGGTCACTAGTGAGGAACTGCCTGCTGACAAACTAATTGAGCAAACTTGGGGACACTGTTGAACTTCAACAGATGGATGTAAAAAGAGGCAGATGTGCAAGTGCGAGCTTGTAAAGAATTTCCTGCTGCACTGATCCAGCATCCCAACTTTCCAAGAGTCTGAAATGTGAATGCAAGAGAACTGAACAGTACCGTCCCAAATCACTTCCTGCTAACAGATATTGTTTAGTAACCTGTCACCCTGCCTATCCTCTCCCCTTTGGGATTTTGATAGTGCAAGAAGTGACAGAAATGAAAAATGGAGAAAGCAGCTGAACATACAGAAAAATGCAGCCTATATTATTTTGACTGAGGCTCTTTCATAAACATGAAACAATGTTTAAAATTCTATATTCTTAATTTGAGTGCAGTATTAGACAATATATGTTATCTCTAATCATTAAAATAATCTATGAGATATATATATAGAGAGAGAGATGTAATCTACATTTTATAAATAAGGAGATAAATTTCAGGGAGCCCAGAATTCTTCAGTCATTGATTGACAGAGCCAGAATCTGTCCAGTGGGAAACACCACTACCTCCCCCTCCCCCGCCCACGTTGCTGGGTGTCACAATGGCCAGTCTAATGTGGTTGGAGAAACATAGCTGATTACAATGTTTTTATAGATTTTGCTAAAAAAAATTGTTATAAGGTTACTCTTGCTGTTCATAAAAAACAGAATAATCACTCATTGTAAAAAAAAACAGTATGTGAAGTGAAAAACTGGGAAAGAAAAGAGAAGTCATCTATCTTTTAAAAACTGGTTTTCTCATAACTTCAACTAACCCTGTTAATCAGGACAATGAAAAAAGAAATTCACAAGGCCCATGAGTCAGCCCATTTCAAATTCTCAGCGTCAGCATATGGCCTCAAAGCTCAGACGAATTATTTTCACACGGAGCATCTTTGACTATTTATTACGGGGGAGGTGGAGGAGAGGAAAGCAGTCTGTTTTTGTATACATTCAGGAATGCAGTTAAATGTCTTTATTCCCAAAGGCAACTTGGCAGCTTGGGGCTTGGTGCCCATATTGTTAAAGCTGTGTTTGTTCTCCAGCCTCTAGAAGAACTTTTAAATATTTTACATATTCCTGTTTCTTCATGTCCCCTCCTAATTCTCTAGAGGAGCTGTTTAAATCATGCGATTGATGTATTTTTAGGGAGCGATTCTGTTACAACTCTTCAGCAGGCAGACTTGTTTTTTTTTAACTTTATGATACTTTACATAGGACCATTTAGTCATGGTCATATAATTTCTATCAATCCACAGCCCCAGCCTCACCTGATATTTTTTAATGTTTTATGAATTTAATGTTGTGTTTATTATGGAAAGTCTTTCTTCCCAGCTGTGGCGTAATAAATTCTAAAAATAAGTAGAAATTTTCCCTCCATATTTAATTTTAGTGATTGGATTTTAATACACAATAGCAAAATATATTTGGAGCTCATGATTCTTATGATACATAGAAGGCTTTCAATAAATGGCTGGTGAATGAACTAATGTGCGGGCCATGTGTCATGTTCATTACCCCAGATCCTGCTCTCAGGGCGAGGCCCTGGTTCTCCAAGGTCAGAGACTTGGATTCCAAGTTCCCATGTGCTAGCCCAGCAGTGTTGTGTTGCTCAAGGTGTCTAGTCTCTACCCTGCTTCCACATTTGCTAAGTGAGGTAACAATAGCGCCTACGCCTAGAGGGGTGAGCGGATTAAATGCAATTAAATATATGGAGATTTTCCTGTGCCCTAACAACTATTTAATCTTGCTTTATTAGTTACCATCTCCTCAGAAAAAGTGAAAAATTCCTTGCTACCTTTATAATCCTGTGACTACTACAGAGAATTCCTCAGCTTTCTGAGGAAAACCAGCACGACAGCAGTGTGACTAACACAACCAACTCACTACTCCATATCTGAATTTGCTATTAGTCTTGCCCAAATTTTAAATTTTTTCTCAGCCACATGCAAAGTGTGTGTGTGTCTGTGTTTGTGGGTAGTAAGGCATGTAAGTTTGGATATCTAAATAATGTTAGTTTACTGGAATGGTTTTTCGCTCTTTTTCTTGGTAAATCTGATTTATTTCCAGTGACTCATTGCAAGCACATTTGGAATAAAAGTGAATATTCTTTAATAGTGGAAAGGAAGTTAAAACTCATTCTGGTCTAATAATAGTAAGATGGTTTCTGTTAGGTTAAAAGAAGAGCTAGGCAGAGGCACCTCCCTGACATTCAGAAGCAAGCATGAACCTGAGTGATCCTGCTTTTGTTGTTGATGATGGTGGTGGTTGTGGTGGTATTGGTGTGTGCATGTGTGTGTGTGTGTGTGTGTGTGTGTGTGTTTAACTTATGGACTACTCAAGGTTTTTAGGTTTACACAATAGAACCTAATGAGCTTACTAACCACACAATTACTAAAAATTTAAATCTAGTTTAATTTTAGAATCTTGGCAAGATTTTGTAAAAAGTTTTGAAATTGTTGTCATTAGGTGTAGAAAGATGGAAATAGAAAATAAAGGGAGTTAAAATCTATTTTGCATGCCACTCTTTTCTAGCTATGATACTTCTTTAAGCAATATGCCTGCTACTTTTGTGCATATAATTCACACAATTCACAATAACAACAATCTGAAAAGCACCTTTTCAGGTTGAGGGCAGTTAGCACATTTTTACATTCTCAGGTCAAAACCGTGCTTACTGCTCCAGCAAATTACTGAAGGAGCATTTTATACGAAGCTGTGCTAGGCAGCATGCTCAGTGCTGCCAGACATAGGGCTTTGAAGGAGCCAGTGACACATAATACCCCTGAGTCAATGCTTTGGATTAATAACGGTATCCTTTATCTTCTCCTCTACACTATTCTCCCTAGACAGTACCTTTTATTTTTATTATTTTTCCATAAACATAATCTCTAGAACAGAGCTGGCAGAGGATCGTCATGTAAGTTAGAACTCTTCTAGGCAAGGCCTTCGGGCAGCTCTCCCCTCACCCCCCAAATGCTCTAGCCACGGGAAAAAGAACCAATGCAAATCATAATTTGGGCACTATGTATTACTATACATGTGGGTAAAAACTTCAGGCATTTGAACTTGCTATCTTGCTCATCAATGTCACATGTAATCTGTTTCATCATTCAAATCAGAGGAAATAATATGTTCCGCATTTTTATAAAATGCTGGACTCCCTTGCAATTCCTGAGATCTGAGTTTGGAACTGGAAATGAACCTTCCCAGAACTAAGTTAAAACTAATGTTGTCAAGCGCAGCATCATGATTAAGAGGGAGAAAAGAAAAACATTCAACCAAGGTCCACGAAATAAAAGGTTTACCAGTGCCTTAGTCATCAAAGGCCTCTGCAGAAACCATGCTGATGAATTACACGTTAATGAATCAGAAAGAGGGGTAACTAACCAAAGCCTTAGGAGGGAAAACTACTTGCTCATATAATCTTTCACATTTTTCAAAGTATTGTTTAATTCTACAATTGATATATTGAAAAGCAGACATACAGCTTTATTGAGAAACAGTTCACATATCATACAGTTTACCAGCTAAAATATACAAGTAAATGAGTTTCATATGTAGTGTAAGAATCACCAAAATTTTAGATACTTTCATTTTCTCAAGAACAAACCCCATACTATTTAACTCTCACTTTGTGAAATGATTAATTTTAGATGTCAATTTGACTGCATTAAGGGATGCCTAGATAGCTGATGAAGAAATATCTCAGGGAGCATTTCTTTGGGTGTTTCTAGAGGAGATTATTGGACTAGCCAGAGAATTTGTTATGGTTTGTGCCTAGATGTCCCCCCAAAGTCTCATGTAGTCAGGGGGCAGCTTCTGGAATCTGCCATTGATTCGTGGTTCAGTGCTGGGAATATGGGTGTGAGTGCTACACCTGCCCTGGAAATGGGTAACCTGCATATCATATAAGGGGGGGAAGAGGCTTGCTCTCTATTTCTTCCCCTTTTGCTCTAGTTGCTTTTATTCTCTTCCACTGCCATGAACTGCTGCCCTCTGCTGTGTGCCATCCTGCCTTGAAGCCAAGTGATTAAGAACTGAAACCTCCACAGACTATGAGCTAAATAAACCTTTGCTTTTTTAATTTTGAGCATCAGGTATTTTGTCTCAGCAATGAGAGAAAAGTAACCAAGACAGAACTGATTGGTGAAGGTCTGACCTCACTGTAGATGAATATCAGACAAATGCTTGGAGCCTGGAGAGAAGAAAAGGGCTGAAGAGAAATGAATTCTCTCTTTATCTGTGTGTCTGTCTATCTCTGTATCTTTGTCTCTCTGTTGGTCTGATTCGCCCTGCCACTCTGGAGCTTGAAGGCCCTCCTGTTCTTAGATGTCAGAACTTCAAGCTCTGACATTTGGATTCTGAGGCTTGCAGCACTCACCCTCTGGATTCCCGGGCTTTCAGAAGCCTCATGCAGACAATTACAATATTGGCTTCCCTGTTCTCAGGCCTTTGGGCTTGAACTGAACCAAGTGACTGACTTCCCTGGTTTTCTCACATGCCGACCAACCAGCAGTGAACTTCTCACCTTCCATCATTATGTCAATCAATTACCTGATAAATCCTCATCCATCTATAATCTGTCATCTATGTATTATCTATCTAAATGGCATGATACCACTGTGAATTATAGTAGAAGACTCCCATCATTAACATTCCTCAAAATCCTCCCCTTCATTTTGTACACACCCATCCCATCATTCTGGCCATTTTCTGAAGCAAAATCCTCTTCCTTGAATGTCTTTAATTGCATTGTAATGGCTGTTTGGTGTCAGGCGCCATTTCAAAACTTGACCTTTTGTGATGATTTTGATTTTGAGTAAGAGCCAGAAGTCATGCAGTGCTAGATTCAGTGAATAAGAAGAATAAAGATGCATTATAATGTTTTAATTTCCATAAATAGAAGCATAAACTACTTCAGAAAGTGACTGAATGACGTGTGTTCAGAGTTCTGGGGAGTATTTTGAGGGGAATTAATGTTAATGTGTCTTTTACTGTAATAAGTTTTTTACTTAAACATTCTGTGTAGGTTTTCATCACATCTTCTGTCTACATCCTACTGATTCTACATCTCTGGAGAACCCTGACTAATATATCTCCCATGCTTTAGGTCTCCTATTCTTATGCAAGAAGAGATCTATATTTTATCTTTATTGTTTGTCTATACTGGACATTTCACATAGATGGAATTATGTAATGTGTGAAGCGTTTGTGTGTGTGTTGTGTGTTGTGTGCATGTATATGTGATTCCTTTCACTTAGTATGGTGTTTTGAAGGTGTTTAGCCTGAAGCAATGTTTTGTCCCTTTTTAGGATCACTGTTTAATAGGCCCGTTTGTTTATTCATCAACTGAGAAAATTAGTTTCTGGTTTTTGCTTGTTTGTTTTACTTTTTGATACAGGGTCTCACTATTTTCCCCCAGGCTGGCCTTGAATTTATAGCAACCTTCCTGCCTCAGCCTTCCAAGTGCTGGGATTACAGGCATGTGCCTCCACACCTAATCTAAGAAAATTGGTTTCTACCCATTTTTTAGCTATTATTAGTAAAACTACTCTGAACAGTTATGTGCAAGTTTTGATTTGGACATATGCTTTTGTTACTCTTGGATATATAGTTAAGAATGGGACTGCTGAGTCATGTATCTCTGTGTTTAATAATCTGGGGAACTGCCAATGTGTTCTCTAAAGTGGCTGATCTATTTTACATTTCCAACAGCAGTGTATGAGGGTTCCAATGTTCCCATATTCTTCCCAACACTTGTTCTTGTCTGAATTTTTGATTCTAGTCATTTTAGAGTATACAAAGTGGCTAAATTTTAGTGTTGTTGATGGTTAATGATATAAAGCATATTTCCATGTGCTTGAGGGTAATTCTTATATCTGTTTTGGAGAACTGTGTAATGAAATCCTTAGCCACTTGTAAGCTGGGTTACTTGTCTTTCCATTACTGAGTTGTATGTGTTCTTTGTGTGTTCTAGACACAAGTATCTTCCCTCATATGTTTAGCAGATGTTTTCTTTTTTTCTGTGGGTTTTCCTTTCCTTTGCTGATAGTATACTTCAAAGCATGAAAGTTTTTAATTTTGATGATGTCCATGTTCTCTCTCTTTTCCCTTTGTTGCTTATGATTTGGATGCACTAAGACTCCATTGCCAAGAAAGGTTTATCTCTAAATTTTCTTCTAAGAATTTTATTGTTTAGCTCTGACATTGAGGCATTTGATACATTCTGAGTTAGTTTTTTTGTGTGTGTGTATATATGTGGCCTGATCCCAAATTCATTCTTTTGCATGTGTTTATCAAGTTCTACCAGCAGAAACTGTCAAATATTGTTTCCTCATTAAACGACATGAGACCCTTGCTGAAAATAAGTTGACAATAGCCACATACATTTATTTCTAGGTCCTCAATTATAATCATTTGATATATACTTACACCATTTGATATGTGCATACACCAGCATCACACTGACTTAACATTTCTGTTTTATAAGTGTGTATTTTTAAATTTTTTTTCAGGATTGTTTTTCTATTTCAGTCTTTGACAAAAGTTTTGAAAGATTTTAAAGAATATCTATCTATTGGAAAATATCCTACATTCAGAGACCAGACTTAATATTGTTTGTCTTTCTGAGACAGTGTCATATTAAATTACCCAGGTTGGCCTTGAACTTGTAATGCTCCTCCTGCCTCAACTTCTCAAATTCCAGGATCACAGCCATGTGTTACTGTGCCTCCCCAGACTTAATAATAAGGTGACAGTATAATCCAATTATGTCTAAATACTATTTCAGCACATTCTCTATTAGAATCTCAGTAGGCATACTGGTGGTAACTGTCAAGTTGAGGGCTGGTGATACAGCTCAGTGAAAGAACACTAACCTAGCATGGGTGAGGTCCTGGGTTTTGTCTTTAGCACATCAAATTTTCTTTAAAATTAAAAAAAATTAAGAAACAAAAAAAAATTTAGAAAGAAAATTTGGAGATAGATCTTTTAAAAAATAGGACAGGAGGGAAAAGATAGGGGAGGGCAGGCCAACATAATCAAGTTATATGATGTGCATGAACCAACCACCCATAGTAAATGTAAAATGCACTGAAAATATGTACTTAAGAAAATTTTAGGAAAAGAGAATAAGTAATCTTATTATTTTTATTTTTTAATTAAGAATAAACGAATGAGACCAAAACCGAATAGAAAACAACAAAGATCAGAAAACACAATCCCCTATCAAACTGTGAACATCATTTTTCATATAGATGAACATTTAATTCTTACATTTCTGTAAGAATAAAGACTCAGAATAGTCCAGACAACTTTGATAGGAACAAAATTAGAGCTGCAATCCTCCCCAGTCCTACGACTTACCACAAAGTTATACTGATCACAGCAAAACGGCATTGACATCAAGATAGACAAACTACCAAAAAATCGATATAAAGTCCTAAAATTGATACCCACATAACAGACACTTGATTTCTGGCAATGATGCAAAATCAATTAAGTGGAGAAAGGATTGTACCCTCAGTAAATATACTGCAACACCTGGATATCCACATGTAAAAACCTAAGCCTTATAGCACATCAACATTTCTAAAAACATCCAAAAGTCAACTCAAAATGGCTCACAGTGGGTTAGTTAAAGGGAAGGCAGGTGTGGCCTGAGTCGTTGCTTGGCTGAAGTCATTCTCGCTGGAACAAAATACACACTTTTTCCTTATCATACTAAGAAACAATGCAATGATTATGCAAAAAAAGAAAAAATAAAAAGAAATTGTCTGAGTGGATGTCCAAGGGACCAGCATAAACAGATGGCTTCCTACTCAGAGAGTGTCGCTTTCCAATGGCAATGTGGGCACCTCGAAGAATGGCAGTTGCTTCAAGGCACACTAATAATGATAGGTTCAACTACATGGTGCCTCAAAGCACCAAGAGGTAAATTAATCCCTCTTCCAGGGCATATATTGGTGAATAAAAACAATAGAAATCAGTATATTAAAGGAAGTTTAGCTTTTTCCTTCCATGTATGGAATGGAAGGATAATGCAAGGTATAAAGATATCTTTCTGTTTATTTTTTTCTTTTTGTAGTTCTGTATTACTTGTACCCTTACACTGTTTTGTTTTGTTCTTTTTTTTCTTTTTCCTTTTAAATAAAAAAAATTCATTTTATGCCTTCACAAAATAGCACAAGGTAATGGCATTTTCTGATTTTATACATTTCCCTCTTAACTAACAGTACAACTTATGAAGTGTTCCAGATATAATTATTTTGGTCCCTCTTCATTTTGAAGGATTACATCTTTTATATCTTTGATCTTCTAAAGCCTAGAACATTCTAGAACCTAGAACCGTCAATATTGTTTTTTAAAATCTATGAATCTCCCTTCCTTGAGTAGAGTTGCAAACTTCTATGCCAAGTGTGCTCTCAATGTGAGGGGGTAGGAGGTGATGGCTTTATTTAACAGCTTCTAGTAATCTCAGCTATTATTTTTTTTTAAAAAGCCAAGCGAGCTTTTTAAAAACATATGCCCTGGAAGAGGGATTAATTTACCTCTTGGTGCTCCACAAAACTGATTATGTCTGCATTTGGTACATGCATGTGGTAGGAAGCATGAACGTACATGTCTTAGTTACTTTATGCTCTTCACTGAGACAAAATACCTGATGCCCAAGTTGGGAAAGGAAAGGTTTATTTCTTACAGTTTTTGGAGGTTTTAGTCCACACTCAGTTGGCTCCAAGGCAGGCAGGCATGGCTGGGCAGCAGTCCATAGTGGCCGCAAACAGCAAGCTCCAACCAGCAAAGAGCAAGACAACCTTCTTCCTGCCATTACATCACATCCTGGCTCCACCCCTTTGTGGGTGGAGCACTTACAGGAGCAATCCAAGCACTAGACAATGAAGGAATAACAAATGCACAATTCAAACTCATGAGGCCTGGGGGCCACAGACATAAACCATGACAGTACAGAACTACCTTCTTGGGCTTCACTTTAGGCGGAAAGAAAACAACAGCTGACTGACAAGGTAAGAAGAACAGGTAAACTAGAAAAGTAATCAGGGCAGAGAATGAGACAATGTGGTGAATAATTAAACTTAGGAGGAGCCAATGGGAGAGATGAAGACAGGGCCAGTAGCAACAGTGAAGTGCACAGCTGGGAAAATTAGAACAGGCAGGGGAGAGTTTATAAACAGAGTGAGGCAACTGCTTGAACACAGAGGTCAGAGAGGTCTTAGGATACAGGTTTTAACCAGTACCTGGTGTGTAGGTCTTTAAAAGTATCTGTGGGAGCTTAAAAAACAATTTATAATACAGACATCATACAATTTTATGTTTCATATTTTGGATGACATAGTCTTATTTCGTGATTTTTTCTTGAAAGGAAAAAGAAAATTAACATTTTAGCACTCCCTCTAGATTAAGTTAACTTATAAACAAGCATAATATCTAATGGTGCTTATTTTTATGCCCATCTTACAGATGAGGAAAAGGAGGTTCAGCAAATTGAAGTGGCAAAGATCACACAGCTAAGAAGGAGTAGAGTTGGAGTTTACACTACAGATGTCAAAAATGGGAAATTCATAAATTTCAGCATCTACTATAAAACAATAAGCAACCCCACTTCTGCCTTACTGTTCTAAACAAGCAGAAAATTGGGCAAAAAACCATATAACAATCATTTTCAGATACTGGACAGCAGGCAGTACAGGACTATGATCTTGAAAAAAAATAAACAAACTGAGCCTTAATGACTGCACCAGCTTTCTGCCTGGAGGAATTTTCTGGGCCGTGGACAGGGAGGAAGAGCCGAAGAGAAAGCACCAAAGTCTTGTGGTGTAGAAGGAAAAGTGATCAGCATTCTGGATGGCTAAGGCACCTCAAAGCACAAATCACAGAGAGGAGGGAGCTAACCAGAAAAGGGCTTTTAGAATCTGCATAAGGCGTCTTGGGTCTGTAGATGATGACTAAACCGGGCAGGTATAGAATGAAACTTCAGGAGCTCGAGCTAAGGGAAGCTGCAGGCTGACTGAGTCCTAGAGCTCCCCTGGGAATGGAGGATATTTCGTATTCCAACTAACCCAAGAGAAGAGACCTGTTAAACACCTGAGATATTTGATGCTAAATACTGAAATACACTGCCCTAATAGTGTAGCTAAAATAGATGTGGAATAAAAGCTACTCTCATCTTGCCCTGATACAATTTAGGACTAAACATTGAAGCAGTAAAGTTGATCTGGAAGTTACTTACCTGCCAATCAAAAAAATCAAATGCAGCACTGCTTAAGGAAAGACAATACTCAATGACTGACATTTCATTTGCAATAGAAAGAAAAGATAAAGCTTCAAACTTTTTGCTTGGTAGATGATGTGTCTCAATATTTCAAGAAGTTACAACTATGTTAGACATGAATATTGAACTATTGAGGGACTGTTTAAAAATAAGCAAAATAAAAACAAATACGTTTAAATGATGACTCAAGCATTGATATTAGTTGAAAACTAAAACTATTCAATTTAAAAACAAATCAGGGAAAGAGAAAAAAATGAATAGGTAAGAGATGGGAAAAGTAGAAAAGACAATGCATTTAAATCCCACCATATGAATAAGTTTAGATATTTCAATGAAAAGGCAGTGATTGTAACAGTGAATTAATTAAACATAGAAACAAATGTTTGCGGACTACAAGAAATGTCTCCTAACATATGAAGATATTATGATACTTGATTTGTCTCTTCAGACTCCAGATTTTTAGCTTTTTAGCCTTTATCCTTTTAGCATGCTTCACTTGAATGACAAAATTTCTGAGCACAGGATCCCACAAATAGAAAACATGATCAAGATTTCTCACTTTATAAAAATAAGTATTTTAAATGCATTTATATTGAAACAAAGGTGATCAAGAGCCAATAGATGTAAGTAGTTAATATTTAACAAAATAAACACAACTAATATTGAAAAAATACAACTTCACTTTTAATTAAATGAAATGCAAAATTTGAAAAGCTCCAGTTCTCCATAGCAAATCCACCCTGATTGCCATATCATACTTATAGTTGTGTTTAATGCATATTCAGTCTCTTTTCAACCAATAGCAATAGTTAACTAGACTTTTTTACTCAGATAATGTGAATAAAAATTATGTATGAAGTTATCTGGCTAAAAATAATTACAATAAAATAATTATCTTCAATGTCCTATATTAGAAAAGAAGCAAATTGGAACATCTTTTCATATGTTGTAATATTTTCTAGCACTTTTTAAAAAGGATTTTTAATGATATTAACAGTAGTTGTGACAAATGAAAAAAGCAAGAGACAAAATTTTTAGTCATATAATCCTAACTATGAATTATTAAGGCACTTATAGAAAAAAGACTAGAATATGGGTATTGACTATTATTTTCTAATTTTTTCATTATTCCAAAAGTGTTATTTTACATTCTAATAAGTGTTATTTTTATGATTGTAAAATGTACTCACTATAAAATTATTTTGCTATGATCATCAGATTTACAATTAGTTCAGTATGGCATCCAGTGACAGAGTACTTGCCTAGCATGTATAAACCCTGGGTTCAATTGTTAGCGCTGCTAAAATGAAAAGATAAATACATAAATATAATTAAAGTACTATAAAATATTCTAGGTTATTTTAAAAAATAAATTGTTTTATTTTGGACCTGTAAATCAGTGCATTTTATGAATGTGTTAAGTAACTGGTTAGTTAAATAAGTTGTGTAATTTTTTTATTACTTTTTTAAGTCTGCTCTGCATTTAGATATGTTGAATACTAAAAACAAAATTTCCTGATTTACTCTTTCCTCCTATGCTGAAGGACATGAAATCCTACAATATGGAACATACAGGAAACTCCTTGGAATTAGCTTTTTAGGATGATACAGTTTATTGTTTAAATCTTGTTTCTGCAATATTTCATTGTGTGGATACTATTAAATGCTAAAAGATTGCCTACTGTCAATTTTTGACATTGCTTTGTTTCTTATCTTTTTAAAATTTTGTTTGGTCATAGAGCAGTCATTCTAGGGAACAGTTTCCTCATAGTTTTCACATTGAAACATGAATATGCTGCACGGTGAGAGTATTCTCTAAAACGTTATTAGCAAGCTAAGGCAATTTTAAACATTCAGAATAAATGGCAGAAAGGACAATGCATATTGAAGTTTTTTGTTTTTTTTTTTTTTGTCTTTTTCTTTTTTCATCCGTACCAGTGATCAAACTCACGAATGCCTGCTTGCAAGGCAGGTCCTTATGCCGCTGAGCTAAATCCCCAGCCCCTATTGAAGTCTTATAAGTCATCTTCAAATACTATTTAAAAGAAAGCAACATAATGAGTAATTTTGTTAAAAATTAAGTGTACAAAGATTGGAAGACATCCCATCATTTTGAGCTGCTGCTATTCCAGAGGCTGATAAATATTATTGTTTACATATGAGATGCTACTTCACTATTATTTATGAACCCGGGCAGCAAGGAACTATATTACTCGCCTTTTTCTTTGTTTGGAGACAGGGTCTCCCTATGCTGCTCTGCTGTTTGCAGTTCTCTTGCGTAGCTGAGATTATAGGTGTGAGCTGCCACATCCAGCCTCTACACACCTATTAATTCTGTGCTTCTTAATTCATTTTAAAGGATCTCTGTTACATTCCTCAGTAATTTCTCCTGTCTATGTTCTTCTCTGGCTTATTTGGACTTTAGTTCCATATTTCATGTGGTAATCAGAGAGTACCATGTGTTGACAAATATTGCCATAATTGTCCTAGGGAACAAGGTAATTTTCAGTGAAAGAATCAAAATTACAAAACTAGAAGTTGGAAACAAGAAATGTAAACCAGTAGTAAATAGTATTCACTTAGCATTTACCATTTACCTGTCACTGTGTTAGCTGGTATATATATATATATATATATATATATATATATATATATATTCATTTGGACCAATTCTATGAACTAGAAAGATTCTGGAGCAGAATTTAGGCCTATGAGTTAAGAGCATTATGAACATTAAGAGATGTCTACCAAGGATGAAGTCTGAGAAAATAGTCACAAATGAACTCACTATGGGTTTAGTTCAACCATATTTACCAAATTCTTTATGATTCTGAAATAAAATATTTTGGTGGTTTCAGACGAAACTATTCTGAAGTATACCAAGAGAAGCTGTGTAATAGAGTATGCAAAAACAAGGCAAAGCAGGATGACTAGAGAGACACTACATTTGTTTGGCAAAAAGTTTGAAACATGGTGTCCACATCTAATATAAGCACAAATTACAATGCAAATTTAAGTGTTTTTTTGGATTGGTCACCATTTTGTGTGGTTCACACCCTCTATCTCTCATCAGTGTGGAAAATCAAAGGTTTTTGAAGTTGCACATTGACTGTTACTGTGGCCCAGTCAGTTGCACACAGGAGTGAATCAGTGTGATATTCCCTGAGCGACTGCACCGTACACATCATAAACACGGGGGGATGCAATACATTTAAGGGAGGACATATGCTCCCTACTATGGAGGAAAAAGCAAAGTCAGCTGCAGGTGGAATTAATGAAACAGGATTTAGGCTGTACATGCAGATATTTGACATTGCTCTTTAATGCATCTTATAGGGGAGAGCTTGTGTATTTTGTTAATTTAGCTTTGATATGCCCAACCAGTTCAAATCTAGATCATAGACTCATCACATTGGTCAAAGCTATTTTAACCCTTTATGAAGTACATCTCTTGGTCTCTCTGGGATAATTTGAAGGTGTCATTTTTCTCTAAGTTCACAGAATCTGCTCATGCGATTGTCAAGAACCCAGGATTTTGGTGCTGGCTCTGCTGCTACGCAGACAAATCATTTTTTCTGCTCAAAAATTGCTTCTTCAGCTGTAAGATGAATTGGCTCAAAGAGATGCTTTCTTGTGTTCTGTTATTCTGCATTTCCATCACAGAGCACCGAACTTCCTGCCTTGGATTTACAGGTAGAAACTGAAGAGGTTTTTCTAGCTATTGGTTATGTTCCACTCTACTCAGTACCTGGCCTTTGAGTCAGACCCTCCAGAGCCATCCTGTAGACTCCTTACCCAAATAGATTCTGTTTTCTTCTTTGAGTTCATGTAATACTATGTTTCAGCTTTAGTTTCAAGGTTATTGAGAGCTCATTCTCAGCAACTGTTCCCTTCCCTTTGGTTGACTCTTCTCTCCACAGTCATCCTTGCTTTTCTCTTCTTAATGCCAGATGTTTAGTTGCAGTTCTTATACTGTTTTTATCTCAATTCTTCATAATATGTAAGATGTGATCAAAAGAGGGTGCATGTCTAAATTTAAAAATGTTACAATAAAAACACTTTGCCAAAAATAAATGTATAAATATATTCAAAATGAGAAGAAATATCTTGTGAGGGAGTAATGACAGTGTGTCTTTAGTGTAATAATTTTGGGGAGGAAATACTAGGAATGGAACTCAGAACCTCATGCTTGCCAACAAAGTGTCATGCTGCTGAACTATATCCCTGTAATAAATTTTTAATTTAGACATTCATTGTCATTGATGGTTATAATTAACCATCAATTAATCAAACATGTTTGACAGTGTCTACTAAATACAAATATTATGATACATTCTCATCCAACCTATTCATTGGATCTACTGTCATGTGACTTTTATCTCTATCCCCAAATCAACATGACCATGAAAGAGAAATGTCTTGAATCAAGTAAGGTACTGTGACAGCACAGAGAGTACCACTAAAGAAAGAGAAGACAGCTTCCAGAACTGTTTTAGGAAGCGTCCAAAATGATGGGATAAAATCACCCCTTTCAGGGCCCTTCCTGAAAGTCCAAGAGCTGTTGTCTTCCTCTTAGTTATTTCCAATAAAACTCTCCTAACTTAAAAAAAAAAGATGATATAAGTGTGTTTCAAGTGACATCACAGCATTGTTTACTGTAATAAATTGTTTAAAAATATAAATAAGTATTGTATTTATGGATCACGATTTTAAGTGATTTGCCTTTTTCCCTGAAGCAGTGTAAAGGTTAAAAGTTTCTAAAAAAAAATGTTTCATCCTCAGCATCTCCTGTCCCTTCAAACACTGGTATTTAAAAATAGCTACACAAGAATTTTAAGGACTCAAAAGACACCAACCTCATATATGAGATAATTCATTCATTTTAGTCTTCCTTTTTTTTCCCTACAGTGTCCCGTTGGGCTCAAACTTCCTTAATAGCTAGACCATCTCTTTTCAAACTCGTTGGTCTTAGTACTCTGTAACACTTAGAAATAACTGAGCACTCCAAAGGACTTTTGCAAGTCTGGTTATATATATTGATACTTACTCTAGTATAAATTAAAACAGAAAATACTTTCCTATATATTTTGTAAGATATATAGTGAAAAAAGAGACACTGGGCTATGTTTTTGCAAATTGCTCAGTGTTTTATTGAAGAAGAGACAGCTTCTACTTCTGCATCCAGTATGTTGTAATGTATTGTTTTGATTACCATATGTGGCAATATTCTTGCTTTACCAAAATATGGAAACAAACAAGGATTATTTTAGTAACCTTTTACAGATAGTTGTCAATATCTTCTTTGATACTACTCTAAAACTCAAGAAAAGCCAGTCCTTAAGGGTCATTTTCAGTGTGGAACCTGAAACCACATCAGGGTACTTTCCTACTCCATTACATTAAAATCTCTTAGTCTGTCTTGTAATAGGAACCTATCCCTTCTGATATATGACTTTGGTATATTATGTATTTATCACTAGAAAAATATTGTTTCACTGGGCTATGCAGAATATTCAAATTTTGGCACAGTTTATTATATAATATCAAAAAGTCCACATTCACTACTATCAAGCAATACCCAAGCTCAGGGTGGTTTTTGCAAATTTTTAAAAAAAATTTGTTAAAAAGATTAAAACTTTTCATCAACAACAGATATTTTAGTTGACCTAAAGATATAGGTCATTTTTAAGAAAATGTTTACCAAACACCCATGTCTGAATAACCATATTTTGCCCAGAAGTCATTCTTTCAAGGAAAACCAATGAGACCAACCTCTTCACTGTCCCTTTTCTTGTTCCATACACTCATTATCAGGAAAATTTGATTTTTATTACTCAGTATCTTGCATGGAGGTTAGTACAAAACATGTGCTTAATATATTTTTGAAATTATATTAACTACATTTCACTTATCTAGACTGAGTTCATTGTCCTGCTGCTTAGTGCTTACGTATTTAATTCAGAAAGTCACTTATTGTCAATTTTAACACATCTAGATGATATGCAGAAATATTTGTATCCATCTGGATATATTAGCATAGATGTGTGTGTGTGTGTGGTGTGTGCGTTTGCAAAGTTTCTCTCAAAGTTAATACAAGGCAATGTTATATTAACCGCGAAGATTTGTAGACATGCCCTAGAATATCACTTCTTTATCCAGAAAGCTAGGCTGGGAGAAAGATTGCTGGCCTCCCTAACATAGTACAATATCATGGTCTCAGTTTCAGGAATGTGCCCTTTTTAGATTTTAAGGTAGATAATATTTTTAATCTCTAGCCTGTCTTTCTTAAAGAGCATGTGTTTAATAAGCCCAGCAGGATAATTCTCTATCCACATTGTCATATTTTTCTGATTTAGCTTTTCACCTACTCGAATTGAGTTGAATATGGAAAACTCTTAAGACATGTTTTGCAGATAAATAAAGGTGATACTCATAAGTGAAAAGAAACATCCAAACTTATTGATTTCTTTTACTTCTTGGAGGTGTTTTAAAAACATAGCTGAATGCTAACATTTTAGGATTTTAAAATACCTCATAAAATCCGAGGAAGGCATATTTACAAAGGAAAGTCAAATAGATTAAGGCTTGACACTCACTTGGACATTTTAATTTTTTAACTTTTAAACACTTTATTTACTGTAAATTATAAACTGACAAATTATAGATGTATAAATTTATTCGATACATAATGATGTCTTGATTTATGGATACAAAGTAGAATAATTAAATCAAGCTAATTCATAGGTTGCTTGGAATTTTATGTGTTTTGAAATCTCAAGCAAGTCATTTAAACTCTTTGAGTTGCAGGTCTGCCATTTCTAAATAAGAACAACATTATCTTGTGAATAACCAATAAAATATCATAGTCCAAGCATACAATATAGTTCCTGATACAGAGAAGCATTTGGTAAATGTTTATTATTCTTTATATTTTCCAAGATAATGGTTCAGGTAAAAATAGTCCTAATTCAATCTATAAACCACTTACTTATTAATTAGAATTTCTGGATACCAGTGTATTAAACACTAATATGCATCCCCAATGTCACTGAAATTGAGACTTTAGAGAGCTGAAAAAATAATTTCTAAGCCTACAGGAATTTTTTTCCTTTAAAAGAAAACCAATAGTGTTCAATGGTTTGGTTGCTTTCTGATGTAGTAGAATTACACTCCTAATGAGTGGTAGTTATTGCCATTATACATCATTATGTTTAAATGGAGTATCTGGAAGATGTCTCAGTTAGACAGTTCTCTCAACTAAGCGCATTCTATAGGTTAATAGGAATAACTTTCTCTACCTTGAATTGTGTTGTTTGGAAAAAATATCAAAGGCCCAGGAATTAAAAGATCAAAATTCTGCTTCCCAGTTAACAGTCTGCTCAGTTGAACTAAGAAAATTTGCTATGTTGTCAGTTTGACAGCAAAATCAATCAAGGCATTGTACTCTGAGTTACAGTATGATGTACACTTTGAGGCAAAATAATGTATAGAGAGATCAATGGTACCCTTTAAAATAGCCAAGATCTAGCCATATTTCTCATAATTTACATTAATGTTATCAAGTTCGATACAATTCTATAAGATAATCTGTGACTTTAAATATTTAAACAAGATGGAGAAAAAAGAGCAAATGTTGAGATAATGAATTTCAGAGGCAAAAAAGAGTATATCACAAAAGAGTAGCGAATTTATGATATTCACATTTTTTACAGGACAAAGCATGTGTTACCAGGACAATAAAAATCAAGACACTGTGAAGTCTTTTTTGGCCATGGAGGAAACTTTGATCACTCCTTGACTGCTGCTGCTGCCACTAATTCCTGCAGTTCCTGGACGCCTGAGGTTAGGTCCTCAAAATTTATGGATTACAAATGCCTCGGCTAAAACTTTAGGTGTGTGTAAGAGCAAATGTCTTGACCCAACTTTTACTACCTCAAATATGCTACCTTATTGTCCTAGTTACTTGTCTCATTTCTGAGAGAAAATACCTGGCATTCAAAATTAGAGGTTTATTTAGCTCACAATTTGTAGAAGCATTATCCCATAATCAGCTAACTCCATGGCAGACAGGCAATGCAGAAGAGAAGCAATTCATAGCTGGCAGAAGCCAACAAAGCAACAGGAGACAACCACAACTCTCTTATATCTTACTTAAGCTACTTAGGGCAGGTAGCACTCACACCCTTAATCCTAGTACCCTTGAGCCTGGCATTGCACCAAAAATCAATCCTAGTGTCACCTACTCTAAATATAGCCACCTCTAAAAAAGCCCCACCTATGACTGCATGATGCTTTGAGGGACATCGAGACACAAGCCATAACATTACCCTATTTATGGTCTGAGAAGAAGCCACAAAAGGCAAATGCTCTTCCTGGCTTATACTACACACAGCCTCCTATTTCCTTGGTTCTAAAAAGCAACATTCTCAAGACAAAGACTGATGGAAAAAAGCATTCAAAGTGTCTCTACATTAGAAATTTTAATAATACATGCTTACAATACATAGATAATGTATTCATTGTGGGGCATTAGTGCATATATGCATCACATCCTCATCTTTTATTTTCCCCTTTTTTTCTTTTGTCTCTTCTCTTCTCCATCCCCAAATCTCCTTTCAATCTCCTCAAAGTCTATCACCCTTTGTACTTTTTAAAAACCAGGAAGTGATTGATTTTCCTCATCACACACATATACGGCAAGACAATATAAAGGAATGATTTCACTACAACGTTGTTAATATAATCTTACCAAATACTCTTTAAAAACACAAGATATTTTGATTATTTAAGTATCAATATATATCCAGGAATAGAAAATAATGTGAGCAATATTTTTTTAAAAATGGTCATTCTTTTATGATTGACTTTTATGAAAGGAAAGTCAAACATTACAAGAGACAATAGCATTCTTAAATTCTTTGTTAATTATCTCAACTCAAGACTGAGTTCTTTGGCTTCATTTATATGTACTCTTTATATACTTGTGATAATTTTATAATTCATGTAATTTCTCAAAATATGGAAGCCATTTTTCAAGGTTAAAATATATGGGAAATTTTTTGTTTCTTCATTAGGCGAATTCAAGTTTTTAAATTTACTGGCAATAACTACATCATGTAGTTTCTTTGTCAAAGTTTCTACACGTATACATACTTGATGAGGAGCATCCAAGTAAAGAATAGTGTTGTAAATTTATCCAATGAATAGGTAGGATTGGTTTCTTGATGAATTAGAGATTCTATTCTCTATCTCAGGTTAATCTAGACTTCCAGCTGACGCACTGTAATGGGTCTTACTTGAAAGCTTCAAAAATGTGAAAAACTGAACCAAAACCTAAGTCTATACTTTCTTATTTAGAATTGTGTTCTAAAAAGGGGTCCCAGGGGTCCCATCCATGGAGCTAACATGCTGTCAGGAATCAAGCAGGAGCACTGCAAGGAACAAGGTTATGTGCCGCTCTGGCCTCACTTTACGCAGGCAACTTCCTTGTCTGTCAGCAGGCAGCCCTCATCTATCAGCCCTTTCAGAGTCTGCCTGAGCTGCAGATCGCTGTCTGGTCTGACATCACACTTTCCAAGGGCAGCTCACATCCAGCATCTGGTCAAGGTGGGATTAGCAAAGGTTGTCCATTTCAGCTCCTTGTTACATAATTCTAATTCCAGATCCCACTGTGGGGTTGACCAAAGTTTTATGGGGGCTGCATCCAGACTTCCTGTCTGGTTCTGTCTGCATCCTCCCTCTCCTTTGCATAGGTGTTAATCCCTAAAAACTTCATCTCTGCCTCTGCTTCCAGAGAACCTAGTCTCCACCAAATGAAACACAAAATTGGTGACTATCTCAGTTCCTATATCTTTATTTACTGCTTTACTTTGATGCTTTGTTTTGTGCTTAATGGCTTCTGTTAGACACTACCTAAAGTGTCCCTGTCATCTTTCTCCTTGAAGCCTGTGAGGGAATCTTTTGTTTTAAGGCCAGGCATTTCATGGCTCTACTGTGCTTTTCTCAAAACTGCACTTTGTAGATCTGTGCATAGTTGCACTTTAAAACAAAGTTACCCACAAAGTTACTTCACTCATTTTTTTTAAAGAAAAGGATTTAACTTTACTTTTAGGGGTAAAAATACTCAGCCTTCTTTTTAGTGTTTTAGGAGATCTTGAAATTGAGCTATTTGTGCTTGATCCTAGCAACTCTGATAAACATTAGCAAGTTTTGACGCCTTGATACTAATAAATTAATAAATAAATCAATTCACCTGAAAAACAATCTAGTTTTAAAAATCTAAATTAAGTCCCCCCCCCCAAAAAAAAAAACACGTCAAAAATGTTCTTTTATTTTGCCTGTTGTCTTGGTTACTTTTCTCTTGCTGAGATAAAATACCTGACACTCAAAAGTTAAAAGGGAAAAGGTTTATTTAGCTCACAGTTTGTAGAGGTTTCAGTTTAAAATTGGTTGGCTCCAAGACAGGATAACACACGCCAGAGGGCAGCAGTTTCATCTTTCCGTCTCTTGTATTGTATGCAGGCTCCCTGCCCTTGGGCAGGTGTAGCACCACACTCGTGACCTCAACAGCCTCAATACCAGCATTGCACTATGAACCAATCACACACTAGATTCAGTCACCTCCGAAATGCTCCCATGTCTGCATGAGGCTTTGAGGGGGACCTCTAGACACCAACCATGACATCTATTATATATTCTTCTCATAACTAATAATTATACTCCTTTTCAGTTTCAAAACCAACTTACTTACATATCAGTCAATATCAAGAGACTCTCTTTTAAAACGTTATCATGTTTCCAGGATGATTAACAATTTGTGACTTTTCTTTCTAATGCTCTAGTGGCCAGTATAACAAGGTTTGCTCTTTTCTGTACACAGTAAAAAATGTTGGCTGAAAATTAAAATAAACACTTTAAAGGTGAGGACAAGAACTTAACAGATATTCAACCATCAAAAGCTAGGTGAAACAGGAACTGAGGAAAGTTAAGTACAGCTGGCTTTGTCTCAAGGGCATTTACCATATTCAAATGAATCTAATTATGGTTATAATGGTTGGACAGAGACAGAGAGGCAAGTCAAGTCCTACCTCTGATGGAATTCTACTACAAAAAAACATGTAAATAGAATGAACCCCAAAGTACTGCACTTTAATATATGGCAGGTTGATTTTCAACTAAATCTGCCCTCCACCCAAATGCCTAAGAGATTGTAAGAGAAATGGTTTATCTATACCATGATTTATGGTAAAGAAAAAAAATTCCTCTAAGACTTTAAAACTAAATCTGAACCTCATTATCAGTTTGCCAGATGAATTTATACTTGAGAGATTTGAAAATCTGTAAATGTAATATTTAGTTGTATTATTTCTGCAGCAATATCCCATGTGCTGTCAGAAGCAAACATATCCTTTAGGAAGAATCTGCTTCCAGGTTTCAAGCATTTCTAGATGCAATTTCCAGAAGCAGGAGCTCACATTCAAAACAAATCCAAAAGCAAGACAAGAAAGTGTACCCCCCCAAAATGGCAAAAGAGAAAGAGAAAACAAATTTTCACTGTTAACTAAGACATTAAAATGGAATAAAAAATACAATAATTGAAATTAAAACCACAAAAGATGGACTTAAGAATAATATACAGAACAGATAAACAGTGAGTAAGCTAAAAGGTAGATCAGAATGCAGTACAAAGAGAAATGGAAAGTAATGATTAGAGACCTGTGCAAGGAAGTCTCAAGAGAATCCCTGAACAAGATGAAAGAAAAAAGGAAGACGCAATATGCAAAGAGTGAGACTGGTGGGAAGCACTTACAGTAAGATTCCCAAATGGGAAGAATAAATAGAAACACACGATAATTCCATTGTGATAAAACTACAGAAGAACAAAAGTCACAAAGGAGACAAAAGGAAGATTACTTTTCAGAATATGCCTGATAAACAGATCCTTTCTCTGTGCAAAACCGTGAGTCAGATTGAGTGAATCCTCTACTCAGCCCCTTGTGGTGGATTCCCCTTCACTCAAGGCAAAAATGAAAGTCTTTGCAAAGAGCTCCAGGGCCTCCAGCGCCTGGCCTCCCTCCTCCAGGCACTGTCACCTCTGCAGCCAGCAGGTCGACCTCACCTCCACTTCGCGTTGCTCAGCTGCTCCTCACCTGCCTCTTTGGCAGGTTGTGTGCTTGACTAACACCTTTATTTTCTTCATATTTTTGCGCACGTTTTCTGCTGGAGCCTGGTTTTACTGGCGCGAGACAAGTGTGAAATATGAGAATTTTGCAATCTTGGAATTGACTGTAGTGTGAAATTGGTATCACAGCAAATGAATCCATCCTAATCATTCCATTTAAAATTACGACGTCTGATGGCGCCATGCCACTGTACTTTCTTCTCACTGTGACATCTACCATCAGATAACTTATGATGTAATGTATTTCTTTACTGCTGTCTTTATTTATTGATTTTTCTGCAGAATATATCAAGATTAGTAGGGCAAATTTTTTTTTTTTAGTTCACTGGAGAGACCCTTTAAATATGTGTTGATCTGATGAATAAGAGAAAGGACAGATGTTTTACTGAACGACAGGCATCAATGACTTTAAAGTGTTCTTTAGGTCATTGAATACTAAAATAAATGGCAAAGGGGGGTTAATGACTTCAAATCGGAACTTTTTTTAATGATAAAGAAATATTACTAGGAAATGTTCATTAATTCAAAGTATATGAAAACAGCTGAGAAGTATTTAAAGAAGTATCTAAGAAGTCTTCCTTCACGGAGATTAGTGTTAGTGAAGTTTGAGTTGATGTTTTTCATTTTTGTCAAAATATTGGATAGTCTACATAAAATTCAAATGTATCTTTTTTTTTTTTTATTAGGGTGGGGATTGAACCCAGGGCCTAGCCCATGGGAGGCAAGAGCTCTGTGACTGAACCACATCCCTGGCCCTAAATTTATCTTGTGTTGTCATTCTATACACAGGATAACATATCTAGTTCATAAATATGTGATGAAGCTAAACTTTTAGCAACTATGTTTTATTTATATACAATCTTTACAAATGCTAGAGAACAATTATTCAAAACTGTAAAGAATATTAGAGTTGAAATAAAGTAAATTATTCCTTATTTATATTTTTTTCATTACTTCATTGCTGGGGTTTCCAGAAGCAAAGATTGGGTTTTATACACTATTTACTGCAGACAATTCAAAGCAATGCCTCTCCTGAAAGGAACATATGTGTGTGTGTGTGTGTATCTGTATGTATGTGTGCATATCAACTTATCTGAAAGTGACATATTCCATTTTAATAATCCATTCTCTGAAATTATGAATCTAATTACCTTCCAAAGTTTGTCTAGGTTACAGGACTTAATAGAGTTCTGATTCTGTATTCATACTACGTAATTTAGCTTTCAAATGACTCTGGTATTCTGATATGATTTTAAAAATACCTAAAAACATGAAGAGTGGTAGAATCTATTCACATGTTAAAAAAGTATAAAATAAATAATGTGTTTATATAACTCAATTCAATGTCACTGGGATAATTTATTATATGCTAATAGAATTTTCTTTGTGCTTTTAAAATTTCCAATTGTTCTCTCATGTATTCTTTAGCAAAAGTGAAATTTAAAGTCCTTTGCATACCATATTTGAGGGGCACCAAAACATTACATTGTATTTATTTAAACAATTATATTTCTCTCACTACAAATGATAAACACACCAAGTTTAGTGCATGCATTTTGAGTTCATACCCTAGTATTTTTTCCAAAGAAAAAAAAATCAATTTTTTGGAAATTTTAAACATTATATTAATTTTTCAATTGTGAGATTAATTTATGTAAGTAGGAACTTTACATAAAAGTATATCACACCAAATAGGAAAAATCTCTTTAACAAGACAAGTGTATATAAATTTATCTTATTCTTACTTTCAAACACTTTAAAATTCAATGAAACACCAGAACCCTTTTAGGACTCTTAGATATGTTTCTCAGAATTGTTTTATTTCTTAACATTCCTTAATATGGAAGAGCTCCTCACATTACTGTTTCCTTGGCTTGTAAAAATCACTGTGGGGATATATTACAGATTAATATAGTAAAGGGATTCATAAGAATCTGATTGCATGTTAGAAATAAATTTGAAAATAGTGATGAAGCAGTGAACTCTTTCATAAATCTAATATTAAAAATTTATAACGAGTACAGGATCTTACTTCAGTTACATCTCATGCTTACAGAATTCTACCACTTGAAGTTCTTTTTCTGATTACTCACAGTCATTTCTGCCAATGTTACCATGGACTCATTTCAAAATCCTAGGTATTTATTGCTCTAAAGTGTATCATAAAAATCTTAAATCCACCTGCTGTGCTGAAATCCACAAGATACTTCATAACTTAACCAGATATTCCTAGTTTGTTAGAGAAGCCATTACTTTGACCTTTTTTCCCCCTCTGAATCCAAAGGTATCGATTCTAACTTCAGACTCGGGGCAGATGATAAACTAACTTGCTGGTGGTATTCATTGGTTTGGCAGTATGAATTTTGGTGTGATAAATACAACAACAAAAACTGTCTGCTGATTACATATCTTGTGGGTGATATTTAAAGCTTTATAAATTAGCAATATATTCTGTTGCACATAAATGGAAACACATCTGCCATAGCTTCAACAATTAATCTATGCCCCAACCCCATAACAATGTCAGTGTAGGTCACATGGAGCTGATCCTGATACTCAGCAGTAGTGTCAGGAAGCCAGACTTGTTCTGCGTCTTTGGTCCATCCCCACGGCCACCATGTTGCCTCTCACACTTCTTGATTTCAATTTCTTGTCATTTCTTTGGTTTCAATTCAGCTGCTGCACCAGGAAGCGTCACCAGGATGACTGCAAACTGCATAGAGGCAAACGTGCTAGTAAAACAAAAAAGTTAAAAGAGAAATTCAGGAATATAAATACATTTATTAACATCAAAAAGAAGAAAGAAAAAGTGGCAAAAATGCATGCTAGTCATATTTGTTCCTTTTAATGGAGAAAGGAAAAGTCCTTTTAGAAGGACAGGATAGCAGACTTCTTCTGTTGTATCTTCTTGTATCTTAAGTCAGATGACCAGTTCCAAACAAGGACCTGACCAAAACAAATCAGATCACTACAGTGGTTTAAACTGGGGGAAATTTTCTCCTGGCCCAGGCTAAGAACCAAAAGTCATGCAAAACAGGGTATTTCAGGCACCACCTGAATGATCTCCATCAGCATGGAAAGATTTCTGAACGTGTACAGGCAATGGACCGATGTTTTTATGTCCACAATACTGTCTCACTCTGGTTCAAGTTAAATTATTAATATTAGCAAATGACACACGAAATCAAAGTATAAAGTACAGTGATGGTTGAATAGGAATACATATATTTGACCTCTATCTATAATTTCTTAGATAGTTTTTAGAGATAATATTTTTAGTTTTAGTTTTTAGATATAATAGGTGATAAGCAACATTCAGGATTCTTAATGACTTGAGGTAAGGAAGCTCCAATCCCGTGATATATATGAAATGTAATATTCAGGACCTCATCTTTGATTCTCAGTTCTGGCATTTCCAAGTCAGAGGACTTTTTGAGGGAGCTTACCTAAAGCTCAGTTTTCACATTTGTGGAACAGGAACATTTTGATTTATTAGGAGGACATATGCCATCGTGTGATTGTAAAAATTAAAAGCTTCAAAGAGCTTAGCACAGAACCTGGTATTTTTGAAATGCTCTATAAATGTTTGAAACTGATATTTTTTTTTTCACTATTACTACTATGTTGAGGGCTGAATAACTAAAATGACCTCCACTCATTCCCCATAGTGTAACGGTGGGAGGTGTGGAAGAAGTCATACAATTACAAACCTTGGGATTCATGAAAAACTTTTGAACAAATTTAGACTTCACATGATTTAGGGAGATTTCAAGAGTTTTTTCCTTCTAAATAATTTTTCTCCTTTTTTTTCTTGTCTTTTGAGACAGGATCTCACTATGCAGATCAGGTTGGTCTTCAACTCACTATTTGGCTCAGGCCGGCCTCAAACTTGCAGCAATCCTGCAGCCTCAGCCTCCTGCGTGTTGGGGTTACAGGCACGCGCCACCACACTTGTCATCCGGGAAGCTTTGTAAGACTAGGGAGAAGTGAATTCTTCTTTACTGTACAAAGCAATTGCATTTGAAAATTTAATTAATGAGAAGGGAAATTAATGTGAGTCAATGTGAAAGGAAACACCTACAAATAAATAAATTACATCTGTCAGACTGAGCTATTGTATACAAACACAAGTCCATGTTAAACGATAGTTTTTAAGGCAGCTGTATTCAACACAGAGCAGCACCCTCCCAGGACATTGAAATAGTCTGCTTTCTTTCTTTCCTTCCTTTCTCCCTCCTCCCTCTTCCTTCCTTCTTTCTCCCCTTCTCCCCTCCTTCCATCCTCCCTTCCTTGACATTGTCTTGCTGGATTGCTTTGCCTGATCTTGAACTCATGAGATCCTCCCACTTCGGCCTCTCCAGAAGCTGAGACTACCTCATGCCCGGCCCATTAGCTTCATTTTTAACTTAGTGTTGTAGAAATTAGTGCTGATCACCCTATGGTGAAAGCAAATGACAAGCTGACTATAGATGTGAAATAAAACAAAAAAGTACTATTCAATAAACAAATGAAATTTCATTTGAAGCAAGGAGATTCAAAGAGCTTATGATTTAAATTAGTGGCTTGAGGTTGGTCCAAGTACTGCCTGAGGTTCTGTATGTTTTTCTTAGACTGTTTTTCAAAATATATATACGGGGCCAGGTATATAATTCAATGGTAGAGTGCTTGGCTAGCATGTCAAGGCTTAGGGTTTGATTCGCAGGGCTGTAAAACAAAACCAAAAATGTTTGTCGAATGCGATAAAATGATCCTTCCAGACGAACACATTTTGTCACAAAGACAATTAAAAGAGGAGATTTAGATAACTAGGAGGTCATTATGCAAGAGAGTTTATAGGACACCAGTATGAATACGATGCTAGACAAAGCTTGTGCAGATAACATTTTATTTTTGGCTATTTTGGTTTTTAAAGCTAGTACTAGAAAGTGCTAAGTAATTTCCTTCTCACTTTGATGCTGAAATGTAAAATCTGTTATAGTTTTTCTTCAAAACTTCCAAAGGATTAAAAAGAGAAACATATGAAGTTCCAGAACATTTCAAGTGTGGAAAACAGTTTGCTAAGACTTTTTCTGCAACTTGAAATATTTAATTATTACTCATGAGAAAAGACATGGGAATAGTATGAAAGGACTTTAATATATTCACTACTTAACAAAAATACATCTTTATACAAAATATGTTCCGTTTGTGCTCTACAGGCTCACATTTCTGTGTCCCCAGTTTGGAAATCTTTTAACTTGTGTCCATCCTTCTGGAGGAGAGTTCCCAATTGAGATTCCAGTCCTCTGGTGTAGTTTTACTGGGGTCCATTATGTCAAAAGAAGTTACGGCCACTTTACTTTCTGTGACATCATCCTGTTTCAAACTTGGCCCCTCTAAAAATACAGTTTGCAAATCCTGTTGGGGTAAAGAGTGCCAACATTTAGAATAACTCTGGTCAAACCTGGTCTTCTAATCTCCCCCATAGCCAGCAGT
This sequence comes from Cavia porcellus, assembly GCF_034190915.1. NCBI lineage: Eukaryota > Metazoa > Chordata > Mammalia > Rodentia > Caviidae > Cavia > Cavia porcellus. The sequence goes on along the minus strand of NW_026947485.1, from coordinate 22,427,512 downwards.
TCTTGCCTTCCCCCCAAAGCCCTTGTGTAATGCAACCATGCTGGCCATGTGAGCCTATCCAGATCTGTGCCCCTCCACGCCCCGCCATCCCACCATTGTGCTGGAATAATTGCATTTTCCCCTGCTCAATGTTAATACTCAATGCCTCAAATACCTGTGTTGTGGGCTAACACCCGGTAGTAGTTTTGAGAAACTGAAGGTTTATTGGAAGCAAGTTGGAAATGCTTCTCTAAGGCTTCTCCACAGGACTCCTTTCTCTTTAGAAGACACAAGAATATTTACCCTGGTTCTACAGAAACCAACACTCCTGGCCCCTGTTACCCAGGAGAAATGAACAAACCCTGTGAAGCAGTACTTAATTGACTATATTGTTACTGATCTATTCTTAAACTCTTGCTTTTTTGTTCCTAATTTTCATAAATGAGGTTGTATGATTTGTCTCTTTTTATTTCTTTGCATAGCTTGATGCATAAATTTGCTGCATACTGGATGCTTTGGAAACAATTCAGTTTTGAAATGGCAATAGGACAGTTTTCACAGCCTGGATTCGATAGACATTGTAGGTGTTCTAAACTAAATACTGTGTTTAGGATTACTTCATACTGATCTAAAGTATAGTATTTGTAAAATTTACTTTATTTGTACATTTTAGATGTACATAATGATCATAGCCATCTTAGGGAATTTACACTTGTATGTAATATATATTGATTCTTTTTCTTCCTAATCCTCTCTCGTCCCTTGAACCTCTCCTTCACCTCCTTGTTTACAAAACTTTGTTTCCACATTTTCCTTCTATTGTCCTTTTTTCTTTTCTTTGCTTCCTTTCCTCCTCCCTCCCTGCCTTGTTTCCGTTCCCATCTGAACATTTTCTTCCTATTTCACAATATCTATTATATATTTTGACCCTTAATTATCCCTTCAGTTTCTCACAGCAGAGAAATGATGTGATATTTAAACATGTGTGTCTGATTTATTTCACTTAGAACACGTGTGCATGCATCTAGCTAGACATGTCTCAAGTTTATCCTTCTTTATGGCAAAGAAGTGCTCCATTGTATAACAAAACCACATCTTCTTTATATATTCATCCTCTGATGGGCATTTGAACTGTTTCCAAGACTTAGCTATTACAAATTGTGCTTCTATAAACATGAGTGTATATATATCACTATGGCATAATGATTTTAATTCTTTCAAGAAGAGGAATACCCGGATCAAATGGAACCTCTAGTTTTTGTTTCTTAAAGAATCTTTAGACTGATTTCCAGAGTGGTTGAACCAGTCTACACTCCCACCAACATGGAGCCCTCACAGCCTCACTAGCATTTGTTAATGGATGATTTCTTTTTTTTTTTTTAATTTTATTTAAGAGGAAAAAGAGAAAAACACAAAACAAAACAAAGCGGTGTAAGGGTACACGTAATACAGAACTACAAAAAAAAAAACATAACAGTAAGAAATCACCTGCTAATAGATTACATATTATCATCTTGGAAATAGTTGCTCAAATCACAGTATCAAAGAATACAAAGTGGACATTCAAACAGAGAGACTGCAAACAGCTGTGTTCAATGATCCAAAAACATTAATATAGTCAGCTATTTAACACCTCTAAACACACTTGCTGTTATATCCGTTAGAGCTCTTTTTTTTTCCCCTCTCTTTTTTACAACAAAATTTACACATTTTGGATTTTATTACTCCTTAGTTCTTATTACTTTTTTGGGGGGGAGAGAATTCAGTCAAATATGGCAAAACAAAGCAGTCAGTCAAAACCAAGGATAGACATAGCACATGATGTAGAACAGAGTACAAGGTTATCAACAATGGTTATCAACGTTGTCTCTTGTTTCCTTAAAAAGAATAGTCTATCTCATTAGATATTATAAAGTTGGACAAAACAGTAGAGAACAAGACCAATAAAACTTAGGCATTGTAAACATTACAGGACTTCCAAAGGAGACAACAGTCAAATCAGAATGGGCATCTTAGTGAATCTTATTGCCTTCAAAGTAGTTGCCTATACCCTCAAACTTGATACTATCATATAGAATGGAACAGAGTCTAATCAGTCAAAACAAAATGGATGATTTCTTGATGATAGGCATTCTTTTTGGAGTGAAAAGAAAATCTCAGTGCTCCATTCCTAAGCTTTTCTTGACTGGCCAGGGATGCTGAACATTTTTTCATATATTTACCTACTTTGAGAAGTGGCTATTCATATCAGATGGCCATTTTTGGACTGGGTCTTTAAATTTGGGGGATCTCAATTTTTTGAGTTCTTTATACCTTCTAGGTATTAGTCCTTTGTCTGAGGAACAGCAGGCAAAGTTTTTCCCACGCAGTGGGTTGTCTCTTTACTCTGTTGGTGGTTTCTTTTTAATAAGATGAGATCTCAGTTTCAAAAATTTTTATTAGATTTATTTAATTTAGTGTCCTTGGATTGAATTAAAATTTGATTTAATTATTTTAACATGATTCTTTAAGAGATATTATTTATATGACATAATAGTTATTATTTGGGATTGCTTATGATTCACAAATTTCCATCATTCTATTATTTAGCATCAATCTCTCATATACACAGAACAAACACATAAATTTTAAATTTATGTTTCAATTTTATTTCCTATCATCTGCCCTCTTCCTTACTGCAACTTTACAAGGTAATTTTTTCCCCAAATTTCCCCCTATATTATTCTATGTAATTTTCTTAACTAAGTAATTTATTTGCAGACCAAACAAATGGTTTCCATTCATAGGTAGAAACGTAAATCGCCTGTTCTGCTTCCTGGGATTGATATCTGAAATTTTACCACATAACTGACAAACGTTTGTGACAAAATTCTCAATGAAGTCAGGCTAGTGCAGGTGATGAGTGTGTTTTATTTCCACTCTGGAATGCTATCTGTTTCAGGGAAATCAGGACCAATTGACCTTTTGCCAGTTATATAAGAAGTCCCATGTGGAAACCTGAGTTAGCTGTGACCATTTTTCTACTGATATTTTAGTATTTTTAATAGTTGAATAGTTAGTTTCCAAGGGAGCAGCCCAGCTAGACTACCCCTTAGCACAACTCCCATTACAGTAACCATAGTGACCAAGTTAACATTCCAGACAGGACTTCCTTCTAAGGCAGGAAAACCCCACTGTGGCAACTGCCAAGGACAGCAGTCTTCAGACAAACCCTGAGTTAATACACCATGGTGTTACATCTGCCACAGGTTACTCTGTGCAGGCTGAGTTCTTAGAGCCCAAGAAAACAAGATGGCCTCTTGCGGGGAGGTAGACTTTGAAAGAAATCAACCAGTAATCTGCAGACTTTTCCACTCCTATTGGAATACATGGGTATAAGGAATTATTTTTCCAATTGGAAATTCTTGACTTGGTGCAAAGGAGAAGGAAAGAAAGATAATCCAGTGTTTACTAGAAGAAAAATTATTAATCATAGTGAAGAGTGCTATTTAGCTTTTCATTTTGGAGATCTTTCCAGAGTTTGGTATGAAAGTTTGCTTTTACTTTTTCAGTGCTGTTTTCTGAAGAGGTTTTCTACTCTCATCATAGTTTCTTTCAAAAGTTTATAATGTTCAAAAAACATAATGTCTCACTTCTACTTGCTCATAATATACTGGAAAAATAAGGTTTTATTTCATGCATTTTCCCCTAAAATTAGGTCTATTGATCATTATAAAATTAATAGTTGATCATTATAAAGTTGATGATTTTTATGTTAAATATGTATCTGCTGTGTGGAGGGGGATTTCCCTGAGAGTGCTGCATGATCCTGATGATCTAGCTGAGGACTTTCTTTGGAACAGAGTCCTAAGGAAAGGAGGAATCTACTGTCCAGTAGATTTTCATTATAACTCCTAATGGGGAAGTGCACCCAGGGAAATAGTGGAGGAAAGGAAACTTGCTTTCAAAATAGAACCCAGATCTTCCAAGTCAAAGTCTCATGCTACCCAACAACTTAACTGCATTATTGGGGATTTTTGCTTTAGTCACGTTTTCAGCATCATTTATGAAGGTTCTTATGCGTTTGGTGTGACAAGTATATAAACAATTTTGAAAATATTATAAATACAGTATGTGTACTGTCACTTTCTGAACTCTTCATTTTATATCACGGCAGTAAATTCATTTGGAAGAAGATAAATGGGAATTATATCAACAACCTATTTGCTGCCAACAAATGCGAACTTGAAGAGTTTTCCCACTCACAGTTTTGCATTCACCTTTAGTTTTCCAATTTCAATTTTTTTCCAAAAATTTTAACAAAAATTTATAATTACAATTTTAAGGTGTACATAAAATTATAAAATTAACAATTTTATTAAATTAGAAATTAAATTATTATTTAACTAATGTAATTTATTAAGTAATTTATTCAATTGTTAAACTATAAATTAAATTATTAAATGTAACAATTTAATAATCTTGAGTACTATTACCACAATACGTATCCAGATTCTAACTGATTGGCCATCCGTTGCACACAAACTCTTCTCTCCCTGCAGAATCTGCCAATCACTTTTCTGCTTCTGTCTCTTTAAATTTGACCACAAGAATCTCTTACATGTGAAATTCCTGCTGTCTGTTCTGTGTTCAACTCTGCTCTGATTTTTATTATATCTGCTGGCTTTGGATTAAGGTTATTCTTCTTTTTCTAAATTCTTACTTCAATTTGTAAAGTCATTTTATTTATTTGAGACTATTTTCTCTCTTTTTAATGTAAATGGTTATAGCTATCAATGTGTCTCTTCATACTGCTTTTATTGTATTTTATAAGGTTTCGTGTGTTATTTTCATTTTCTTTTACCTTAAGACATTTAAAATTTTTATTGAGATTTGTTCTTTGATCCAAAGATTATTGAAGAGTTTATTTTTAATTTCTATGTGTTTGTGAATTTTCAAGTTTTCCTTCTGTTGCTGATTTCCAGCTTTATTTTACTGTGATCAGAGAAGATACTTGGTATAATTTTTATTTTCTTACATTTGTTAAGTCTTCTTTTGTGAGCTCACATGAGATCCATCCCAGACGATGTTCCATGTGAGTCTGAGAGAAATATGCTCTGCTGCTGTTACATAGAACTTGTATATCTGTATATTAGGTTCATTTGGTCAGGAGTATTATTCAAATTCACAGTTTCTCTGGTGATCTTCCATCTATTTGTCCTACAAATAATTATTGAAGTTGAGATGTTGAAGTGTCCTATTATTATTGTATTACTATTTCTCTCTTTAGCTGTTTCAATTTTTGTTTTTTATGTTTGGAGAGTCTCATATTGGGTGCCTAAATACTGGTAGTTACTGTATCTTTCTGTTTAATTGACCCCTTTAACATTATATAATTTTCTAGCATTATATATTTCTACTGTATATAGTGTTACAGTTTTTGACTTACATTCTATTTTGTCAGATACAAGCAGTGTAAGTATAACACTATGTTCTATTTTCTTTACCATTTGCATGAGTTATTCTCTTCATTCACTTTCAGTATACTTTTAATCCTAAAGTGTGTCTCTTGCATATACAGCTAGCTTACAGTAGGATTCTGTTTTTTAAATCCATTTTTTTTTTTTTTGGTCTTTTTGAGACAGAATTTCACTATGCAATTCAGGCTGGTCTTGAACTCATTTTGTAGCCCAGGTTGGCCTTGAATTTGCAGTGATCCACCTGCCTCAGCCTCCTGAGTGCTAGGATTACAGGTGTGCACCACCATGCCTGGATCAATCTTATAGTTTGATTGAGGTTTAATCAGTTTGTATTAATGTGATTGCTGATACTGAAACATTCTCTTGGGAGTTTGTCTCCTGTAAGTTTTAAAGGTTTTTATTGCTTTCTTCTTCTGATAAGGTCTTTCATGTGTTTAATGTTTTTCCTAGTGAAAACTTTTGACTCTCATTTTCTGGTGACTTTATTCTATAGAAACTTTCCTTGCAGTTAGGGGTCACATATAACATCCTAGGTAATGATGAGGAATCTATAAATGATACCAATTTAACTTTAAGCCCATGCAAAACTATTCCTTCTCAACCCAAGAAGTTCCTTTCTCTTTACATTAATAATGCATCAAATTACATCTTTATATTTTTGTACCCTTTAGTATAGATTTTTTTATGAATGTGTTTTAAATCTGTAGAAAATAAAAGTGGCTACAAAGCAAAATTATTTTACTGCTTTGTATATTTGTCCACATACTTACCTTTACTAGATAATTGATATTTTAATATTGCCTTAAGCTAATGTCTAATTTCATCTTGTTTAATTTGAACAACTGTCTTTAGCATTCTTTTTATGGCAGGTTCAGCTTTCATTCATCTGTGTATTATGTTCTGCCTCATTTTTCCAGGATGGTTTTGACAGACAGAGCATCTCTTTTGAAAATATATTTTCCTTTCAGCACTTGAAGTATATCATTTTTCTACCTCTGGTCTCTATCTTTTTGTTTGTTTGTTTGTTTTTGGTACTGGGGATCGAACTTACAACCATGTGCTTGCAAGGCAGGCACTTATGCCGCTGAGCTAAATACCCAGCCCATCTGGTCTATGTCTTATACAGGGTAAATACTACCTTTTTCTTGCTGTTTTCACGATTCTCCCTTTTTCTTGGTCTTCAGGAAATTTGAATATAATGTGTGTCAATGTCAGTATATTTGCATTTTTTTCTTCATGAATTTGGATGTTTGTATCAGAGTCCCTCATATCTGAAGCTAGCCATTTCAGCTGTTATTTCTCCAAATAATCTCTACCCCTTTCCCTCTGTCTTTGCCTCTGTGACTCCCACACATAAAGTATCTCATGAATCTTTTGGTTCTGCTGACTTTCGTTCATTTGTTTCCTTTTGTTCTTCTAGTTTTTATTTTCAGATGAGGGGTCATTAAGTTTCCTAATTCATTCTTCTATCTCTTCTTTTGTTGAAACCTCTAATACACTTTTCATTCATTACATTTCTCACCTCTAAAATTTATTTTTTTAAATAAACTCTACCCCTTTGCTGACAATTTTATTTTGCTTAAAAGTTGTGTTTTCAACATTCTTTGTATGGGACGTTTAGCTTGCATTCCCCTGTGTCCTTTGTCTGTTTCTCTTTAGCTCCTTATGCATATTTAAGGCAGGTACTTTAGTCTTTAGTCTTTGTCTAAGGGTCTTGATGCACGTTTCTTCAGACTGATTCTGGAGATTTTTTTTCCCTTTACATTGGCTATTGTTCCTTATTTCTTTATATGCCATGTGATCTTTTGTTGACTATTGGATATTTGGGGAAAAAATAACCACATCTCTGAGTCCATGAAGTCTAGAATGGAAATCCTTTCCTGATTAGCAAGACTTTGAGACATGCTGACTTGGGCTGAAAGCTTAAGGACTTTCTGGGTCTTTTCTGGGCATATGTTCTGTTTGGGGTTATGTGTGTGCCTTCTCCTCCCTTCCCCTGACCCCGTTGCTTTTAAATATCTTAATTTCTTGATCTTTTCCAACTTTCTTGGGGCCTAGATATTCCAGGGTATTTCTCTGCTCATAATTGGACTCTGATTCTTGGGTATCTGCAAGTATATAGTCCACCTACAGTTTTCATGTGCCACGACGCCTGCTATTATCATTCAAGGCCTCCAGCTTGAGATTCCATGTTCCAATTTCTTGCCTGAGGTCTGAGCTAGGTGAGACAGATACTAATCTCTTGGGCTGCGCCCACAGATAGGTCACAACTTTGCAAACACGTTTCCTCCTTTTTTTCTAGCCTGAGAGAGGGAACAAAGAATTGGCCTGTGTTGTGGATAGAATGTTTGTGACCCGTCAAATCTATATATTGAAGCTGTAGCCCACAATGTGATGGAGTTAGGGATATGTTTAGGCAGTAACTGAGTGTAGGTAGGGTTCTTAAGTTAGTCACCCTATGATGGTATTAATTTTTTTTTGAGAAGAAATATCAGGGTTTGCTGTCTTCCTTCCCCATAGATAGTCATTTATAAAGGAGGAAGAGGGCCCTCCCCATAATTCAATCATGCTGGTAATTTAATTACAAACTTCCTAGCTCTATTATTGTGGTGAATGTCTTCTATTTAATCTACTCAGTTTAAGGTATTTTGTAATAGTAACTGAACAGAATTGGACACTGACTATTTGAATATGGCTTTTTTCTTTTGGGGCATCTATTTGGTTTTCAATAATCAAGTGGCTTTTAGAGCTCAGATAAAGTTATTTCGATCAGTCTGGCTGCTTAGTCAACATTTTTACAAGGAACAAGTTCCTAGAGTACCTCTTCTGACATCAGACTGAAGTAACCTCCCTAACAATTTAATATTTATTTTTACAAGCAACAGATAATAGTAATGATTCTGAGTATGGTCCATCAGTGAAAGCCTAATCCTTTACCTGGAAGTTTTGAAAGATGATCACATATTTAATTAAAATATTTAATTATTATTTTAATATTGTATTTTATAGAAGTGTTTAACTCTACCAATTCATGAATTCCCTCTATAAGCTATGATAGCCACAGTCAAAAATCCTGAAGTGTGCATGGTAAATAGCCAAGTTTTATGCTAAGTCTATGAGCTAGATGAGTATACAAAAGCATTCTTGAGAAATTACAAAATATGGTTTGTGACAAACATTGTATTTTTCACATATAACAAATGCATTATTTTCTTGTGCCCAAAATGCAAATTTGCAAATTATATCCAGAAACTCATCAAATCTGCTAGATGAATTATGTAATTCAATTTGGCAAAATTTTTGCACACAGCACAAATAGTTTTCTTTGGTTTTCTTGGATTCTGTTCTGAGAAGGAGGTAACTGGAAAAAAAGTGAAAAATTACAGGATATGATTCATAAAAATCCCACATCTTTTTTTGTGTGCTTGTACTTTTTTTTTGAGGGAAAGTGTTTTTGTCCCACAGCAATGATTCCTCTTATTTTCAATGAATACTTTTTAGTGAGAAAGATACCCACACAGTGTATCCAAAGAATTCAAAAAGATGTAGCTAATACGAGAGGAAGATGTATGCCACTTAGCAGCTACAAGAACATGTAGTTTATTCATTAAACTGTTTTTTCACCAGAAAGGAATGTGAAGCCTGAACTTTAATATGGCCACAATATGTATTCGAGAGCAAAGAAGTAAAACCTCAGCATTGTATATGCCTGCCAAGCACCAGCCCAAATCCTTCACCCTCCAATATGTAATGGGTATCTGTTTTCCCATCAGGTTTAGAGAGACGAAAATGATGCCCATGTAACCTTATCCTCATTTCTGAATTTCAGACAAGTGGTATCCACTGCTTTTCCTTCCGGTTTTCATTTGCTGCCAACAGAAAGATTAAGCACACACACCCAGAGACAGAACTAGCAGACCTCCATTGTCAGGGGTGATTTTCAGGCTGTGCAAAACATGTCCAATGCTTAGAGTAGCCAAATTTCCGCAGATGGTCTTTGTGTTTCTAACTTCTGGTTTCTCTCTTGCAAGAACCTGAAAACACGGTAATCACTTCGAATTTATAAAAATATGTTATAGCTCTGGCTGCCCGTTACTCGGAGGGTGGAATGCTGATAAGTAATAGAATGATAGCAGTTTCAGTAGCTCGTGTCAATTTCATGCATATGAGGGATTTGCAGACCACCAGCAGTTCAGGTATTCTGTTTTCTCATTTCATAGAAGCATCCTAAAGCCACTTCCAATATTGTCCGTGTGAAAAAAATGAGATAAATTGCAACACACCTTCTGTAAATTTTAAAGGAAGATGTCTGTCATTTGCTTTCAAATATACAGCTAAATGTACCAAAGCTAAGAAACCTCCATTACTAGGAAGGAAAAAGTCCCTGGAAAGTGGGCAGGGGGCAAGTTGAAGCAGGCACTGGCTTGGTCCAGCACTGTGATGAAAGCAAGTATAACCCAGGAGCTTGTGCTTTTCTAGCTGTGCAGACCAGGAAATAAACACCTGGGACTTCTTGAGGCAGAGAACTGGAAATGAGAGACCACTCCATCAAATATGCTCAGAGCTACCCCAGTCTTTGAATGGTGGTCCTCTGAGTGGTAGGACAGATGTTTAGAATATCTACTCAATGACACTGGGGTGACAAGGCAGTTGGCTGATCCTTTGTAGACACTGAATAGGGAAAATGTTTCTCTTGAGAAGTGTTAAATTCATCCACACATTTGTGATTTTAATTCCCATTTTCATTTCAATATTATTCACAGTAACCAGGATAGGTCAATAACCCAAGTGCTCATCACCTCATGAATGGATGCAGAAAACAGAAAAGTATTTGGCCATGAAAAGAATGCGATCCTGTCACTGGTGACAAAGCGTGAAAATGGAAAACACTGTGTTAAATGAACAAGATCAGGTACAGAAAAACAGCATTCAATATGACTAATATGTGAAGCCTGAATATGACCATCCCATTGAAGTTCAGTGTAAAATAGTGGTTATCAGAGACTGAGGAGTAGAGGAAGAAGGTTTGACCAAAGTTTGGCCTACTGATAGTGAGTGACAGTTCGGTGGGGGAAATAATTGTTGGTATTCTATCATTGCTCAGCAAGGTAACTAGAAAATGACAGTGTACTGGACATTTTCAAAACAGATATAGGAAGGATTTTGACTGTGTTTACCATAAAGAAATACACTTGAGGAGATAGATATGCTTACCCTGATTTAACTGTTGCAAAATGTATACATGTATCAAAATATCATACGATATCTCCAAACTATATACAATGTTTATGCCAATTAAAATTAAATAGATTTAAAAAAGAAGATGGACTTTGCTTTGGCATAAAAATACCAATTTGCTTCTCTATTAAATTGTTCCTCACAAAAGGTTATTGTGAGATGTAAATAATAGTACAATGTGAATATTACATAACTATTAATATTTTTATTTTTAGAATAAAACAGCTAAAATATATTTAGCAGAAGAAAGAAATAGTGTACAAAAAGATGCATTCTTTAAAGAAATGACATCATTTTACAGGGTTATTAAATCTTTGTATGTATTTAGGAATAAATCTTCATAAATATAACTGGCTTATTATTTAAAAATTAGCTTTTTGTTACATCATTAAATTGAGTTACTTTAGCATATCTAAGTTTTAAAATTTACTGTTTGGGAAAAATAATTTTAGAAAAATATATATGTGGGATTATATAATACTTTAAATGTACCTTATACATTTTCAAAGTCCATTTTTAAATACACTACGAACTTTAATGTGACAATCTTTTTATTGCCTTTCTCTATTTTTTAACATTAAGAAAGAATATTTCTTTTTAAAAATCTTACTTCTCTATTCTTCTACTCTTATGACATTTGGAAAGACTTATATTAGTATTTCCCAAACTTCCTATTAAAATAGGTGGGGAATTATCTATTTATGGTCAACATGGAGGACCAGAAAAATTTGTCCACCCTGTTTTTATTATAATGCTTAGGAGTAACTGCCATGTTTGGAAGTACTTTGAGTTTAACAATACTAAAGTACCACAAAGAGTTAAGCACTGAAATGCAATTTTTAGACTTCTATTTTCAATTATAACATCCTCTTTTAAAATAATAATTCTTATTTTATATTTACATCCAATTATTTCAATTGCTCTCTTATCACCATGGAAACTTAAAAGAATAAAAGAAGCATGAAGTAACATTTGCCATTTGATGAATCTAATTAAACCAAAGGTGTTTACCATCGAAACTGACTCTATTCAGTCACTCACTCTGAAGTTTACTGTCTGTTAGACAAAATATTGCTATCCTTTTCTCCGAAGGAAATCAAATCATTGTTCATTGGAAACAGTTATATTTCAGAGTGCTAAACATTGCAGGGGGTTATAAAGTACAAAAATAAGTGTTAGTCTTGGAATAAATTTCAAGAGTTTCTAGACTATGTGTTCCAAAGACATCTTAGGGTTCTTGGCTAGGTTAAAGATGTTGAAATAGAGAAAGAAAGAAAGAAAGAAGTGTTTTGCAATGTAAATTTACTGTACAAACCTACCCACAATTACCAGATCCACTTAATATGATAATTTAATAAAATCTTAAGGCTAGCAGAGAACATTGTAAAGGATAGTTTTTCAGTTACAAATACTTTAGAATGCCATCTTTGATATACAGTGATGCCATTTGGAAAGAGGATAGACTAAGCTAGACAGTACGTGGTTTGAGTCCTATTTCACACTGTCTTAGCTTTCCCTTGCTACAACCAAATACCTGACACATACAACTTCAAGGAGGATTTATTTTGGCTTATAGTTTCAGAGTTTTTAGTCCTTTGTGGGCTGGCTCCAAGGCAGAGACACAGTGCCTCCATGAAGCCCTATTTCTTAATGCATGAGACTTTTGCAGGGGGTGTTTTATGTCTAACCCATAGCACTCATTATCTGTGAGTGAGCGAGTTCACCTTTCTAACGCTGCATGTTCTCATCTGTAAGTGAGAATAATAATGCGTACAGTGTAGGACTTCTGTGATGGCTAAGTGGAATCCCGGTAAAGCATTCAGTAGAGTTACAGGTGTATATATATATGCCTTATCAGTTTTATCCATCTATTATGCTTCCTTTTGACCACTAAAATTTTGTTTATCGTGTACTTTTTCTTTTTTTTATGAAATCTCACTTCATTATGAGGGAGATTTACCTGAAAGTAAATCTTTTCATTGTTGAAAAATGGAACCATTTATGACACAATAATTCATAGTTAAGAACACTTATTTACCCAATAAATACTTGTCAAATATCTGGTGTGCAGAATCTAAGGCACTGTGGATGCAGAAAAATAAAACGCTTTTATTTCAAATAGCTTTTATTCACATAGGACTAGAGGAAAATCTAATTCAGTAGAAAACACAAGACAAGAGGGCATCTTTCATTCTTTTTGCAGAAGAGTCATGACACTAACAACATCAACAATAATTTGGAACGCAGTATTGTTTTCAAATACAAAAAGGAACCAGGAAGAAGGTGAACACTCCGTGAGCATGTCCGACAAAGTTACTCTGTTATTAGGCATTAATCATTTATTAGATGATTATTTTGCACATCTGGGAAAACATCACTGGCAGCACAATTTAAGAAAAGGAGTTTGGCAACATCAATTCTCAGCAGCTCTGGATGACAGATCTTGGTAAACGCTAGCCAAAAAAATTAAGGGCAAAACCACTGGTGCAAGAAGACAGCAAAATGACCTTATTACAGAAACAGATTTCAGACCACAATAGAAATGAGACTTAATTTTACTAAGCCAGAAACTCTGGATTATTGGCACATACATCAGTAAGCCTGTTCTAGGGTTTAGTCACAAAAGTACTAAATACTGACTCCTGTCTCACCTGCCCACCTGATTTTAAAATACCAAGTTATATGCTTTCAAAGGACATAAACGGCCAACTATCACTTACAAATGGCCACTAATTTTTGCCATCATACTTGGTATGCCCAGTGACCACTGTAAGCATAATTTCACAAAACCTAGTTATTGTGAAGATAGATGCTGACACTGTTTATTCAGAAAGAGTCTGAGAATCTTACAATTTAGAAAAAGCATGTAGAGATTTTAAAACAATTTTCTCATATCCATGGAGGGGGCATCGTTCTTCAGATTATAGAAGTCTTTATGCTTTAGGTTTTTTGTTACTCAATTTCTATGCCAATACATTGATCTTGCTGCAATCACTCTATCAACTGTTACAACATGCCATTGACAACACAATGAAGGCTAAAGGATATGACCACAAAGTCCCATAAAATATTTAACCTTTATTATATTAGATGTTATAACTTACATTTAATGTGCCTAAGTCCCAAACAAGAAAATACAAAGACTCCAGTTTTCATTGAAGAATCTAGAAATGTCTTACTACTAAAATAAATTGACTTAACATTTCTCCTTTACCATGTGCTTATCCTATAGGAGTTTATGTTTGTGGATTTGACTGAAAGAGATGTTTAAAGGGCAAGAAAGTGTATGCACAATCTTCTTCAGCCAATAACTAGCCCAACGCAATGGAGCAGTTATTAAGAATGGTGGAAGACTGTATTCAAAATGAAATGGAAATTCTGACTCTAATTTCTCTATAGAAACTGTAGATCAAAAGCACAGTAATGTGGTTTATCTTTTAAGATAAAAATAGTTTTAAAAAAAGAAGTTAGGTGGCTTTTCTAAGAGAAGAGTGGAAAAGGAGGATAAAGGTGGTCTATTAGTGTTCACATAAAAAGGCATCAGAGTGTGACCAGTGGAGTCTCAAAAAGAATTTGTGAAGGTTGTTTCTGCTTAGGGAAATAAAGATTTCAGAAATCATTCTGACTGCTTAGATATAGTAATTTGGGGTTAGCAGGCTGGCAGAAGAGAAGAAAGGAAATTCTTGATTAGAAAGATTGGCACTGTTTGGTGAATTCACCATGCATTGGCTAACTTTTCTAGTTTAAGAATTAAGTTCAACTGTTTGCATTCTAATACCTTATCATTCAGATCAAGGCCTTAGCAGCCTCAGATCAATAATCAAAAGTTCGCCTGACAAAGCTATTTCCAGCATATTAATGTGACTCACTGGTGGCAGAAAACCAGGCAGGAATGACACAGGTTAAAGGAACTGCGTTTGGTTCAACGAAACCAAGTTCTACAATCCTGTGTGTATACCATATTATTTTTAAATTTTCAACCTCCAGCCGCATGACAATCATGCTTTGCTGTGTGAAGCATTTGCTGGGGCAAAAGCAAGCTGTTAGTGTTAAAGAGGCAAAGCCTATGATTTTCAATGTAAATAGCCAGAAATGTAAGCCGCATACAGGCACTTGCAAAGTATTTTAGGGATGGCGCTGATGAAATCTTTATAATACCTCTGTTAAGAGGCAGTAAGTAGTATAAAATGTTGCTAGAGGCCAAAATATAATTGTGTTCTTGGGGAGCACAAGAAACTTGATAGCGATCAAGACCACGCAGATGATCAGTTTTGAGGACAACAGTGAAGTGCCTTCACTTCTTAGCCTGCATCATCTGGTTTTCATTTCTTTTACAGGTGAAAATGTCCCCCTTATAGAAATAGTCTAACAGGTGTGTTGTCTTCTCTTACTTTCTTGTTTCTTTCTTTTTTTCTTTCTTTTCTCTTATTTTCTCAGCATTGAAGTGATTTCATTTCTGAAGCAGGAAAAGAATTTTGCAACAGATAACACTAGAAATGATAATGTTGAACTCTATGCCAGAGTTGTTATTTCAGATTTAAATGCACTTTTAAGAGAGAAAATCTTATGTTCTTTTTGGGGCTGTGAGGTCTTAACGCTTATCTTCATTGAGACAAATTGAAAGTAAATTTCCTAGATAAATAGTAAAAAATGTTTATATTGTTCTAACATGAATGCTGGGATAAAGATGAGCATAAACATGCTGACTGCAGAGGGATTTTCCCCGGGAGACTCCGCGTGATCATTCCATTTTAGTTCCATATGGAGTCTGTAAAGGAACCCAGTAAATTCTCAAGGCTTTATGATTGACCTCCAGAAATAAAATCGGACTGAACTACTAGGAAAGACCAGTCCTGCAATTACTGAGCCTTTGTGGGAAGAGTCACATTTTCCCCCCGGCCAGGTGAATAGTGTGGCATATAGTGTTGTACTTCACAGTTGAAGGCAAGATTTCTGTTCCTATGATTGCTAAAGGGAATTTGGGGATTATTGAGTTATTATTTTATAAATATCTGGACTTCTAGCTCCAGTATTCATGTTGTAAATTTGTTCAATAATTTAAATATTCGCCTCAAATATTCTTCTGACTAAGCAATGACAGCATATCCTCTAGTTTACTAGATGTCCATTTTGCTTAGTACTTAATAAAATTGTTTTTTGGTTTAATTTAAAACTCCAAACTATACTGTATATTTATTTTTTGTAGCTATTACAAAACATCATTAAGCTCATAGTTAATCATTTGTTAGTAGAGTTCTCAAAAATCATTACATGTATTCAATACAAAACTATGAGAGAATCCATTTATTTATCCTTTGAAGTATGGATTACGATAAGATACCTAATAGAAAAATTTTGTAGAGCTGATTTTCCAGTCACTCATTGAAAACCACCATGAGCAATGAAAATCAGCATGTAAGTGAAGAAAACTATACCAGCTGAAACTGCCTATTCAAAATGTGCTGACCAATTTGAAAAGAAGGGTGGATACTCTGAAATGTCTCCATTCCGTCTCTCAGGACTACCTTCCATTTTGTAACAGTATAATTAAAAGTACTGGTAATCTGTTATTACTACTACATTCGGCTCTGATTAATCCCCTCCACTGTTTATGTGCCTCTCTGGGGATTTTGATGCTTCTAACTACAACCAATCGCGTATCATGTCACATGGAAGGCCATGTGATTAATGCATCCATGTGTCATGTTGTTACATTTAAACTACTACAAAATGTCTCAGTAATTTGGCTTTATCAGACTGGTGGCTCAGCATTAGTAGGTGAGTAGGTTGCAGAAAGAAACATCAGTATGTTCTTATGCTTATCCTACACTATTTCATTTTCTTATCCAACATCTAAAAATATTTGGGATCACCTTTTTAAACCCTTTTTAGTAAAGGGTTTAAAATTATGAAGTGGAGTTTAAAATTTCACAATGATGTTTCTAATTGAAATATGAATTCTTTTATTTTTAAATGGGAGTCTTTTTTGAAGCCACTATTTCACTTTAAGTAAATTTCTTCAAGTAATTAGTGCAAAATAATAGGAGCTAACAAATATATTTGACATAAATGTCTCTGAAAATATCAAGATGAAATTTACAAAAATTCATTACTATCGTGAGTCTAGATTGACTTAACCCTTATGCAATGAAAGTAATTTTATCTAATACTGAGTAACATTTCATTTCAGATTTCCTATTTCAAATGGTGTCTCAAATTTCTAAGACATTAAACCAAGTATTGAGCCATTTTTGTGTATGTAATAAGTCTTTAAAATTAAAATGGTAATCCTGAAAAAACCCAATGCGTGAAAAATATGGTCTGATTGTATAACAAAAGGCAGTTATATAATTCTACTTGAGTGAAATCTTTCATCTTTGATTTACAGGTTAGAGTCCTCTCTAACTAAAACCATATTGTTCCATATCTTTCATATCAGGACCTTCCCTAAAACCTTGTTTTAATTAAGGTTTCTTTCAGATTTCTGAATAAAAGCATGACAATCTTCACTTATGGCTTCAATATATCCTTTGAGTTAGGAAAAATATATAAAAAAGAAACATCAATTCTTTCAAAAGAATTGTCAGATATTAAATATGTGAGGTATTCTACCCTAGTGTCTAGGTGCTTGAGTTATAGAGTGAAATGGAATTTTCAGAAGTAGGAGATTACTTGCTTATATTCACTAAACAGCTTTTAATCTCAGAAACAAATGACCTTAATTTTCAACCTTTGCCACTAAGGTAACCTGTGCAAAGGTTATTTTGTGTCTATTTTCAAGTGAAGGCAGCCTCTAGGTTAACTCACTTCACAGTGACTTCAGATAACCAGCACCCGCGTTAACACACTTCAAAGATGTAGATAAACTCAGTGGCATTGCTTAAGCTGCATTTGCCTCCGTGGCTTCACAGCTAAAAGAACACAATTGGATAAAGCAACTCTGTTACCCTGGAAAGTGAATAAAATGAATTAGATACTCAAAGCTCCTGTGAAAGAGGAGACATTATGAGTAATGTTCAGTTTTTCTACAAAAGAAAGAATGGAAGATAAAAAGAATAGGAGGGCAGAAAAAGGTGAGAGAAAAAGTTCTTGATAGATTTGGAACAAATTAAGACCACCTTTGAAAAGTTATGTGCTTAGCAAAGACACGGCAAGCCTCGATGGTACATGTATTCAGAGCTACTGTCAACAGGACTAGACAGGTGGGGGAGGGGAAAGACCTCATTCTCCATTGCAATTACAAACAGCTGAGAACATGAGAGGATGTTAGAGAAGCAGAGTGAGTTTTCAGAAAAAAAAGGTGACATAAATAGTGCACCATTAATTAGAGTGTGTGAGGATCCTTTGGTCTTTGGGCTTTGAGACACAACATAGTTTAATCCACTGAAAAAAGCCTCACCCCAGTCCTCTATTTTGAACTCTTAATAGCAAGAGCAGAACCTTGAACCATATGCTAAAAACAAAGACAAAAAAACCCAACCCAAACCAAACAAAAACCCCTCTGCCATTTGCCTGAATCTGCTATCTGTTCATAGCTGAAAGCAAAACCTGTAAACAATTTAAGACCATTTGACAAAAAATTACCCAATAAAAACCGATCAGAATGTTAGGAATGAGCGTCTTGGGTTTTGCCCAAAATTTCACTGGCTGTCTTAGCTTCTGAAATTAACAGTATCTAATGCTGTCCTCGTGTTCCTAATTCGTACTCTGTGCCTGGGAGTGGGTCACTCAGCATAATAAAGCACGCTGGAA
The DNA here is from genome assembly GCF_034190915.1 of Cavia porcellus. Classification (NCBI taxonomy): domain Eukaryota; kingdom Metazoa; phylum Chordata; class Mammalia; order Rodentia; family Caviidae; genus Cavia; species Cavia porcellus. The sequence continues at coordinate 22,409,084 of NW_026947485.1, read as the reverse complement.
GCAGTTTCTTCCAATAGTGGTTTACTGTAACTTTAGAATCACAGCGGTTACGTTTCAGGAATCTTTAATGCCCTTTCAAGTCTTTCCAAAGAACAAGTGAAGCTGCTGTTCAGAATTTTGTGCCCAGTGTTTATGTTCCATCGAATCTGTACCACCCAGGCAGCAGACAAGACATGTCTGAGGGTGCTGGGGTGGGGGATACACAATGATGTCACACACAGGAAATATCGGGGGAGACTTGGCACTTCACAAGGCTGGCTCCTCTTCCATGGGCTCACCAGCAGTTCTGTAAAAATAAACAGGCAATCAGAAAACGGTACAAGAGCACACAATTACATTGTAGATTTTCATGCATAATCAAAGCTGATTTTTCAGCTCTCTCTGATGTTTATTTGTGTTATTCAGTTATCCATAAATAGAGTTTCTTTCCTAGGAAGTATAAACAAATGTCAAGTGGAAAAACATTTTAGAACCAAGCAATCATTGGAAACGTTCCTGTTTATATTAAAACATGTCAGAATATTTTATAACTCTAGATTCCGAAACGTACATGTTTTGTGTCTAGTACAGTCCAATAATTTATTGAAAAATTAACTGCGATATTTTATTTTAGAGCAATTGCAGTGATTTCCTATGGAACCAGTTTACTAATGAGAGCAAACGACCCAGCTAGCTTCTGGAGGATACTCATGAGGGCTCTGCGTTTTGCTCCTGTTCTTTCATAACTGGATTGGCGGCCTGCCGGAGGCATTTCAAATCAAACTCTGAATTTGATTTAGCAAATCATTCCTACAGACCCAACATTTTTGTAAGAAATGCACTATGATAGTGTGTAAATAGTTTTTATTCAGCATCATCTGTGGGGTGTTCTACTCAGGAAAAACCAAAACTAATTGCTTGAAAATTTATACTTGAGAGTTAGCCTTAATTTAGTAACACTTTGAGGGTGTTTCAAGGCAAACTTTTAGAATGATTTTTAATTTAGTCAAAAGAAGAAATTTTAGCAGAAATCCAAGTCCATGAAATAGTTGGATTGTCGAGAGAAGTTGGATTACTGGTATTTGAGGTGCTGGGAAAATGGGGTTTGAGTCTGAGTTTCATGATTTGCAAATGTTGCCACTGCTGGTGTTGTAATTACACTTCTGGAGAGCATGGTTTCAGGTGTAAACCATGAGGAAAAAGACATTCCCAACAGAATTAGTTGAAGGTAAAAACAACACAAACAAACAAAAACCAGGGTATATGTAAATAACAAACACTTTCAGATTTTAGTTATTTGAGACTTTGGAGTCATCCCTTTCTCCTCTATCATACACATAAACATCAGATTCAATGGCTATAGATACAATGTCATGCTTATGCTATCAGAAGAAACACAAAATTTTCATGATGATTCTTTCTAGGTGATGGAATCATAGCTAAGCATTTTTCATTTTCTTCTTCATATTGTTTACATACTTGCTAGTGCTTATAAAAATTACTTTTATAGTAGAGAAAAATGTTATGTTTAAAAAAACAGCTGTTTGTGAAGATAAATGAACTAGTTACCCATGTTATTTTAGTTTTATGAGAAAGAGCCACATTTCCCCATTTTAATGCATCTTTAAGTAAAGTACTTGCAATTTTAGATGAGCATATTTATAATAAATTTAAAACACTGAAAGAAGATTATCCATGGAATAGTTATAAAAAGATTTAAATATACCCTTACAAAATAAGAATGATAAACATGTATTCCTTATTTATTATTGCCAAAAAGAGAAAGTTTGAGAAGACTCTGTGAATACTAAGAATAAAAAAAATGATAGAAAGAAAGATTATTTCTTAAGAAGTTGTACCCCATCTAAGAATTTTTAGGATACAGAGGTTGTGAGAAAATGTTTAGGTTTGGAACATAAGATAAAAGCTAGCTAGGAGTTATATGTAAAATCTTTTTTATCTAAACAGATTAGCATGCTAGTAAAAAATTCAAATTTAGAAAAAACATTAAATTTCAAAACTAATTTACATGTAAATATGCAAATTTATTTACATCTGAGACTATGTGGGTAAAAGCTACAGAACACTCAAGTTGAGTGTTCTAATAGCCACTGAATTGTCCTGTTTCCAACCTAAAGTCACAGCAGATCATCCTTCCCCCACAGCTAAGACATAGTGTGTGTGGAATCCAGATACACTGGGAATTCCTGGGGCATGGGAACTATTCCAGGATTCACAGATAGAAGCGACACCTGCCTGGTGAAAGGTTGGCACGTTACCTACAGATTCATCCTGGGCTTTGAGAGCGTTGGGGACAACTACACTAGAAGCCCTCACCAGTGAAATGGCCTCTTCCACTGAAACATGGAGACTTTTTATCAGATATGTTTTGTTCCTGTCCTCTCTTGAAAACATTTTCCTAATTAAAAAAAATCCACTTACAAGCTGTCCATTTTCTATTGAATGCATATACTCACACACGTAACAGACCAATTCTATGTCTTGCAATATAGATCTTTTAGGACACAGGAAATCGGAAAATACCCTGAATTTCAAGATAGATGTCTTATGTTCAAGTATTTGCTCTGTCACTTTCTCAAATCTAACTCTGAGTAAGTCAGTGTCTCTTAAATTCTTGATTTTGTTTTCAAGATGGAAGTACTAATCCCCGACTTACTCTTAGGAAATCAAACAGATTAATATAAGAGAGCATGTTATAGGAACTGTGAAGTGTTAAATAAGTATAAAATAGTTGCCTTACTTATATCTACCATTACAATTTATAGTATCTCCCATTTATTATTCACAGCTCTCAGGGGAAGGAGTACTATCTTTATTTAAACTTTAGGCAACTACATTTGCACATTATTAAATAAACATTTAGAAAGTGAGGTAGTCCCTTTAATATTTGCTTTGGAAGAATGGGGAAAGCAATGCTCTAGAAATTTGGGTGCTCTCACTTCACTCAGAAATGGACTTAATGCCCAGGTCCCCGATTCAGGAAAACTCAGTCATGGGAAAGGACGGGTAAGAACACATACAATCTTTACATTGTTGAGTTTACCAGAAAGCAGGGAGGTGGAGACAGTACATTGACAGCCAATCATAAAATAGATACATCAAAGATAAATGAAACTCTCACATTTCCCCTTTAATTGGAATTTGATATTCTGTGATTTTTAAAAATATTTGTTAACTTATACTAATATTTTTACTTAAGACATTTTCTATACTTTTAGTTGCTTAATTTCTCTTCTTCTTCTTCTTCTTCTTCTTCTTCTTCAAGGTAACTAGTCTGATACTTGTTGTATACATTATTCATGATATTTACAGATAGGTATTATTGATTTGTGAGCATATATTTTTAGTTCATGTAAACTTTACTTTGATACACAAAGGTGTCATTTTGGTTTTTCAATTCAGTCACGCAGTGTTATGTTTACTAAATCTACCCAGGTGGTCATGCTTCTCTAGTCCATAGCTATTAACTGCTACATGGCATAACAGTGGTATGCATTCACTACATTTTAATTATGTGTTCCCTTAATTATGAACACAAGGCCCGACTCTAACACTATCCATCTATTATGAATAAAGCTGTAGTAAACTTCCTAGTACCTGTCCTTCGACGACTGCAGATGACAGTGTCTTTGGTATATATTCAGAATTGCTATATCATTTGTTTTATATACACTAATTGTGCTAAATTATTCCCCTACAGGGCTGCTATAACTTACCTACCCATGTCTGGGAGGACTCCAAAGCCCACTTCTCTACTGCAAGCACTATCGAGTTTATTAATCTTTCATTGACTCTTCAGATGGGCACTATTTTTTCTGGTCCAGGTTTATGTCCGAGGAACACATCAGTGAACAAAATAGACAAAAATGTCTGCCTTCATTGGACCTGTGTCCTACACTGACCTTTATGCTATTCCAATGTTTACCATCTGATACATGCAAAGCAACATTTTCTTGCTGCTTCCATGTGCATTTCTTTAAGGAAGACGGGCATCTCTGTCTTTCAGCAAACCATACAACTCACAATGAAAGAGAATCAAATGACTCATAAATATGCCATATGTAACCTTGTCATTTTTGTGCTTTTTCATTTTTCTCTAAGATTTTTGTACTCATTTTTATTGCATTGTTTTGTCACTATGTATGCTATGAATTATACTTTATGTTCTCTCTCATTTCTACTTTCATTTATTTTTGTTTTCCTTCCCAACTATTTCATATACACAGTAGACATTTCATACTTCTTGAAATGTTTATGGCATATGTTGGAATGACTTTTTATAACTCTTCAGAAATGATTTAAATTAAGAATGAAGCAAGAATTTTAACAAAGCATAAAAGTTTCAGAAATGTTCTGTTTAAATTACCACTCCACACCTGAATGTGCAATTTTGAAATATGTATATGTGAGGGTTCATATCACAAAGATGTACAGGAATACAAAGCAAGATAGAAAGCCAGTACACACATATGCTCACACACACATAGAACCCAACACCATACAACTGGCTACAAGTTTTTATTGAGGGTTCCGATATATTTTCTGGTAGTACTTATTACTCAGTCTAGCTTGCCTTATTAATCTATTTTCTCTATGTTTACCTCTTAATTCTATAATATGCATTAATCTTAAACTGATTCTTCCCTTTTCTTTTTTAGTTAATGCTATCACCATCCAGCTACTATGTTCCCCCCCACCCACAGTGTTATCCATCAAACCCAGAACCTCACACATGCTAGGAAAAGCACTCTACCAGTAAAATGTAGCTCCAGCCCAAGCCCACTTCTTTCTCTTCTCTTTTTGAATTGCCAACTATACTTTACTCTTTAGAAACTTACCTGCTATATTATTGTTCTACGGATATTTTAGATTTCTTCTAGTAGCACTGCTTGGCTTCCTCATCACCACTGTAAGGTTTTCTTGGCTATTTCACTAGTAGCACGCTGGCCCCTCTACCCTATCAGTGTGTTTTAGAAACATAGACCTACGCTGTCCGGCTTTGACAGCTTATTGTTGGAAACAGGATGCAACCCGCACTCCTATGGCAACACTTAAATTCCTCCTAGTCTTGCCACTCCCGTGTCTTCCTCCCTAGGCCGCCTACTCACCTTTGGGGTCCCTTACTGCCCTGGGTCCTTGTTCTTTCCTGAAGGTTACGCTGATTATATACTAATGGAACCCGAAGCGCTGGGCTAAATAAGTTAATCAATTATGCATAATGCCACATTTAATTTTCACTTATGTTGCATGTAATAATACAGAAGTACAGAAGAGCTCTGAGAAGGTATAAACTGAGAAGGGGAACTGTTATGGATTAAGAACTGGTGGTCAGTTTAACATCAGCTGGATTACATCAGCATGGCATGGAGCGAAGATGCTCCACCTGAGGAAAGTTGCCAGGATAAATAGGTAGAGAAGGAGGGAGGCGTTGAGGGTTGAGGCGTTAAGGTGTTGTAGCATTGGTAGGTTCTCCTACATGTTGCTGTTTGAGCTGTTGGTTCTCCTGGACAAGTTCTGGTCCTCACATCAAGCGTTGCTTCCTGGCTCTGGAGGGGAAGATGTGTGCTGCTTGGTCTCCAGGATGAATTCGTCACACTGCTTCCTGGCATGTACCCGACTGTGCTTGTCGTCGGAGGAGCTCGGGCCTCCGTGTTCCTTAGGATGGCTGTGGTGCCTTTCAGGACAGCCCTGGTCTTTTTTGTGAGTGTGACTTCTCGACTCCAGTATAGGACCCTCATCCCACTAGCACAGCTCCTTCATCCTGCTGGCATGGACTTCTGGCTTTCACCACTGACCCTTGGGTCTTCCTGGCACAGATCCATAAAAAAGACTGGCGTGAGTCCTTCTTGTGGGCTCTGGACCTCCAGTTGGACTCGTGGGAGGCATTGTCCTGAGCTCTAGGTTTTTATCTGGACTCATGTGGGACATTGCTGTGGGATTTAGGCCCTTGACTAAATAATCTATGTCTTTGGTGTTGCGGATAGATTTCCTGCATTTTCCTGTGTTAACTCCCGGTGACCATTATAAAAATAATACTATAAATTCCATGTCCTGGTCCTAATTGTTCTCTGTATACAACCCCTGACTACAACAGGAACCTTTTCTAGTTTGTGAGATGATGGCCAGTGAGCATATTCTAAGAAGACATGATATTTGATCTAAGATCTGACGCGTAAGTGGAAGAGAACGGTGAGGTCAGTTAGGGTTGATGGGAGGAGAAAGCGCCCAAGGTTAGTGTTCCAAGAGAGGGAAAGTGTGTGTCAATAAAGAAAGCCTGGTGTGGGTGTGAGTTTATGAAGGGTCAAAAATGTGTATATACTCCAGGAAAAGAAAAATAGTATGATGTTTCTTCAACGGATAATGTTACCCTTGTATGGGGAACCCTAGAAGATGTCATAATATTGCAGAAAACTCACCAAACTATCAGCTATTAGACAAAAAATTGAAAATGCACATGCAGCAGTCTCAATGACCAAGGTTACCCAAGCAGCAGTTCACCATACTGATAAAGGTCTGGAAGCTCATGGCCACCACTTGGAGCACCTTTTGTAATTACAGAGGTCAAAGGTAACTTGTATTAATCATGATGTCTCAATAAATTTAGTATTAAAATATTTATACAAGTTTTCCTTTTCCTGAAGTGTGTATACATTTTTTTCAGCAGACTGTATGTGTATATATATATATATATATATATATATAATCTTGATGACATATTTGTATATTCATGAATAACACAGTTCTATTCAAGATAACCAGGAGCAAATAAGTGACCTAAATATTCACAGAAAGATGAATGGATAGAAAAAATGTGGCATAGACTTATACTGGACTATATTCCATTGTTTAAAGCAGCATATCTTATATTACCACAGGGATGAATTTTGGGACATTGTGCTAAGTTAGTTACAAAAAGATGACTGTTGCATGTTTCCACTTATATAGAGTACCTAAAGTAGTCCACCCTGCAAGCAGAAAATCAGACACAAGCTGTGAGGGGAAGGTGGGGAGGTAAAGGAAAAGAGTGGCTGTTCAATGGCTGTAGAGTTTCAGTTTGGCAAATGGAGCACAGGAGACCTCTCTTGCACAGCCATGTATACATAGGGAACATTGCCACACACGTAAGATGGCCCAGTTGGCAAGATTTATGTTTTCTACATCACAATAATAAAAGTATCATAGAACTTTCATTCATAATAACCTCAAGTTGGAGATAAGTCAACACTCATCCACAGATGAGCAGATAAAATACTAGGATACTCTAAGACACTGGCATAATAAACAATAATACAAATGAACAGACTAGCAATTGCCAATGGCCTGGATAGATGTTAAAAATACTATGCTTAGAAGCATGAGAGAAGCCAGGTTAAAAACCAGTGTATATGGCAGGTGTGTTGGGGCATGCCCTATAACCCAAACACTTTGTACACTGAGGCAGGAGAACTGCCATGAGTTCAAAACCAGCCTTGGCTACATGGTGAGCCCGGGACCAACCTGAACTACATAGTGAGACTCTGTCTCAAACAAACAATCAAAAACAAACAAACAGTAGGCGCTGCATAATTCTACTGAGATAAAATTAAAGAACAGGCAAGTTGAAGGCTGTGTTAACAGCTGATTTTTTGGAGGGAGTGGCACTGGCTGGGAAGAGGTACAAATAAGCCTCCCAAAGTGTTTTTTAAAATGTTCCCCAACTTGTCCCAGGTGGCATTGGTAAGAATCTTTGGATCTGTGCACATTACTATAAGGAAAGTTTCAGTTAATGAACTAAACAAGGCATTACTGCTCAAACCCAGATCAAAAATCAAAGAGAAGAAATACTAGATGTAAGACATGAACCAGAGGTGAGAGTATACTCAGAGAGAGCTTACGCGTCTTGTAAAGGATGACGATCTTTAGATGAAGGGAAATAATAAATTGAAGGGTTTCCAGCAGAGATGTGGTTCAATTTGCTTTCCAGTTGTTTTGTTTTGTTTTGAAGAGCTTTCTGATGACTATGTAGAAAATGGATTAGAAAAGAGACAGAAGTGTGTGGATGAGAAATGAAGGCAGTTTGGAGTGTTAGCAATAGAGACAGGAAAAAAATCTTGAAAAGAATGCTGACATTTTTGTCTCTATCTTGTCTTCATTCTATTTTATTTCTTTTTAAAAATTTAACTATGGTTATATATATTGGGTATTGTTATCTTTAAATTAGTTACTCAGAGTACAAGTTATCTGCATTTAACTGTCCAAATAATATTAACACGAACTTTTCAATGAACTAAGAGACATTAGTAGTATAGCTATTATATATATTTTTTCTTTAAGCTTCTCATACCAGGGAGACAATATGATGTTTATTTCACTTATGAGTATGAACACGAGATATATCCATTTACTTATAAAATCTCAAGTTTATCCTTCTTTATGGCTGAGTAGTACTCTACTGAATAAAAATATCACATCTTTTTTTATTTATTTCTTGGTTGATGGGTATTTTGGCTGTTTCCAAGGTTCAGCTATTACAAATTGTGCTGGTATAAACATGGGTGCACATATCGTCACTGTGGTATATTTTGTAATTCTCCTGGGAATATACCCAGAAGGGGAATGGCTGGGTCAAATGAGATTTCCAATCCTAGTTTTTTGAGGAATCTCCAAACTGATTTCCACAGTGGTTGCACCAGGCTGCAGGGGAGAAGTACTGCTTGTTCCTCACAGCCCCTCCAGCATTTGCTATTGGTTGATTTCTTGATAATCTTATTTACTAGGTCCTACATAGTCTTCCATCCTGATCCTGTGATTCGTGTCTCTGTGATTTGTTTCCCAGTCTTTGGCTTATGTTTTCATTTATTCTGCACTATCTTACTGAAAAACCTGCCACCTATTATACCTGATATTTTATACTTGATTCTATTGTAGGAACAAAGCCCTTAGTGATGTCCCTGTGAACTGGAACTTAGGAGTAAGTTGTCTTGCATGACAAAGCCAACTCTGTAGATGTGATTAAGGTTACAGACCTTGAAGTGAGAAAATTATACTAAATTTTCCCAATGTTTCCAATCTAATCATATGAGCCCTTTCTCATCTGCATTAAGAGAGAGGTGTGATGCCTGAAAACATGTCAGAGAGAACGAAGCCACTGGCTTTGAAACCCGGAGGAAAGCAACGCAGGTGGCTGCTAGAGGCTGGAAGAGAATTTTCCCACGGGCCTCTGGAGAGGAATGCAGTCTTGCCAATACCTTGATTTTAGCCCAGTGAGGCCTGTGTCGGACTTCTGACCTACAAAACCTTTACATTGTTTTAATTTTAAATTTCAGTAATTTTTTTCAAGGCAGCAGTAAAAAACTAATATATTTTTCAAGTAAGTGAATGCTTTGAAGACAACTTTGTGATCTTGACTCCCAGGACTTTTTCTGGCACATAGAAATAATCAGGAAGTATTTAAAGAATGAATGAGGTTGACGTTCTCCTGTGTTCTTCCTCCTGAGTCTTCATGTTGGAGGATAAGTTTTTAGGCTAGCAGCACCAGTCCATACTTATCTATGCCCTGTATGCAATTCCTTTCTTCATTCAAACAGATATTTTGATATACACCCCTCCATGTTTCCTCAGCCAAATCATCTTTGTGATGTGAAATACCTCGGGTTCTCGTTAACAAACATACTTGAAAATGAGCGTAGTCAATTTGTAGTATGTCAATCACATATTCTGAAAAATCATTTAAAAATATTAATAGCATTTATTCTTTAGAAGATATACATAAATAGAACGATACAGGTAAAGCTTAGTGTGACTTGGAAGGGTGTGTTCTCATCTCTGGATCCTTCTGTCTCTGTCTCTCTCTATCTTATCTGTCTGTCTATCTCTTTCTTGGTGTGTCTTTCTTTCTTTTCCTCTTCTTCCTCCTCTTTCTCTTTTTCCATTGCCATTTCCTCCTCCATCCTCTCTCTGTCTCTGTCTCTCTCTGTCTCTCTATCTCTGTCTCTGTCTCTGTCTCTCTCCGTCTCTCTGTCTCTCTGTCTCTCTGTCTCTCTCTCTCTCTCTCTCTCTCTCTTTCTCTCTCTCTCTTTCTGTCTCTATAGGTCAGTTAACCATAGATTAGTTAATTAAATCAGTTTACTTCTTAGTAATTATCTGTTGCTCTCTTGTTTTAATGACTATATTGTTGACTTAACCAAAAGCAGTTAATCGTACAGATGTCCAGCTACTGCCTCTATACGCTCACTGGCAGGAACAACATATTAGGGAAGAAAAAATAGAAAAAATTGAAGAAAAAAAAAAGTGACAAACCTGTACCAAATACTTCCTAAGTGTCAAGTGTTAAATTCTTTTTTTTTTTTTTTTTTTTTTTTTTTTTTCTTTTTTTTTTTTGTCTTTTTCCTTTTTATCGGTACCGGGGATCGAACTCACGACTGCCTGCTTTCAAGGCAGGTGCTTATGCCGCTGAGCTAAACCTCCAGCCCCAAGTGTTAAATTCTTAAAAAGCATGAATTCATTTGATCCTCATAACCCTATGAAATATTCACCTTATTTTACATATAAGGATCATAAAATTCAGAGAGATAATAACCTGCCCTTAAGCACCGAATTATTAGGTGCAGAAAACCTGGGCATGATAAATGTAGGTTCAAGCTCTCTTCCTCGTCCGGAGTGGGAGGAAGGGTGCAGAAGCAGAAGTGCAGAGGAGATGGAAGTAAAGTCCTCACGAACCACATTTGACATACACACGGTTCTCTTTCATTTGGTTTCCTTTTTACAAATTTTTGCTCCTTCATAAAGAATGCAGAACTGAACCTTAAAATACATAATGAGGCATCGAATTTGTTCTCTAATATAGTCAGACGTCACGCAAGCCCCAAGACCATAATAGACACCGAAAACACAGATAAAATGATGGTTCTAGGAAGAGAAGGAAAGAAAAGATAAGCAGGGATATATTGTTCTTCCTTTCAAAAGGAGTTTGCAGATCTCAACCCACGTTTTAACTAAGGCTTTGTTGACACTGGGAGCAAATTAAAAATAAAATTTACTTTGGAATGTTTGCCTGCTTAGATAAGCAAGCATTCAAAAGCATGATATTATAGAGAAAAATCAGAAACTTGCATAATTTGTTCATTTTTAGAAGGCTTCAATTAGAGACATCATACCAATGAATCAGATATTTTAGCAAAGTAAAGTTTCTAAATACATTAAATATCAATGTGTATCTGATAATGCTCTGCTTTTCTATATAGTCACATTTTTAAGTGGAGTTATCAAATGAAGCTATTGATGGGCCATTCAAAGCTAAAGCTGATGATATTTAGGAATTTTCAGTTTATTGTTAGATATTTATATGCATAAACAAGGTAAGTTACTGCAAAAAGACAAAATAGCAAGACTTGGAAACATGTTTCCTCCTGCTCCTATATTATACAATGACTTGAAACCATCTCTCATGAGGAAAATTGCCAAAAGTAAAATGATTAAACAACCAAAACAGATTGCATTAAGAAAATCTAACATGATTTACACTGCAATCAAACTGGAATTTGAAAATTTAACTTTTGTTTTGCTTTGAGTTAAAAAGAAAAAAAAAATCAGGAACTCAAGAGTGTAGACGAGTGTCTAAAAATTTAAATTGATCATTCTGAAGTCTTGATTTCCAGAAAAAGCGTCCTCTTGATCTTCAACAGAGCCTGATCCCGTATCCAAGAATAAATCTAAGAACCTTATGACCTTTCCAAAGTACAAGCATTTTGCAACAGACATCTAACAAACGCAGAAGCAGATCTGTCAACGGTATATTTTCCTAGCAAACAAGCAAAAAAAAGAAAAAAATCCTGACATCACACTTGTTGCTTCTATACCACCTTAAATATATAGCCAGGTAGATTCATTTAATCTTTCTTAAGCATGTAAACTGGGCCCACAGAGGGTCTGTTATTGTTTTTTGTTGACCCATCATTCATTTCTTTCTCACTTGATTTCTTTAAAATTTGAAAATTATGTATCAATTAATGATCCCAAAATGAATTCTCACATATAAGCTTTTCCCTAGTAATTCTTTCTTTAGGGCCCATCAATGTAGTTATAAAAACAAAATGATATTTTCGCACTGGGTGCCCCCCCATCCAAGAAAAATGAACAGAAAATACTTACAATGGTTCTTCGCCAGGAGCATTTTATCCCTTATGCACCAGTGGTAAATGAGTCAGATATGAGTTGGCCAGGAAAAAAGCTGCTTTACCCAAAATCTGAGTACGAAATGAGTCATCTCACTCCAACACCAATGTATCCTCCAAAATAACTGGCAAGAATTTCCTATAAAAAGAATCTTGCCTTCGCTCTTTTTCAGCCATCTAGCTCTCTGATTTTTGTAATTTTTCTATTTCCTGTGTGCTCATAAGATTGCATTCATAACAAAGGCCCAGAAACATTTCCATCTCTTTATCTTGTTTTGAAAGTCATCGTTCCCAACTGAATAGGGAAAAAAAATCCGGGTAGCATCCTTCCCTCCCCCAAGAGGAAGTGCTCTGATGTCCTTAAAGTGTCTGTCTATCTGTCTGTCTGTCTCTCTGTTTCCATTGCAAGATTCAACTGAAATGCTAGAGCCAATTCTGGAAGAAGTTTACTTTTTTTTTTTTTCTGTTGAAGACAAGAGTGCAAAAGCATAGAAAATATTTCAAGCAAAACTGTTTTTTTTTCCATAAGACAAATCAATCAATCATGATAGGTATAATCTGTGTATGACTAATAAATTAATCTGAAGTCAGGCAACAAAGTTCAACTCTACTTTCCTGCATATTAGGATATTCACATTCACAATCTTTCTCTGCCATCAGATGAAGCTTAAAAATCACTACTGACTGAAGTGGGGGTTAATTCCTGTAGATTATCAGGAGCCAAGCAACATTTCTTACCTGAGGATAAACAACTATGCTTAAAAGGCCAATTCCTGCCAAAAATCTGAGATTGTTATATTATTGGGACTCATAACATCATTTATTACTGTTAATTATTCTAAACTCTGAAATTTTATGGGCAAAATTGCTTGCAATTCATTTCACTCAAATTGGAATTTAGCCTTGTTTTTTTCTATAGTAAATGAATTCTAAAGAATAGCTATGCTTCTTTTATATCCAACAGTAACAGATGTTAGTTTCCTCAGTTTTATAGGCCTCAGATGACAGACAACTAACTGTTTTTGGCCTTGGGAATAATTGCAACACCTCTGGATTATGAACTTGGTTCAGTTCTTAGCAGAGAACAGTGGGGGGTCAGTTCATATTATCGAAAATGTAAAATACGCTTTCTCTTTTGCTCCCAAATATCCTAAGATGCCTTCTAACTCAGTAATATATAATTTTTTCCTACTGATACTCTCTTCTTCAACGGTTCTGGTAAGAGAAAAATAACTGCATAAAAACAAAACTCTCTTATTCAGTATATCTCCTGCTCTTAGTCAAACAAGATGTTAAATCCATTAGACTCTTAGTATCCAGTAAGACTGAGAAAGCTAGACTGCTCAGATCTGTGCATTCTTGGGAAATTGCCAACCTATGCAGTAGTAGCAGGATCTGTGTAATTAATGGTGATGTTATTGACGGAGCGAGTCCAGTTTCCTTCTCAGAAGCAATTTAAGAGTGCAAGCTGGCAGAACTTTAGCAAAGCCTTACCTGATACACTTTTACACTGAGGAAATGTGACCTCGAAGGCAGCCATAGAAAGCATCAGTGCTAATGTATTTCTGTGGTGGCTCTGCTCACCGCAGACTTTAAAGAAATCTTCAGCATAGCATTGCCCATAGACCCAGGGGACCAACATGAATATGCAGATTCCTTGACGAAAAGATTCTTTAACAAAAGAACAAGCCAACTCCATCTTAGCTTAACTTCACTTTTTTTCTCAGCAAGCTATGATCATATGAAGATGAACTGAGCCACTTTATTTTTTTAATGTGAAATAATGTCTCAAGTCTAATCCATCCTTCACTCATACTCCTTTCCTTCGCAGACAACCTCTATCTTTATCTAGTCCTTTGGACCTCAAGGACAATCACATGGGGATGCATAGAATTACCTCCAGCTTCTGCTTCCTTTTCCCTTTGTTCTATCAGGAATCTCAAAAAGATAGAAGGAAGCAAGAGAACATCCAGAAAAATAAAGATGATTAGGGAAAGAAGTTAAGCTTACACGCAATCTGTCCACAATGATCTGCCCTAAATTAGGCAGCAAGGAGTAACTTTCCTCACCATCTATCTCATCCCCTCTGGTTCCCTGTGAAAACACATTCACCAGCTCTGCATTTCCCATGAAGTATGAAACAGCTGAATTCACCATATCCTGAAACATAGTTGTGGCATCGCTGGCTTTGGAAAAAAACAGGTGGAGGAAACAGAGGAAGCAGGTGAAGGAAAACCAAGCGGAGGGTTCATGCACACCAGAGGTGAGCATGGACATGGCGGCCCACGTGATTCCCAACGCTGGATTCGTACCTGATGTCTTCCTGAGCAAAGGGCTGTTCCACATCCACGGTGAGGGAGGCCAGCGCTGAAACGGTCTCTGTCTCCTCTTGCAACTGAGCACCAGGCAGAGCACAGCCCCTTGGCACAGCCACCATCCTGACCGACTTCCAGTACTTGCCTAGAAAAAACATTCACCACACTTTATAGGAATTTCAGTTAGAGCAGTAGTAATCAGCATACTCACACAGGTCCAACTCGGAGCAGTTGTGAAGTTAAAATTTTCTGTCCTGTACAGTTGTAATTTGGTTTCTTAACTGTTACGATTACGTCTTTTTCTCAATCTAAGAATGCCAAGTTGTGAAGTACTCATATTCCCAAGCTGGAATCTGTCCTTTACTCAGAAAGTAATAAATGGAGGAATAATTCATGGTCTAATGAACTCACTACCAGACTGACAGCTGTCTAACTAACTAAGAAAACTCTAGGCTTCTACCCTCTGGGAAGCTCTCAAGAGACCTGGAAGTAGAAATCTATTGGAGAAAATGAATGTAATGTTAAAAACTGTCACATGAGCCATTAATTTTTTTTTACATAAACTTGTAATATTAAAGAAAGAAGGAGAGCCCGGCAATGCCAGCATGAATCTAACGGCAACTTGGCCAGAACAATCAGGTTTGTTAGTCCTGGACGTTCTTTCTTTCTCACCCTCAGGGTGTGGACTAGAACAATAACTGATTTAAAACCTTAATATACGCACTCGCTGATGTTGGCATCCATCCACATGTCATATTGATGTTCCTTTCTTTTTGAGGCAGAGAAGGAGAATGAGAGGAAAGTACAAGGTCATTGCAGGAGAACGTGCCGATGGGATAAATAGGAGGGAGCAAAGTCCAAGTCTACTTGCAACCACTAAGCTATTTTTGTCCAAGGAGTAGCATCTAAGCAAAGCAGGAGAATGCCTTTAGGTGACGACACAGCTCACCAGGTGAAAACTATTTCTGCATTCTGAGCAACCTAGCAGGAACTGGCATGCAGACAGTTTATTTTTTTAAAAAAAGAAATAAGCCCATCTTTCTTAGTGGAAAAGGCAGATGGGTGAATACTGGATCCCATAGTAAGCTCTGGATCCATCTCTGTCTTTGGGCTTCCTTGTCATGTTCCTGAAGCTTTCTGGGGACATCATTTATTCTTTATTGGTGTATCTTTGTGATGCATGATACTCAGATCCAGATTATAAAACTGGTACATATACATAGCACATATTTCTGCCTCTTCAAAGAGGGACACTGCCTCTAATCCTCTGAAGTTAACACATCTGTGAATGGTCCGTCCTTATCTTATTGCTGCACAGAGAAATGGATCTAACATTAAGGCAGGAGTATTAGGCTCCCAATCCATTTCCCATGCCACCAAGAACTTCTGACACAGGTGTTCATGATTACTTGCTGTGATGCCTATTCTAACCAAAGACTGACACAAAGTTTTTAACTTGAACAAAGCAGTAACAATTTTGTCCATAATGCACAAACTAATAACTTTTCAGAACTAAGGCTGTGCTAGATGCTGAGAGCACAGAGATACTTTTGGAGCTAAGAAAAGTATAGTTTATATGAGACAGCTCTATTACACAACAATGGCAATTCTGTATATAAAAGTCTTATATTCTTTTTGAGAGGGAATAAGAACATATACTTATGGTATATGTATGGTATGTTATAGTATAGGTCCTTATGGTAAGTGCAAGAAACCTTGCATAAAAAATATTACTATCTTAAAGATGAGATCAAATTAGTTCAGCACAGTAGATGGAGGCAGTGGTGCTGGGGCATCCCTGGAAGAGGAAACAGTACATGCAGATGTACAGAGGCTAGCATCTACATACTTGATTGGGAATAATAGTTAACTGTTGCATACAACTAGAAGACAGGCTGGAGTGTAACAGATGAAACTGCCCTGACTGGCAATATCTAATTAACACACAACCTTGCATAACACACTGAAGGTCTTGGACTCCAACTTATAGAGAATAAGAACCAGAAGAAGCATAGAGTAAGGCTTATATTTTTAAAAAAAATATCTTGGGGATATTACGATGATGGACTGCAAGGTGGTAGCAGGAAGACCAACTCCAAGAAGTCTAGGTAGGAAGTAATGTGGCTGAATAGAAGTGAGAATTCTGAGAGAGGTAGGAAATAAGCAACATGAATGTATCGCAGCTTCTTGCTTGGTATCCCCTACATTGTCCAAAGTTGTCCCTGAATTCACAGTTACATTTTGAGTCCCTAGTTTCTCAAAACACAAAGCAACTATTTTCATATCCAAATTGGAAATGCTGTGTTCCTAAAAGGCGAGTTGCAATAAGTTTCACAAAATATCATTATATGCATTATTTTAGCACATGATATTCATAATGCTAGCGATGCTGGATGGCATAATTTCCTTGTTATCTAAAATGGTTAATATGTGCCCTCTGACAAACACACTCCAGATGATTGGTGCATCATGGGTCACATTATGCTAAACAGATGACAGGAAAGAGCTACTAGCATTGTTGAGCACCTAATATATACCAAAGATAATGTAGGGTATCCTTATGCGTACAATTTGCAGTTTAACTTAATCCTCATGACAACTATGTAGGTAATAACAGGTAACCTTTCTTGAAGGTTGCATTGTTAACATTATGGTTTGTGTCCAGGTGCCCCCCACCCCCAAAAGCCTCATATAGTTATGGAGGCCGTTGAATCTACCATTTGTGATTGACTTTCTATCTAGCACTGAGATTGGTGGTGTGAGTGCTATAGCCACCCAGAGCATACAATACAAGGGAGAAAAAGAGGTGAGCTTCTCTGCTTCTCTCTCTCTCTCTCTCTCTCTCTCTCTCTCTCTCTCTCTGCTTTTGTCACTTGTGGCTGCCATGAACCGCTGCCCCTCAACCATACCACCCTGCCTTGGAGCCAGCTGACTATAGACTGAAACCTCCAAAACTGTAAGCTAAATAAACCTTTCCTTCTTTCATTTTGGGCATCAAGTGTTTTCTCTTAGCAATGAGAGAAAAGTTACCAAGACAGCTACTAATCTGAGGAGCTGAAATCTTTATTCAAGATGGTTTAATTCTTAAATTTTTTGCTCTGTAATCTATTATGTACCACTGTGCTCCTGCTGGTATACATAAAAATTCAAAAATACTCTCAACACATGAAAGTGTCAATTTAAAAGGATTAAGGCACATTATAAATTCTTCACTGTTGTGGATTATACCTGGATATTCCCCCAAAGCCTCATACCTTCCTAGGTAGGGCTTGGTAGTGGCTGGTTAATGGATTAGTCCACTGATGCATTTATAGCTGAATGTGATGCTGGGGGCTGAAGTGTGCTGGGGGGAAGCTGGAGTGTGCCACAGCAGGGTGTGCATGCCTCGCTCCCTCCTCCTCGCCCTCTGCTTCCCTGCTGCCACTCCAGGAGCAATCCTTCTCGGCCATATCTCTCTGCCATTCTGCCCTGCCTTGGAGTCAACCAACTATGGACTGATTCCTCTGCAAACTGAGCCAAAATAAACTTTCCCCCTTAGAGTTGTGGATGTTGGATAGTCTGTCTCAGTGATAAGAAAGTAACTCAGACACTCACTTGCCCAAAGAAATAATCTTTGAAAATAACAAGATACCTTTGTTCAGGGCACATTTTACTGATTTTATAGTGTGGATTTATAGCATAAAGTGAGATGAATTTGTACGAGTTAGTTCATATATATATATACATATATTTATACAAATTACTAAAACTTTATTTATTAGTATATGTTTGCAGTGATAATCTTCAAACTAGTTCTTTCTTCCCTTATTGCAAGTATCGCCTAACAGAAAATTGCTGATGAAGCTACCATAAAAGTGGAAATAAGTGCTCGCTGAAGGATGGGAAGAAGAATTTACTGAAAAGGGCAGTCTGCAATAAAGTCATGATTTCCAGTTAGTAGACCTCATGTGAACCCCAGAAAAATCACTAGATCACTACAGAGAACAATTACCACTTTTTAAAAATGATCACTGTGTGCTTAATGATTGTGAGAGGTTTATTCTTGTTTTGATTCTCCATGATGAAGATTCTTCTGGTCTGATGTTAGATATTGCTGTGTGATATTACAGTAACTTTGTTATGGCAGAAAGCCTTACTTTTCTGTGAACCTATGAACTCTTAAAGAAATCAGAAAGCACATACTTTTAGATAACATGGCATGTCGAGAATAACCAAGAGGTTTTCTTTTCTTTTTTTTTATTTTTATTTTTTTGTCTTTTTCCTTTTTATCAGTACCGGGGATCGAACTCACGACTGCCTGCTTGTAAGGCAGGCGCTTATGCCGCTGAGCTAAATCCCCAGCCCCGAGATTATATTTTCAATTGGACTGTTCTTTAAGAGAGCCTCGTCAATTAAGAAAATAAACATCTTTATTCCCAAAAGATAAAGACAGAAGATTTAAGTTGTTAACAATAATCTTTAAGAGGGCTGGGGATTTAGCTCAGCGACATAAGTGCCTGCCTGGCAAGTGCGAGGTCGTGAGTTCAATCCCTGGTACCGGAAAAAAAAAATAATAATCTTTAAGAAAAATGACTGACAATGATTGTTTAAATATTGACCCATACACATATCACTATTAGGAAGGATTTTAAATAGCTAAGACCTTTTTGGATAAAGTTAAATGTGTACAAAGTACTAAGTTAAGATTAAATGTTAGGAGTTTTACTTTTATACAAATATATCAAGTTTCTAACTCAGAAATAAACAAAAACTTTAAATTCAACGTGGCCTGTGACAAAGTCTATAAAAAAGGTCAAATTTTCCATATTAGTAATACATATATGGGTCACTATATGTATTCATAAAGGGAAATAATTAAAATGCAAGTAGGTGTAACGCAGGCTCTATTGTACATGATCAACTCCAGCCCTATAATTTATGGGTTATGTTTTCATGTGATGTGTAAAATATTTTTTTCCTTACAGAAACAGATGTGTATGAAAATCATATCTATAGGCATGGGAATAATAACACCATTAACACATAAGAGAAATGATCCAAGGTTTACTACTAGAGTTCTCAGGAGCTGCTATGCATGAAGTAAAATATTAGTATCCAGCCACCATTGGGTTGTTCTCCTATGGCAATGAAACTGGCAACGGAGAGGACTTTTCCATTAAGACTGGACGTGCACACTCCCTCCTCAATCATATCCTTTATCCTTATTCATTTTTCCCACTATGTAAATCTTCTGACTTTTCAGCACTTTTTAAAAAAAAAAATAGCTATTCAGCCTTCATTATTCGGCATTTTTGTTTTATCTGGCAAAGAATGAATCCACAATAAATGTACAAAGTATATAATGAAAAGCAAACAGACAAGAGTTGGAGGTGAAAACCAAAAACTGAGTTTCACTGGTCAGAAAGGCAAGAAGACGGGGCATATTGCTGGTACCCTGGTATCAAACTACAGGAAAAACTAGATGGTTCTTGGTAACGCACAATTTGGAAAAATACATACTTAACCCATGAAGTTCCATAGTAGAAATAATATCTTAACCAACAGTTTTTCCAACCAAAGCCCCTAGCCAGTACGAACATCTTCTGACTCCAAACCTCCCGCGGCCATCATTATTCTGGAAAACTCAGAGTAACTTGTCAGACTTTTTCCTTCTTTCGAAGGAAGGAAAAAAGTCTGACAAAGAGGAACTCTACTTTTGCTTCTTCTTGAATTTCATGTAAGGAGAATCAGATAGTACAGAGTCTTTAATATTTGTGCTCTTTTGCTTAATACTTTTGCAGTTCAAAGGATTTTTCTTTATAAATTCTAACTTTCTCTGTATGCAATATGATCTCTCCCGTTATCTGCCATCTCTTAAGAGTTGATTATAATGTTCATCAACTATAATTTTTTTGGTGTTTATTTTGCTTGAGACTTATTGATCTATGAATCTGTAGCTGTCACCACATACACAAAACATGTTTCCATATAGCTTTAAACACCTCTCAACACACACACATAAACACGTGCACACACAGGTGTGCAGTTTCCCTGGAATTTATACATATGTTAAACAATTGATGTTCTCCTGCACACATCCATACACTATTTTTATTGGTCCTTTTCTCTCCGTGCTGTACTCTAGACAGGTTTCATTTTATGAATTCAACTCTGGTAGTTTTCTTTGCTGCTCTCTAGCACTGATAATCACCCATTAATTCCTCCGGGTTGTGTTTTTTTTTTTTTTAATGGGTATGTTTCATCCTTAAAATTTCCATTTGCACACTTTTTTGTTTGCTTATTTTATCTCCTCATGCCTGCACTCTCTTCTTCCTATTGGAGGTACAGTAAATGTTTACTTAATGTTCTGAGTCAGTTTCCATTAACTGATTTACCTTGCGGTTCTAGTTTCCTTACTTTATATGCCTCGTAATTTTCATTTGATACAAAGCTGACTTAGTCCTGCAACCAAGATGACACTGTTTAGAGTCTTCAATGTGATGCCTGGTGAACCGTAAAATTTCTTCACTGTGTTTAACTAGAACAAAAACTGCTCCCAATTTTGTATGAAGTCCTTTTATTATTTACTCTTTTACCATTGGTTATTTCTCCAGACTTGTGATGTTTGTGAACAAGGAGGGAGGGAAAGGTCAGGAGATTAAAAAAAACAAAGAAAAATTAAGATGTATTGTGTTCATATACCAACTCCCCATGATAAATGTAATCATTAGGTACTTTAAACATTTACTAAAATAAACAAAGACCATTATTAGGATAAAGCATTAAGAAAACTCCTATACATGGATCTCTCTCTCTCTCTCTCTCTCATATCCAATATTCTGACTTATATGAGTCACTTCAGTTTTCTCAAACTTTGGCCACTTTATCATTAATTTAGTAGAATCGTTTATTAGGTCCTTCCTTTTTATGTTGTAGCCTACAAACCTCCTCTAGTCACTTAGCTCGGGAAATTACAGGCCTTATTAGGGAAAGAGATATTGTGTGCCTCAGGGAGATGTTGAAGCTAGAAAAGGGACGTATGCACAGAAGAGATCAGAGTGTCAGAAAGAATCCAGAAATAGGGAAAGCATTTTTTTAAAAGACATGTTCAATAACAATAAATATATGAGGGATTAACTAAAATGAGGAATTAAGTCGTTTATGGGGCAAACATTATGTGTCCAGAATATATAAGTATATATATCCTAAAAGAAATTAAAATTAAAATTTAAAAAAGGAAGAAAATGTCTAAAGAGCTACTAAAGAATATCTATGGAATATAACAGAGTCTTGACATCACTAGAAAAATGGAAAATAAAACCACAGTGAGATATCACGATGCATCTATTAGAATGGCTGAGAACAAGGACAATGCAAGCATCCGTGAGGATACAGACAAGGGGAACTCTTCTGTTAGCGGGGATACAGCGCAGTACAGACGCTGTGCAGAACAGTGCAGCGGCTTTTATAAAGTTCAGTATAAGTTTCCATATGATCCAGAAATCCACTTACTTTGGTCTCTGCACAGGAAAAATGAAAACTTATGATCATACAAAATTCTGTATGTGAATGTGTACAGCAACTTTATACAATGTTATCCCAGATTGGAAATATTCCTGATGTCTTTTTAACAGGCAGATGGGTAAACACACTGTGGGTGTGTCTATACAATACATACTGCACAATGACAAAAAGTGAATTACTGATAGAACCAGTGATACAGTGAATTTTAGCCAAGTGAAAGAAATTGTCTCAAACAGCATATATGATTCCATTTATATAACATTTTGGAAAAGGAAACCTACAGAAAACAGGTTAATGTTTACCAGGAATTGAAAGAGAAGAGAGGAGGAGGCTGCAAAAGCGCAGTGCAGGGAAATCTTTTGGAGTAATAAGCTGTGGTGGTGTAGATACAACTTGAAGCATTTTTCAATGCCCACATGAATTTTCAGCAGAAAAAGTGAATTTTACTGTTCATAAATTGTAAAACCAAGTAGGACACGGGGAGGGGGGCAAAGTAGAAAAATCCAACATAACACTAATGAAATATTACAAATGAAACCATCAATGCATTGAAAGGAGGACAGAAGAAAAAACTAATCTAGATAACTTTAGAGAACAGTGTTTTGAGTAGACAGTCTAAAGCAAAGGACAAAAGAACTGCACACCAATATGGTACATTAGTTAGCATACTGTTTCTCACAAGGATATGGATTAGCAATTCTCAAACAGCTTTATATGCCCATAAGAATTTTAAAAATAAGTAATTACAGATAGTGAGAGCCAGATTTCTCACATTTAGAGAAAGACCATAATGAAAAAAGGAGAAAGGTTAAAATAAGTCTCATCATATTGGATTTGAATCACAGATACCAGTAGGAAATATATTTTTAAAATGCATACAGTGATAATTAGCTATAAAAACAAATATATATACATGAATTGGGGTAGGCACTGACATCCCCTGGCTACGTTCCTTTAGAAGGTCTGGAAACAATGGCACTCCAACAGCAAGGAAAAAGAGATCATAGTTTCAGTACTATATTTTCCATCAAAGTATCCAGAGTTCCTTGAAGATGGAGCTAAATCCAGGGCTGCAGCAGGTGGTAGTAGCAATTCTGTGTTAACTTGAAACTGCTCACAATGTACCCAGACAATTCATTAAGAATTGTCATGAGAGTGTTTTTTAGAATGTCTCTAGATAAGATTCACATGTATGAGTAAAATGTGGGTTCTATGTGGGTGAGACTCAGCCAATTCATTGATGGCCTAACGAAGCCTCTCTCTCCCTCTCCCTCTCCTTCTCCCAGTCCCTCTCCCTCTCCATCTCTGTCTCTTTTGATCTCCCTCTGGCTGTCACTAACACCAGCCTTTACCTGTTCTTGTCTTTGGACTTGAGTTGGAACTTGACCCATTGGCTCTGTTGGTTTTCTGGCCTACAGACTCAGTCTGGAACTTGTACCATTAGCTCTCTCGAGTCCTCAACTTGCCAGATGCGCACCACGGGACTTCTCTGCTTTCAGAATTCTGAGACAACCCCTTACAGCAAACCTCTTTTTAAATGTATCTCCTACTGGCTCTGTTCCTCTGGAGAACCCAGACTAATCTTGGGAGGAAAACTAAATTAATACATTCCAAAGGTGAGCTGGAGCTTCATGTGGGGCCAGAAAGTAAAAAGTGCTCATAAAAAGATGGAGTCCTGTCGAAAGGTGGATGGAAACAGCCTGAAGGTGATCTGAACAGAACTGAAACCTGCCGAACAGCAATGTAAATGATGAACAGAATGGATTAGAACTCAGAGTCCATAACTGTAATTATATACAATGAAGAAACATGACAGAAAAGCCAGCTCCTTATGAAAGGAACTGAAAAAGGAATAAAACAGAAAATCAATATGGGAACAATACTGTAATAATTATTTCAGGCAAGATGTATTGATGAATGTTAAAATAAGTGGACAAAAGAGTTGAGAGGAATTAAAAATATCACACCAATATATTATTAAGAAACACTGTAACATTACACTAGATATCTCCTTAGCCAAGTGATGGAGAAGAAGACAGTATATTGACCTCTTTGGGCCCCTAATATAATATACAGGGAGAGTGATACAATATCATTGCTCTGCCATTCTTGCCAGAAATTTGTATTTTCAATCAAATCATGAATATTAAAAAGTTCTAAGAAGAGAGACATTCTCAGAACATGGCCAGTATTCTTTTTTAAAATGCCAAGTTCATGGCAGGTGCAAAAAGGAAGTGGGAGAAGACAGTCGGTAGGAGACAAAATCCACAACAATTTTATGCAGTATGTGATCATGGACTGAATCCTGAACTAGAATAAGGAAGTGAAAAATTTTCTGATGGGACCCAGAGAAAGTTTTAGTAGAGCTAACAAATACCATATTAACATAATTTTTTAGTTTCAATAATTAGTACTTTTGGCTATGCAATATGTTAGTATTAGAAGCTGGGTAAATGTTACAGGGGAAAACTGTGTATTGTATTCACGCTTTTCTTTTAATGTAAGCGTTCCAATTAATAAGATCACTTTTTGAATCTGGCAGTACAGATGCTCCTGGTGACCAAGATCAGACTCATTCTGACAAGGATTTAGAACTCAGGAAATGGAGACACCTGGGTAAGAAGGGTTGCAGAATAAGTTTGGTCAGCTACAGAAAAACTGAGGTAGCTAGAGTTTGTGTTTAAAATGGTAAGGATTTTAGAGTGTTCAAATACTGATCGGAAGGAACAGTTAAAGAAAGCAGCCTGGCAGCTGCAGTTTACTCTAAATAGTTTGTTGCTGAGATTAAAGGGGAGGGCAGAGGAGGAGGAAAAGGAGGAGAGCAGAAAAGTTTGGAAACTTGGCTGAGAGAAAATGGAGGGAAATATAGGATTTTAATGGGCTCATCTGAGTTTCATGATCGTGAAGTTATGCAGGGTCAAATTTCTATGCTTCATGAAAATCTCTAGTAGACCTACTTATTTAGTTAGGTGCAGTGTTGGAGAAAGTTGTTTGTAGACTATATCCAGAGTTGAGATTTTCTTGGATTGTTGTGACATTAGTTCTGATGTTCCAACTTCACTGAATTAAAAAACAACCACCAGAGAAGTGACACATGGCTCTGAGTGTGACTCGGTAGGTGATGGTAGCTTAGGCACTATTTTATGATCGCTCATCTGTTCCTCTCTGGCACTGTCCCCTGCTCTGATTCCAGGCCAGTATGAACTAAGCAGCTTTTCTGTGCCACGCCTGCCACCACGAAGCCTTCATCTGGAAGCCAGAAGACTGTATGGGGAAATCTCTGGAAAAAAAAGATAAATTAAACCTTTCCTTCTTGAAATTGTGGGTACCTGGTTTTGTGTCTCACTCAGGAAAGCTGATTACTACAAATAGTAAAGTAGAAGGGCAAGACTGGTGGTGAGATAGACGGAAAGGTAGAAAGGCAGATTAATATGTGTTATCACTGTTAAGCAGTATAAAGAGATAAGGAGATAGGTCAAGGAAAGGGGTAATGAATAATGAGAAACAAGGCGCTACAAACTAGGAAATAAGGTCTTAGGTACACAGGTCAACAACTTCATGACAATGAGTCTACGATCCGAAGCATCCATATTTGGCAGAGATGTGCTGGCCAGTGATGGTTTAGGATTGATTATTTTTTCATTGATCATCTGCTGTCTAGGTTCCTTTATTTCTTTTTGCACTGTTTATTTCAGACACGTGTATATGTTAAGAAAGAGAGAGGGAAGGAGAAGGAGAGAAGGAGAGAGGGAAAGAGAGAGAGACAAAGCACAAGAGGAACAGTAAGAGGAAAGAAAGAAAGAAAATATGGGAGAAAGAAGGAGAGAAGGGAGGAGAGTGATAGTGAGGCTGGTGGGAGGGAAGAAGGAAAGAAAGCTTGTTTTGCCATACTCAGACTCTTAGTTTTTTTTTTTTTTTTTTTTTTTTTTTGTCTTTTTCCTTTTTATCAGTACCGGGGATCAAACTCATGACTGCCTGCTTTCAAGGCAGCGCTTATGCCGCTGAGCTAAATCCCCAGCCCCTAACTCTTAGTTTTTAGGAGAGCTTGTAACAGGGTCTATCCAGCTATCCTTGGTAACACTGCTCTTACCTGTGAAAAAGGGTGGGAACAGGAAAGTCAAACAACTGCTTCAATAGCAAGGGCTTAGGCATCACAGCCCACTCTGGGAAATTCTTGATTTTATTGCTTCCTGGCAAAACGACCTTCAACTAATTATCTACATTTGTTTAGCCTCAAGTTGTTCACAAACAAAATAACTGTTTTGCAGAGTTGTGTGAGGACAATACATGCTATATGTAAATACCCACAACAGTCTTCCCTCAAATCTGCCTTTCCAGTATACCCCATCTCAGTGATGTGTTCTAACAACTGTGGATAAAATCACAAAGAATTCCTTTCTTGAAGAGCTTTTAGTCCCATAAACATGCATAGTTTTATTTATTCTTTTCATAAGTTTTGTCTTGGAAGAAATGTAAGTGAAGAAAACTCATAATTGCAGATGCAGTTTGAATAAAAATAAATCACCAAGGCAAGTTAAATCTCTAAGCAGATGGCAGATTTTCCTTTTTATTCTGGTACATTATGGTATTAGGGCTCCTCCATGCAATAATCAGAATTTCAGCATTTCAAGAGAATGTTTAATTAGAGATTCAGGATCAACCAAAAAAGCCATGTGCACAGGTTTGACCTGGCTCTGGTACAGGCGAGGGTTGGTGGGGTTAATCATAGGAAACTGTCCTGCACCGCTTTTCTGCAGTGAAGGTCTGCCTGGCCCAGGGATCGCATGTCAAGGGCTCTGTCTTTCGCCAAAGAATATATGACAAATAGCAGCTCACACCTGACAACAGTCAGTGTTTTAAACTCAACAGGGCAGGGATCTGAAACTCTGCCAGTTTTTGCATTTTTTTCTGATTAGATGTATTTTACAAGTTTACCAGGAGCTCCAAAGTGGACTCAGCTCCACGACTTCTTATAATTTCGCACAGGCTTTCTAGAACTGACTATGGCTCAATTTCAATGTCAAAATTTTTGAAATTTTAAAAACTTCATTTGAACTGCTATTTTCTAAATATGTCACTTTTGGAATAAATGGGCAAAACTGATTACAAAGAAGTTGCAGAAGGAAGAAATTTATTTGTGAGGTAGTGTAACAGCAGCTGAGAGGAAAGGCTCTGGGGTCTGGTTTATGATGTTGCTTCTGCCCACTCATTAGCTAAGTGACCTTCACGAAGTTAATTATCCTTGATATTCCTCAGAATACTTGGCTACACAATGCAATTGAAACTAGTACCTCATAGGGTTTCAGAGATTAAATGAGTTAACTTATATTGACAAGAGAACTCACAATGGCATCTGGCACACTGCAAGCACACAGTATTTTATTATCTGTTAATAGTTGAGTTGTAGCATATAAATAATTTTGTTCAATGCCTCTCTATAACTTCCATGTAAAGAAAAACTGATGTTTAAGACAATGCTTCCATCCTACCAATTTTTAAGATTTTCCATTAGCAAAGTTTTTAAGTCTAATTATTTTCTACTTTCCTTTAAGGTCATTGCTTCTTCTACCCTTCCCCATTTAAGCAGGTAACTACAGCAGTCCTAGAAAGTATTAATACACTCTATGCCTATTAATTACATTATGCCATTGCCACTTCTGAATTTAACTGCTAATATCTGACAGAAAACCCTGCTAATCTGTCCTTGGTGCAAATATAATGATATTTTGAAATGCATGTTTGGTCATGCTTCTTCACTGCTTGAAACAAAACCTCATATCCTCATAACTGAAAAGCCTTGCCCCAGAATTTGTGGATATTGAACTTTTAAAAAAATCTTATTTGGGGGGATCGAACTCACTACCTCGCTCTCGTCAGGCAGGCGCTTATGCCGCTGAGCTAAATCCCCAGCCCTGGGTATTGAACTTTTGAGGATAACTTGAAGTGGGATATGATTGCCGTTGTAGCAGGAGAATGTTAGAAATAATTATGTAACTCGTTATGGGTGGTCTTGTCCCTCTTCCCAGAATTTTTGTAGGATGGAAAAGAGGAAAGAAGAGATAAGGAAGAAAAAAAATCAGAAAATCAAAATGAAATACAAAAGGAACAAAAACAGAAAGAAAAAATGAGACTGGGTTAGCATGTGGGTGTGGAGTCAAGATGCGAGGCAAGCTTATGAGATGATTTATGCAGCATATGTTGCAGTCTGGGGAAACAACCCCCTTAAATGTGTACAGAGGCCTCAGAGGTTAAAATGTTGGACAATTTCTCCCACAACAAGAGATTTGTACAAATTCCTATCGGCTTAGATATAATCTGGATTTTCTCCTGCATTGTGTGGTGAAAACGACCCCTTGGTGGTGGTGGGGAGTGTCAGGGTCTCACTGTATAGGGGAGAGGAGATGAGAACAGTGTTCAGATAAGGAAAACAATCACTGATACTTTTACAGCAAGACTTACCTTAAACATTTTTCCTCATTAATCAATGTCCATATCTTACCTCTTAATCGCCAGAAGAATGAGACAGAACATACTGTGACTATCCATTCTAATACAACATCAAAAGTATTTATTTAATATTTTATTTTACCAACTAGTTATCTCCCATTGGAAACAGAGTATAAATATATCAGTGAAATTAGCATTCCTTTCCTTTGTCTTTTTTCTGGTATTAGTTGTTATTTGGATGGTAGTTTCCAGTACTACAAGTTGAACAAGAATAAAAATAAAAATAAAGGAAAAAAAGACTATGAAACTTAGGAAAAGAAGAAGGAACAGATTTTTCAATAATACCTGTGCAAAACAGAGATTAAGCAGTTCCAATAAGGAATATATGTCAAGTCTACTTGCTTCTGCTGTCCAACAGGAACAGAGATTTTATTCTTTTCTCCAGAATGTATGATTGTGTATGTGCAGATGACCAATCACCCTATAATTTCTTTTTTTTTTTTTTGGGGGGGTCTTTTTCCTTTTTACCGGTACCAGGGATCGAACCCACGACTGCCTGCTTGCAAGGCAGGCGCTTATGCCGCTGAGCTAAATCCCCAGCCCCCACACCCTATAATTTCTAACATTCTCCTTCAACAAAAGAAATCATATCCTACTTCAACTTGTTCTCAAAAGTTGAAGAAATTCAAGGGACTATAAATTCACTTCTAATTGCCCTAAATAATACTCTGTGTATTTAAAAAATAGAAGATTGATTACACCAGCAGGTTTATATATAGAAAACATGAAACTTGGATGTCTATTTACATAACCTACAGATGACATGAACATATGGCGAAATCAAGTACTGTTCCTTCCTCACTCTGTGTTTGTGACCCTATTTTGACTTGGTTAGCATAATAAGGAACTCTAAGAAGATATCTGTTAGAGTTTAGATCTAAAATGTTCCCCCAAATTCTCACAAGTGTGGAAGGTGACTGGATCATAGTGTGCTTTATTTATTGATGAATTCATTCATTGATGAGTTTGGTAGCTGCTTTTGCTATTAGGAAGTGAGGATTGGTTGGAGGGTGTATCCCTTCTCTCTCTGTTTCCTGGCTGTCATGGTGGAGCACCTGTTCCTGCACTCCGTGCCTCTGCCATTCTGTTTCTGCCTTGGAGCCAACTGATGATGGGCTGAAACCATAAGCTGAAGTAAATGTTTCCACCTTTCAGTTGCAGGTGTCAGATCTCGTGCTTCAGATGTGGGAAAATGATTAAGACAATTCTAATCCTCCAAACAAGGAAGGGTCCCAAAACAGGTGGAAAGATGCAAGTTTTCCATTGAAAAATTTCATATTGTTATTTTGTGATTCTGCTTTTCATTTGCCATTTTTGTCACCAGAGGAGCACCAACTTAGAAAAGCAGCAAGGCGATATGCCATGCGCTTCCTCTCAAAACTTCTCAGAGAAGTTCAGTCATCACAAGGTTGGTGAGTGGAGAAGATTATACTGTGTCTTGGTTACTTTCTTCTCATTGTTGAGACAAAATACCTGATGCCCAAAATTGAGGAAGGAAAAGTTTATTTAGCATACAGTTTTGTGGAGGTTTCAGTCCATACTCAGCTGGCTCCAAGGCAGGAGATAGCTAAGAGAGAAGCATTCATGGCAGCTGTAAACAGCAAGAGCAAAAATGGGCCAACGAGAGAGAAAGCATGCCTTCTTCCCTCCCTTACACTGCACACTGGTTACATGCACCTGGGCAGGTGCAGCTCTCAAGTTGCCAATCCCAGCACTAGAAAATGAACCAATCACAAATGCTAGATTCAGCCACCTCCATGAATGTGAGGCTTTGCGGAGGGCATCTGAACACAAACCAAAACATACTGAAATGTTTATCATTTTTAAAACCTCTAAAGTAGTATTTTCTCAATTCATTAACTGCAAATCACTGGAGACCTGCAGTATAATTCGAAAATAACTCAAATTTTTGTATATGTATCTATTGGATCCACAAGTAAAAAGATACTATGATGATCACTGCTGTCATGCAGGAGGTCTACAAATTTGGTGGACCCTTAAAAGTAGTATTCTGCCAGGCCTGGTGGCGCATCTTGTAATTCCAGTACTCAGGAGGCTGAGGCAGGAGGAATGCTGCAAGTTTGAGACCAGCCTGAGATACAGAGTGAGCCCAAGGCCACTCTGAATTGCATAGTGGCACCCTGTCTCAAAACAACAACAACAACAACAACAACAACAGAAGTAGTATTCTACTTACTAATTTTTTTTTTTTTGCTCTTTTTTTTTTTTTTTAACTTTTTATCGGTACTAGGGATCGAACTCACGACCGCCTGCTTGCAAGGCAGGTGCTTATGCCGCTGAGCTAAATCCCCAGCCCCCCTAATTTTTTAAGTAAAAAAAGAAAAGCATAGCTCTACATTTACAGTGCTCATATTTCTGGGTTTCACAGACCAATATCAGTATTACTCATTGCATATTTTAAAAACTTAAAATTAGTATTTCAAACTAAGTAAATTTAGTTTTATGGAAAACTTGTTTTACTGTTTTGCCTCTCTAACATTAGTAAAAATGTTATCATGGGCCAACAATGGTATGAAGAATGGCATTTGAGAAGTATGTTTCTTACCATACCATGTGGAAGAGGAGAAGAATTCAACGTTGCAGAAGCTGTCACCATGGGTTTCAGAACAGGAAACTACACACTCAAGCACCCTTTATCCAACTCAGGGCTTTTAATCTGGTGATCACTATCATATAGTCAAGGACCAGACTGAGCTCTGAAAACTCACCTCCAAGCTGAGCCATGGAAATGGCAGCTCACAAAAGTAGCTTGTGTTTTTCCTAAGTTAGACCTAACTCATTTTTGTGGGCTGTGAAGTAGGAAAAAGAAATGGCTCTCATATATTTTACCTGCTGATCTTAGTTTTTCTTTTTTTCATGTAGTGGGCAATGAGTATAAATATCATAAATGAGTTAAAAATCAACTCGGGCTTAAGAAAAATGTGGTGCAAACATTGACTGATTAATTGAATCAATGAACAAATGCTAAAAAGTACCTACTGTATGTTAGTCACTGGGCAAATGTATTGGAATTTTAAGTAAACAGAGAAGAACCTCAGGAAAAAATATCTGTCCTATAAATACATTATGCTAAACTGGCACATATTATAAAAGTCCACTCTGTAAGGCTGGATCATGTTCCATTTTGTCACCTACCACACATTTTACCTATTCATCCACTGATAATCATTTAAGTTGCTCCTATCTCTTGACTGTTGTGAAGCCTGCTGCAATGAGATGGAGTTGTTACTATATGTTTGAGATTCTGATTTTAGTTCTTTTGGATCAATCCAGAGGTTGGATGGCTGACTCATATGGTAATTCTATCTTTATTTTATTGGGGGAAAATATGAACCTTTACAAAATAACTACACCCCCTTTTTTGTCTTTGTAAAGATAATTGACTCTTATAACCCATTCACCATCTTGAGATGCAATCAGACCCTGATCTATGGGGAGAAGTTTCCACTTGTCAGGAGAAATGGCTGCCCACTGTGGGCTAGTAAAGCCTTTTCTCCTCAGCTAAGTGAATAACCTACAAGAAGAGGACGACAAGGATCATCCTGCTGCGGAGTGCACACATGCATGTGGCCAGGCAATGGGCCAATGCTAATCACAGCCTCCAGCACCTGCATACTCTCAGCTGGGGGGCTCAGAGCTCAAAGAGAAATTCACAGAAGGCCTGTCAGCACTTTGCCATGTACCTTGGGACGAAACTATCTAAGAACTTGCCAGAATGTTTCCCACATGCTATAAGCTCTGCTTCTCAATATTTACATAGTTTTCAGATACTGTGGTTCTAAAATTCAGCACAAAAGAACTCTCAGGAGCAGGGCTAGGAGGTGAGTGGCAACCTGAACCCCACCCAGGGTTGAAAGGAGGCATCTGTGTGATGCTCAAAGACATAGGTGAAAAGAAAGCACCCCTGTTAAACAAGGACTACTTTCAGGACTCAGCTCCTAACAGGTAAGGGCCCCAGCTCAGTAAGGTTCCATGTGAGGCTCATTTCTCTGCTTCCAACTTTGTGAATCACTAAGAACTTATAAACAAAGAGAATTCACACATGTTCATGTTTTCACTGGGCCCCCAAAGTCCTAATTATTTTTCCTACCAAAGGGAGATGGAAAGCCCAATCAAGGGCTTGAGGTCCTATAAGAGCACTTAAAATGGAAGAGTGATACACAAAAAAGCAAAAAGTAAAAGAACACAATTTTGTATTTGGTAAGGAAATCACATATTATATATAGAGCCCGGACCTCAAAATTTTAATTTTCAAAGCTATTATAGAATCTGAGACTCTGTCATAACCTTTTACTTTATTATTTCATGAACATGACATGCCCTTTTCCTGCCCTCCTAGAGTTTGGAAGAGCAGCCCCAAATCAAACACACCTAGAATCACATCAAAATACACCTCCACAGTGTCAAAGTCATAGCATTGAACCACTTCATACTGACGTTTGCTGCACATCCTAGGTGGCGAGACAGCACTTTTTTTTCTTGTATTTTTGTTTAATCTCAACCTCCATCTGTTTCCCTATTGAAACTCAAATTCTCTTTTTGGCGGTACTTGGTCATTATTTCTCGGTAATTATTTTTTACAACATCAACACTTTGATTTTCCTCAGGACTTGCTATTACATTGTCAGGGTCCAGTGCAAAATGAAAATATAGACCCTTCATTTGAAACTTCCTAAGAAGTTAAAAGCGACAAGAGCATTTAACTCTTTTAACTTTTTTTTTCTTTTTATCGGTACCAGGGATCGAACTCACAACCACACACTTGCAAGGCAGGCGCTTATGCTGCTGAGCTAAATCCCCAGCCCCACATTTAACTCTTGAATGGGTTGGATCCCTTCAAGTGTGAAGCCTGTGTGACTACACAGGTGAATAGATTCACAAAGCTGGCCTTATTTTTTACTATTTAGAACTGGAAATGAATGACTTCCTTACCCAATCACTGTTAAGCAGACTGACTAGCTAAACTTTGGACAAAGAACAGTATACCCAGAACTGGGTATAAGTCCATCTTCCCTTAATTGTATGCTAGCTCATGATTAAGGGCATGGTTCCTGGGTAGAACCTCAAGACTGCCAACTTTATAACACATCCTTAACCTAGAAGGCATAGCTCTTCATTAGAATTGCCCCTTAATGCAAACTTTCATACCTTGTGACCTTGAAAAGTCATTCAAATGCTCCTACTTCCGTTTGTCTACTCACAGTTCTCAGGCTCCCAGAACACCACAAACTGTGCTCTCCTGTGCTGCCAGCCTTTCCAGACTGGATCTCCAAGGATGAAAAGATAGTATTCCTGTCTTTCTGCTTATAGGCATGCAATTAAGGAGACAGGACTAAAAGATATTAAAAGACACAAAAGCTCAAGTAACCAAATGATGAGAAATGAAGTAGTGCTATCCAAAATCCATATATGGTACCGAGAGCCTGCAGAGTTATTAGATTAACAAGTTGGGTGGGATACTCAGTAAAAACTTAGAAGAAAATTGACTTTTAAGTGGAGAGGTCCCCAGCTGAAAGAAACTGAAGAAAAGACTGCCCCTTCTGCATGATCTTAGTGCATTTTGTGCACACTGTGTTAAAATCATCAATTCCCTTCTCTCTCACTCAGTGGGCTATAAATTCCTTGATGCCAGAAACCCTGCTGTCTCCCTCCTAACCTTTGTGCCTTGATAATTCAGCAACATGTCATAAGTGCTCTAAAATGCTTACTGAAGAGATTTGCTCAGGAGATATGTAGGAAAAGTAATTAATACTCGGCATGTATAATGGCAAAAAGAATATTCAGAATGAAAGGCAATACTATGTATAAAGACTGAGATATCTTTATATTATTCATGATCTGTAAGGGGACAATGGATTGGATGTGTGTGAACAAGAGGAGAAGGCTTTAAACATCGCTTGAAGATTTTTCACTTGAGGCATGAAACACCATATACTGGACCTTCCTCAATTACCCTCAGTGGAAATGAGACGGATGGTCAGGATAGTGATAAAGTTTTCTACTCAGATGGATGAGTAGCATTTGCACAGGGTCTCTGTCAGTTCCTCTGCCTTAGCCTTATCTCAAAGACTTGGTATGGTTTCTCTCATTTGAGTAAGGTAAAGTACACATAGAGAGAAAAACGAAGAGGGAAACATCTTTTGCAAATGGAAAGAACTTTAGGGGACTGAGAACAAGACGCAGGAAGGGAAGAGGAAAGAAACAGATTTAAGTTGTGTCAGGTACTTGTACCACATAGCACAATGAATGTAAACATAAGTGCTATAAACATACATAGTACAAATATGATAACTAGAGAGGTTATTATTGAGGACCAAAGATTTAGAGATGGAAGGGGGGATGCAGAGGGGAGGGGAATAAAAAAGAATTAATATGTATTACATACATAAATCTATTCCTTAAAATTAACGCAAACTTGGGGCTGGGGATTTAGCTCAGCGGCATAAGCGCCTGCCTTGCAAGCAGGCAGTCGTGAGTTCGATCCCCAGTACCGATAAAAAGGAAAAAGACAAAAAAAAAAAAAATTAACGCAAACTTTATGTACAGCAAACACGCACTACTAAGAAAAAGATGAGGAAAAAAAGAGACTTGGTATTTGAATCCTTAGTATTTGAATGCTTTTCTTTTCTCAAAAACTATTATAAATTTTTTGTTTATTTCACTTATCATATTACCCAATAAATGTTTATCAGACAAATACGGCCCACAAAACAGGCATGTTACATAAGGCTGAGACTGTTTTGAGTTTATGTAGAATATGATTAGTAGATGCTCAGAGTGTCAGAGCGATGGATGACACAACTCCATTTGCACCCGTTTCTCCAACTGCTAAGCAAGTAAAGGCAACACCTCAAAGAGATGACTGGAAAGTGACTTCTGCAGTGGTGTGTGAAACTTGCATCTACAAGACACTAGCGAAACTTTAAGAGTTTTCTTGATTCTTCTTAGCATCAAATTTTGCCACCTGGTTTTTCTCTTTATGCTAATTTTCAGATTCATTTGCATGGTGAGGAGGGGTATGGAGATCTGAGAAAGGAACTGGACACTAAAAGTCTCTGTCTTGCTCCACTTCGTTATACGGTGGCTGCCACATTACATTTTTCTTCTGACAAAAAACGAGATGATTGTAAATTCCAACATCATTAAGGAATAATTTACTTTCAGGTAATATTGGACGGCCTCATCCCAATTTCTAAACTTATTTCACTTTCTCAAAAAATGCTTCGTGGTAGAAATGTGGAAAATCTAAGTATGTGGAAAAAGTGAGAAAAATAGAATTCTAAATCTAGGGTTTTTGAGTTGCTTCACCAGCATAAAATAAGGTTGCTACATTAATGCAATAAAGTAGGCAGTAACACATGTGCAAATTAAAGTAACTATTTTTATGCCCTAATTGTCAATATAATCTCAATTACTTTTACCTGGTTACAGATTTTTTTTCAAAAACCTGAAAAGACGTACTTTGAATTTCAATGATCTTCTGTAAAGAAGCCACAGCATTCGTATTTGGGGTTTGGTGGAGAATATCTTCGCCAAGTGGTTCCAGCTGCAAGGATAGTAGATATGCATATGAGTAGAACAGTGACTTTATAGTAGGTCTTGCACAAGCAAAGACAATTGAAAAACATTATCTTTTCCCCCAGGAAAAGCTTGCTCCAAGAACTAGTTAACATTTGATGATATCATTTCTACAAGCACAGCCAGTTTTATTTTCTGTTTTGCACCCATGTAATTAAATTCCAAGGGGCTTTTCTATTGGTCATGAGATTAATCTATGAAGTTCCTGAAGCAGGTGCATGTCTGTGTATTAGTCATTTAAAATCTGAGTTATTTGTGTAATTTCTGTAGGTTCTTCACAAACCAAATTCCATCATGTCTGCATTTGCAGCTGGGCTCTGCAAAATAAAATCTCAAGGACATGCAGTAGACAGAGTGGGTAGTCTATTATCTATATTTCTGTGGTGTTTGTGCATCTAATCACCTTACACATTTGAATACTTCACCTTAGAAACACATGAGGCCAATGCTTTTCTTCAAATACCACTTAATAAAGTAATAAAGTTTTTGCGAAGAAAAGCCAAAGATAAAATAACTGCATTTTCATTTAACTACTCTATTCATAACCATGCTGATGTCTGCCTGCGAACACAGAACAGATTCCTTTCTTGCAAATCTATCATGATCTTCTGGAATTACACTGATTTTTCATGGAGAGGCTCAACAAACATTGCTTTGCAAGAAATGAAGAGGAGATTTAAATAATTTATGGGGGGTATTTGTCAGAACTAAGTCTGATGATGCATCTCTGAAAATGCCTGGGTGATGAGGTTGGCAGGTTGTAGGATATTTGCCAACAAAATAGCCATCCAGTTACTGTGACCCAGAAAGCAAATAAAATAATTGTAAGAGAAGGACTCACAACAAATTAGTTTCCTTAGAAAATATAAAGTTAATAGTCTTGAATAAAACTGGTGTTTATAATGTGCCATGGAAGGAAACTGCTCTCACTAGCTGTACCAAAGCTTGAAATCATCCGTGTCCCTTTATCTGTAGAGACTCCTACCCTCAAAAACAAAACAAAACAAAAGGTAGGCATTACAAGTTTTCATAGCATATGTGAGTGAATCTTTCCCACAGGGCCTCTCTGAATTGATTATTCTATACTTCAATCATGGAATCTAAAACAATAGCACCTTTCTTCCAGATGCCACAGGATAACAGACTGGCTCAGGGATATTTATACATGGGTACATTCACCAAATATAAATTTAGAGTGTTTTGCTTAGCTGCCAAAGAAAAATCTTTAAAATATCCTAAGGTTTATGCTCAATACAGTTTGCGGAGAAGGAAAGATTACCACCCCCACTCGGTGTCAGTGAAAGGGTCTGAAATCTTTAACTCCTAAAATTTGCTAAAGTAATTATTTTTTGAAATCTGGTATTTCAGATCATATCTTCAAGAATATGTTATCCTTGTCACACCCTCAGAACTCAGAGGAGCTGCTGAATCATACACTGAAGGTTTCTTGGAAAAAGCTTACTTGAGAATTAGACAGGGTTGAGTGAGCCACCTTCTCATAAATAAGCTTTTCTTTCATTTATTTCTCAGAGCTTAGGGAAAATATTTTTTATAGAAGTCAGGTTTGTTTTACTAATAAAATGTTTTGAAACATCAAACACAAGGAAATGTCTGTCACCAGTGCATGCACAAACACAAAGTGATGTCAACATAGCAAGCTTCCCTGTGACTTCAGAGTAAAAACTGCTGACAAACTGAAAGACGCAGGCCACTGGGAGAAAGGTTGAAGGCAGAACACAGATCACGGATACAAAAACCTAAGCCTTGCAACTCTGACACATTGAGATCCGTAGGCTATGTTCAAGACCTGGGTTATACACATATGCATGGTTCAGTGTTGAGAGAGAAAATACAAACATCCTAAACCCGTAAGTTGGAATCTTAACTTAGATGTGTTAAAGTTGTGCCTACTTATAAAAGCAACTCAGAAAATTAAGGCACTTAAATTGATTACTGAAGACCCGCAAATCTTCCATGTTTTAGGTGAATGTCATTTAAAGGATTTAGCCTTCAGTAAATTGCCCCGATTTGTTTCATTTTGAGGCTAGAGCTGAATTCAGAAAACTCTCCATGTAGGTTCTTTATTTTTCCTCTGGTAGCTATGCAGAGAAGGCAATGGGTGATACTCTCCCAGCTG
Source organism: Cavia porcellus (assembly GCF_034190915.1). Lineage (NCBI taxonomy): Eukaryota > Metazoa > Chordata > Mammalia > Rodentia > Caviidae > Cavia > Cavia porcellus. Next base: position 22,370,871 of record NW_026947485.1, on the reverse strand, counting down.
GTAAAGAAGACCAGCAGCATTTGAATGTGTTTTTATAAAATTAAAACTTTGTATAGAGAGACCACAGATTTAAGTTGTGTTTTTTAGAGTTTGTTGATTTAATCACTCACAATTATAAGCACAAATACCATCTGATTGAAGCATCCATTTGATAAACATTTATAAGGTCATTATCACTAATCTAATAGCTAAGTAATGAATAATATTAAGAAGTCTTTTTTATACTTTTGGAGGAAAAATTAAGAATATGCAGTAAAACTATGCTACGCATTTAGTTCAGTCAGTAAGATTTAGTAAAAACACTGGCTATTGAGGATAATCAGAATTAAAAGATAAATAAGGAAAAATTTATATAAACCAGAGAACATTTGCATGCAAACAAATTACAGTAAGACAAAGCAGATGTAGGAACTGTTACACACCCATCATGCCATCTCTGTTGAGCAATTCCATTAAGTAATGATAATTATCATGGAGTTATTAAGATACATTATATAATCTGAGCACAACCTCTTGACATACAAAGCTCTCATCTAGCTATGTAAAGCTTTAATCATAATCACTGTGGTGAATCCTCATACAGGGAAATGTATTTTTCTATATCTTTTACGGAAAGTTGGGGTACTGTATTGACCCAATTCAGATGTTTGTTCAGTTGCACATACCATGTGATTTATAAGTATTAAAGCTATTTTTACACACCGCAAAAATTGTGGCCATTATGATCTTGTGAGTAAGTAATTTTCAAGTTTTTTAGAATCAGATAATTTAGATCATGAAAAAGCATTTTAGTTGGCCAGGATCCATATGTGAAAAGAGGCAAGCGATATCCTTGGAGAAGCTCTTGATTAAGAGTTTTAAAGTACTCTGTGCTCATGAGACATGAAAATCAGCTCACTGTTATTTTCTTGATTCAAACCAGAACAACAACAAAGAAAGTTAAACAGAGTCCTTGAAAATGTAACAATACTCGAGGATGGATGTATAACTCGTACAGCAAAGTACCTACTAAGTGCTCTTGTAATCTTGTGTGTTGTTTTGCAGTTTCCCTAATACATCAAGGACTTTTATACTTCCATACTTTTATCTATTTTAATCCCTCTGACCTTTGTATTCTCTTTCTGTCTTTGAGTTGAAACTTTACTAATCATTTAAGGACTAGCACTAACATTTCGTAATACAGCAAATTATCTCTGGCTCTGTGGCATCTACCCTGCATATATTGTATCATAGTCAACCAAGTCTACCATTCTCTACTTTGTTGTGCATCATTTAGACAAAGACAGAGTCTGGTATGTGATAGCACTTAAAAAATCTTGACCAGGGATCACTTTGGCAGGACATATCACATACTAAAAAATGTTGACCAAAAGGAGGAAGGCTTAATTGAAGCATGAAGCAGTAGTCTTCATTTGCTCTTCAGAACTAACAAAAACAAATACAATAGGTCCTTCTTCTTGTTTATCTGCTGTAATCAGGGGATCATTTTAAGGTGACAGACCAGAAAAACAACAGTAATTTATTTGGGCTTCTAAAGTGAACTTGCTTAACTTGGGGCAGTTATTCTCTTCTATCTTTTTGCATGGAGACAGGTATTTCCTCTGATTAGAAATGCAGAGAAATGGAAACGAACCATGCCCACAGCAGACAGGCAAGGCTACAATGTCAATGATTAAAAGAGAAAAAATTTACTCCTAATAGAGAAGGAATAAAAAGAAATTGTATGAAGACTACATGAAATACGATTTAAAAGGAACTGAAATTTATCTTCAGTCTTATTTGGGGAGAAGTGGGATCTTCATAGCATCCGTACTTCTAATTTATATACAAGGCATATTTTTTAAATTTAATTAAATGTTTGCTTACTTTTCTAAAAATGCTTTACAATTTTATAGTTAGTTATATTTCAGATATATTTATTTGAGGCATTTGGTATGTTTGAAGCATTTAAAAATACATATATATGTATGTGTGTCTGTGTGTTTGCACATACACATTTTTACACAAAATATATAAATTTAATTCATATTACAAAGAAAAACTTGTGCAACACACACTTCACAATTCTTTATTAAATGAAGGAAACTTTAAGTCTAGGAGTATCTTACTAACAGAACACAAAGTGTCAGTCCATTGTTTTTTCCCCCGCTCTATGAGATGGAACCCAGGACCCTGTACGCCAGTGTCCTACCACCGAGCTACACCTCAGCTCTTTCATTTTCTCATATGTTCATGCACATTTTTAACCCTATAATTTTACTTTTTGAAAACATTTTGGACATAAGATTAGATTTATAGGCTTGTAAAAATAGTACAGAATTTCAAAATTAGGGGAAACTTTACCCAGTTTTTCCCCAATATTAGTTACATAAAGCCAGTACTGTGTATGCTTAAATTTTATTCCCTATAGTTATGACTATCATGTAAGTATATAACTGAGTCTTACTTGACTTTTTAAAGTTTTTAAAAATTTCTATTGATTTTAATTAAGTTTTAATTGAATGCCAACCTTGTAAACCTTACATATGAATTCATGATAAAAGTAATTTTATAGATTTTCTATACATATAATCACCTATCATTGGCGAGTAAGAAATTTATTCCTGTAAAATTTTTAGAGTTGTTATTTACTTGCCTTAATCTACTATGGTGTATGATTTACACTGCAGTGTTGAAATGAAAAAGTAAAAATGTCTAGTCTCATTTCTTTTTTAAATTTTTATTTTGAAAAGATTAAAACCACATGAGAGAAAAAAAAAAAAAAAACCAAAGTGGGATCATTCAAAACAAAAGGATGGACATAGTACGTGATTTAAAAACACATTACAAGGTGATCTACAATGGTTACCACGATGTCTCTTGTTTTCTTCAATAGAATTGTGTATCATCAGGCACAATAAAATTGAACATAGCATTACAGAACAAAATCAATAAAAACAAAACATTGGAGACATTATAGGACTTCAAAAGAGGGTAGTGGTCAGACCAGAATGGGTATCATAATGAATCTTACTGTCTTCAGAGTAGTTGCCTCAGACTTGTTAATCAAACATAACAGATTCTAATAAAATCAGTCAAGACAAGACAGTGAAAACAATACAAGGTTTCAGATGAAGTTAATAGGAAATTAAAAATGGTTGCCGTAGTATATCCTGCTCTCTTTGGAATAGCTGTCTATGACCTCAATCTAGTACAAGTAGACAAACTGGAACTGAATATAACCAAACTAAACAGAGTGAGGAAAATAATATGGGTTTCAAATCATGATACAAGATTAACAATGTCCTCTGCCTTCTGTTTTTAGGCAATTTCTCCCTTTTCACTTTCACAGGTTATATTGTATATTTTGTATTCCACTTAACTCCTTTAGTTTTTAGATTAGGGAGGCAACCCGCTATTTACCTAAGTGGTTCTGAACCTTTTTGCCCCTGAGCTTGATCTCAAGTTGTATCTATTCAACTACAAGAGCCTCAAGGTTTTCCTTCCTTTTAGCTGAATAGTTCTCCATTGTATAAAAGTGTTATGTCTTTCCTACCAATCTGCAGCTGATGGGCAAGCTACCCCCACTTTTTCTGGTTCCCTGTCACATACAGCATTTTCCTCATCTTTGATTTTCAGTACATAAACCCTCTTTCAGGCCCTAAATATATTTTTTAGCCAGAGCATCTTGATCAACCCTATCTCCTGATCCACTCTGCCTGTGTTTCTTTTTATTAGTGTATCGAGGCCATTCATATCAGCGGTTATGGCTAACTCTGCCTCGTCTCTGCCATGCTATTTTTCTGCCATTGGTTGTCTACTTTTCCCCTTCATTCCATTGTCTGCCCCATTCAGTGAGCCTCCTCTGCCAGTGTTCCTGAAACCATGTTTTTTTTTTAATCTTTCTCTCTAGAATGTCCTTCAGTATTTTTTGTAGGGTTGGATTGGTGGTCACGAACTCCCCTAATTCCTCTTTGTCATGGAAGAATCTTGTTTCTCTATTAATTTTGAGAGATAATTTTTCAGGGTACATCAATCTGGGTTGGAGGTTATTTTCTTTCAGGACTCAGAATACTTCGCTCCAAGAACTTCTTGATTTGATGGTTTGTGTCAAGAAGTCTGTAGTGATTCTAATGGGTTTTTCTTTTATAGGTGACCTGTTTCTTTTCTCTGACAGCTTTTAATATTCTGTTCTTGTGTTGAATTTCTGGGTCTTGATTATTATGTGTCTGGGTGTAGATCTATTTTGGTTATAGCTGGCTGGAGTTCTGTATGCTTCATGTATCTGAATATCATTTCCTTTTCCTATGCTTGAAGAAGTTTTCTTTAATTATTTCTGTAAATAGCCTTTGTATTTCATTTGTGTTTACTCTTGATTCTTCACTTACATTTTTTACTCTTAACTTATAGATCCTCTTGTCATCTTCTAGTGTTTGTATTGTTACTTCATGGTTTCTTGTTATTTTTAAGAGGTCTTTCCTTTCATGATCACATGTTGCAAATCTATCTTCAAGGTTTGATAGTCTCTCTTTAGTTTCTTTCAAGCAGTTTTGGCAGCTTTCAATGGAGTTTTTAAATTTCCTGGTAATCTCTCTGAATCTGTTTCATGTATTCTAGATTTTTTTATATTCTTCATTAGAGGTTTCTCTCCTTTTCTATGCTCCTTTATTCTTCTATTCTTCCATCTGTGTCTTCTTGAGAGGTACTTAGCATTTCTTTTATTTTTCTTATATCTTCCTTTACTTGTATTAATATTTCTGTTTTGAGTTTGTATATAATGTCATGAAGATATTTCTTTATGTCAGATGCTACTTCTTCAGAAACTGCGGGTGTGCAACTCCTGATCTCTCCTGTGTTTACCTCGCCTGGGCCAGTACTGCTTGGGTTGGAGGCTGGAGACTTCCTTTTGTTTCTTCCTCTTGTCATGTTTCTGATTTCTTCCAGATAAATGGATAGTGGTGGTCCCCAGCACTTCTTATATTGACTACGATTACCCTGAAGTGTGCTGGCTAGGGATTGCTAACCTCCCCAGTCTGCTAGTGACCACCAAAGTACAAGCAGGAATGGGGCAGGCTGGCCCCTCTCTTCTGAGCTGGTCAACTGCCCCTCCCTTCTGAGAATAGCAAAAAGAGTCTTCACTACTTTAGTGTGTGCCACATGAATGGGGTCAGTTAGAGATAGCTTCAGGGAGACCTCGTCCTCGGCTATTGGATCGTACACAGGGGAGGAACTCAGTCCAAGCAATTCTCACCAATCTGCTCTGTGCTAGGAGTGGCTGACTGAGGCCACAGCAGTTTTGGTTCTGGGCTTATTCGCCCGACTCCAAAATGTCACCTGGCCCATAGGGCACTCCCGCAGGAGGACTCACTGGGAGTTCCCCACACTCACTGGGAGCTGTTGTAGATCTCTGAGCTGGTGCTGTTCTCAGCTCTGCTGCTCCTCCCTGCAACTGCATTCTCCTGCTGAGGCCCTTGGGCTCACCAACCCCCAACTGCACATCTTCAGATTCCTGTTGCATTTCATACACAATGGGAGCAGCTCTGGTGAGAGTGTGTCTGCTACAGCCTTCGATCCACGTTTTTGTTTCCTTTTTATTTCTTTTTTTTCCACTTTAGTTTCTTCCTGGGTCAAGAGGATCCATCTCCTTTGTCTGATTTTCTCCAGGATGCTTTATTTCAGCATCTGAGCTGTTTCTCTCAGAGAGGCTCTTTACTTTGCTGCTTACTGATCTGCCATCTTCCCAGCTTCAGTTTTTATTTCAAGGAAAGCAATTTGATAAACTATCACTACAGCACTGTATGTAATAGCTCCAAACCTCATATGCATCAAAAGTAAAACGTGCAAATAAACTATAGCACTTTCACTACAATGAAATACTACATTAAAAGAAAAATGAATAAACAATAGCTAACTGCAGTGAAAAGTAGTGAGTCTTACAAGCAAAATGTTAATCATGAGAAGTTAAATGCAAAGGAATATATTCTGTATGGCTTCTTGTGTATACAGTTCAAATCAGGCAAATTAAATTATAATGCTAGAAATTAAAGAAGTTACTTTCAGAGAAGAAAAGGGAGTATTGGTTGGAGAAAGGAGCATGGGGTCTTTTAAAATGCTTACATTATTCCATCTCTTGACCTGATTCACAATTACATATGTGACCTTGCAGCAACATATCACTGAATTTTACATACATATTTGTACAGTTTTCTGTATGATGTTATGCTTTACAGTTTATTGGTATTATATTTTGAGTTACATTCATAGATATGGGCCAAAATTCACTTACAGGGACAAATGAAAGCCCCTGCATGACATTTAAAGTCACTCAAATAAAATGCAAAAAGTTTTCACTTGTGAGAATCAAAGATGTTGTGGAACTTTGGAAGAATATGATGATCAAAACCAAAAGGGTAGGGGAAGGAGACTGTGCTATAAACTTGAACTTTCATGCTGATCAACTATTATCAATTCTTTAGGGAGGAGAGATTGGTGATTAAAATTCAACTCTCATTTAAATAATTGTCTACTTGTATATGTTTAATTTGATTGCATAAGTAAATCTGGTTATAATTTTATCAATTCTGATTTATGAGTCAGTCCTTAAAATAACTCTTTCAATTTGTTTTAGATTACTAATGTACTTGACCAAATAGGGTGTGGAGGGGGAACTAAAATCAGGGCAGAATCTATTGACAATCAAGTCATTGTAGTAACGATCAAGGTTATTTACATTCAATATGTACACTACCTATGTGTGGATAATGAAGGATGAAATCAGTATAGCAATTAAGAAAAATTTCTGGTAAATGAAAGTTAGATAAGTCTAAAAAAAATGTTGTAAGACTAATAAGAGGACCAAGATGCAAAGAAATGGTCATGGCCATTCAGTTTATATGAGATATAAAAGGAACCCCTCAAATAAGAAGAAACAAAGACCACACACTAAAATTATTACTGTTGTTATTACTCTATCAATTGAGTCTTATCCAAGAAGATTATGGCTTAGAAAAATGTAGGTTACAAAATACACTAGCCAATGAATGCAAGAACAATTATGAAGAAATGTCTCTGTTCTCCATCAAATCCAAAGAGTATCCTATAGTTACCAGGACACTTACCTATGAAAAAAGTTTGCACATAATGATTAATTAAACATTTCAGGCAATGACCAGCTAAAAATAAAAATTAAACCTAAAAGTGAAGAGAGAGAGAGCATCACGGTGTATTGTAAAGAAGATAACGAATAGTTTGGCTTGGTGGCTCACTCTTGTAATCCCACAAATCTAGGAAACAGAGGCTGAAGGATGTTTTTTCAATAGACGGTGTTACCCTTATTATGGGGACCTTCTATGACATTGTATATTATAGAAAATCTGCTATACTGCCAACCTTCAGAGAATGAATTAAAAATGCATTTACAGAAATCTCAATGATCAAGGTTATCCAACATACTAATAAACATCTGGAAGCCAATGGTCACTACTTTGAACATCTCTTATAATTGCAAAGGTCAAAGGCAACTTGTATTAATCTCATGGTGTCTCAATAAATTTAGTTTGTATACAATTTTTGGCAGATTCTGTGTATATTTCATAGTGGATGTCTCACTTTACACTGAACAGTAAAGTTTTAATGACACTGAAGGAAGTTTTTTTAGGCCTTTCTGTAGCTTCCCAACATATCACACAGTATGGACATCAGTTGTCATAATGATAGTTCAGCTCACATTTTATGCCCCAAATTTTGTGTTGTTTGCCCATTTCAACAAACAAGTTAAAATTTGATAATTACACAAAATAAATATGCATGTTTCATTTTCTCAGGTCCTCAATATTTCCTCCCCTTATTTGTTTTTATTTCCTCTTCCTTTAATCTACTAATTTTCATGTTTTCGAATCTATTGCATTTTTGTCTTAATACAGGGATTTTTGTACTACATTCCTCCCCTGCAATGTTGACTTTTTGCTAAGAATACTTGCACCATATTATGTAGCAGCAGTGTCCTGGTAAATGTTTAGCAGCCAAATGTCTAAAAAACAGCCCTCATTTGGCACTTACTGATTTTGGTGGTGTAAACACTCCCACCACAGCCTGTTTTACAGTAATTGAAAGCTGTGATGGCACTAAACTTAGTGACGATACAGACAATTGTGCCATCAAAAGTCAGCTATAGCATGTCATTTTCCTTTTAGCACCTTCTGAAAAAAACCTAAAGACAAGTAAGACAGATCTTCATGATGGAGTTTTGAATTATCCACACACTTATGATTCATATTGTGTTCACTGAGACAGATGGTTCAGCTGCTCACAAGCATTACTGATATAAGATATGCAGCACCATAAGCCATATCTGTATTGGAAACTATCTCCCAGTAATAATTTTTCAAAACAGTTTTACTCTCTTTAGATTATCTGCACATTCTCTTTCGGAATACAAAGAGGCTTCAAAGTCTAAAAGAAGTTCTCTGAAAACATTATTCTGGCATATTACATATTTTCCCTGCGTTTAGTTTCCTCCTACTCATGAATTGCAACTACTTAGGAGCTTGTAAGTTTTCCCAGATTCACACCCATTCCCCCATGGACTAAGCCTCAGCCATACATAATCTAAAGGATGAAAAAGATGGCTAAACAACTTGCTTATTCAAAATCCAATGCAAACAAACCCTCGCTGAGCCACTTGGACAGCAACATCTCAAGAGTTCACCTCAGGGGTGGTTGTCAACACATCTTAGAATCAATCCAAAAGAGTTTTTCAGCAGTTTTGGAGCAAAAAGTCATTTTAGAAAGATTCTCAACACAGTCACTATGCTTAGCCACTGTTTGTGAAATCCAAGTGAAATGAAAGCCACTGAGCAACTCAACAGGCAAGAGTAGTTATTCAAAAGAGCGGGAAATGGTGGGGCGGGGGGAGAAAAGGAAGAAAGGAAAGGAGGAAAAAGAAAATGAAAGAAAGGAAAAAGAAATCAGAGGCAAAAGTTAAAAAAAAAGAGTGAGGAAGATCAAGGGAAAACATGCATTTCCAAGTGTAGGTGCAGAGCTTTGAGTAGTACATGCTCTAGCACCTCTCAGTAGCTTTCGGGTCTTCTATACTATACTCTTCTATACTCTTTTCAACAAGCTTAAAACTATCATTATTCCCTCCTGTTTTGACAGGTGGTCTTTTAATGACCATGTTCTCAACTCACTACCTAAGGCTTCTACTGCTATCTGTTCTCTTCTTTCCTTTACTTACTTGGAGGTTTTCAATGTTTTCTTTTCAGATTCCATAGGAATGGCAACTGCTAAAGCTTTTCTCACCTCTTAAGAAATTTTTTTTCAGAGGAAGCAACCCAGGGTGCCACTAATTGGCTTTGCATAACAGTAGGCAAAACTGGCCTTAAAGCAACTGTGACACTGTTTGCTAGCCAGTCCCAGTACAATAATCAAAATTGGATTCTCTGGAAACATCGCACATGTTTCTATACTAACCCTAAAATTTATATGCCTATTCACACATGGGTCACTCCTGCTTTTCAAGCAACCTTACGATTCTTCTCATTTAGATACTCACTTCAATTTCTTGCAGACCCCAAGCTGTTGCTTTTAAGTGCTTCTCTGAAGAACTTCAAAAATATTCATACACTGATTGGACTGATATATTTACGTTCTAAATGCTGATCCCCCCCCCCAAAAAAAAAAGAAAAAAAAAACAATGGACTTCTGGTAAGTTTTTAAAATCAGATGCCTCTAGGAATTTCCGGTACGATGTTCAAATTAGTTTTAATCCAGTAGAATATTATTTTGACTGACCTTTTATATATTTCTTCAAAGATAGTTAAATATTTTTGCTAAATAGATCACTTTCATGATAAACATAAGAGAAAATATACTTATTTTGGGTGTGACAGTCAACTTGAGTTTTTAAAAACCAAGCTTTTTGCTACCCATCTAGGTATCTACACTCAGACATGAAAGCAATAATTTTTGCTGATTTTACAATTCCTTTGGGTTATGTAATATACATTATTTTGCTGATAATAAGCCATAAGAAGTAGTATTTTACTGTATGGACATAGCCCAGCCAAGAACAACAAGGAAAAGAAATAGCATTCAAAAAAAACCTGGCAAAATGTTTATGAATTCTAATCCTCTGCACATGAATAAATACATCTGACAAAGTGCAGAGTCCTTCAAAAAGGCCCTTCTTGACCTTTCTAATTTGAGTTCAATTGCTTGTTCAATGTTGAGAAGCCAGAGTCAGTTCTGCCAGTGTTTCAAGCTTAAGCTTCACTACACTTTGTTATTTGTAAAAGTGAAATCCCAGATAATAAGTTATAATTGCTCTATTAATCACTTGAAAGGGGGCTTTGGAGGAAAATTGAGATTTGAAATTGCAATAATTGGTATCTGAAATATGTCTTTTTAATTTTCCTATCCAGAGCTTACCATATAAACTTGCTGTGAAAACTGCATGCATGCACTTTTTTAAATGGGGAGGTACATTTAATATGTATTATATATTATTTTTTTCTAAAGGAATGAAATTTAAAACTTCAATGTAGTCATGATGACATTTAGCTTAGAAAAAAATACCAAAAAGCAGGCCTTGGATTATAAATTATATTGTCAGTGAATGTGAGAAGTAATCTTTGTTTCTTTAGTTGTTTCAAGCATTACATTTTCATTTCCTTTTTTTCAAATGAATTATAATGTACAACACATATTTTTCTTCCATTTTTCATTAAAAATCATTCTTTTTCTTAGCTTTATTCCTCTGCATACTAGTAGACTCAATACAACACTGTTTATCTTTCACTGTTCAATATACCAACTTCATTTATTACTCTTAAGAATATTGTGGGAAATCTATATTCTTGTTGATATCCTTAAGAAGCCTTAATGGAAAAAATATTGAAAGATATACAGTATTTAAACTTCCCTTCATTTGGCTCATGAAAAATGCATTTACACTGTGCTTATGCAATTCAAAATAGCCAACCAAAGAGACAAAATATTTTCCAGGGTATTATAATAACTAGATGAAAGTTACTGTAAGATATCCAGAGAATTGCAGTTAATAGTTACTGTGACCAAAAGCAACCATTTCAGTTATTACTTCCTGGAACTGTTAGCAACCTCTATATCCTCATGTACAGGAGTGAAACTAACTAATGATAAATACTCTTTTTCTCTATCTCAGGCTTGATCTTTCTAAAAGAAAAAAAAAAGCAAAGAAAAGTACACATTTCAAAGTCTAGTCAGATAAATTCTCAAAAATATGTATGGCCTAACAGCTGAATCTGCTCTGAACCACAGTCATTTTCTTAATTCTGTCTCCCCTGGAAATATACTCTTGGAGGAACACAGTTGGGTCAGGTTCAGCGATTACACGAGCTAAAAGAAAGGATTTCATTTGAATGGGTGTGTTCAAAGACAGCCACTTAAATCCGTAATTTCCTTCCACATAGTTGGAAAAGTAGCTTACTTTTGTAGGTGGGTAACATTTCTTTCTAGGCAGGTCAATCATCCATGGAGCCACAATCCACAACCTATTCGGATTTTCTGCACATCTGGTGTAAGCCTTTATAATGCAAATATTAAAACCAGCCTGCTTCTCTAAAACGTTTCTAGAGTGTTTAATATGGAGCAAGTGATTTGAAAATACATGTGACTGTGCAAAAAAAAAAAAGTCTGGTGGGCAAGCACAGAAAGCCAATATTAACTGATAATATAGATATAGCATTTTGGCACACTTTCATTGCCACAAAAGAAAAGCTCAGCATTCCATTTGACATTACTGATCCCTAAGAACCTAAGAAAGACTTACATTTTAGAAAATTTTAAATACCTCCGATCATGTGTGATATGAAATAGCAGTCCGTTTTCGATACTAGTCACTATGTAATTACATCCTTTGGGATATTGTGCTGTATAAAATTATACAACAGTAAAGCACTCAAGCACTTTTATCTCTAATACTTTTCTTTCAAATTAAAATGGCACATACTTATTTTAATAAATACTTCAACATAGTCACGTCAAAGCACTATATTAAGATACTGATGATCATAAAACTTACATGTTCAAAGCACAAAAGAAACTGATGATCATAAAACTTAAATGTTCAAAGCACAAAAGAAAAAGTATTTTTCTTCTATCAACAACAGACAAAGAAATGTGTTATTAAAAATAGCTCCAATAAAAAATTTAAATACTACAGGTGATCAAAACTACAGTGAACGTTTAAAGTTTTTAAAGTATTACAGTAAGAGTCACATTTTCATTAATTCATTTAAAAATATTCCCCTTTGCTTCTACTACATTTATCCCTAGTTCTTGCCACTTTCTGGGGCAGGTCTGGAAACCCTCCTTCAGGAGCGTCTTTACTGGATTGATCAAAAGTAGAGGGGCTGGGGATTTAGCTCAGTGGCATAAGGGCCTGCCTTGTAAGTATGTGGTCATGAGTTTGATCCCTGGTACCAGTAAAAATGAAAAAGACAAAAAAAAAGTAGAGTGGATACTGTTGCTGAGTGCCACCTAATGGAAAGGCAGACAGACTCATGAAAACAGTATGGTGTCCTCATTTGCCTTATCCATTGGATTTGACATCATGGGACTTCCAAAGTCAAAATGACCCTCAAATGTAAATGTTCTGAATTGAGTTAGGAAACCTAGGCAGCCATGAAAACACAACTAAAGGCACACAAAGAAAGACTTTCAGAACTGCTTCAAAAATAGCAAGAACAATGTGGTAAGTGTGTTCAAAGCAGGAGAGAATAGTGTGAGGAGGATTAATAATAGGGTGTTTTTTACTGTAATTGTGTTTATTTAAAGACACATCGTATTTTTCATATTTTTCAATACTACATTTATTTCATAAATCAAATCAGAGTTCAAATTCAGAAAAAAAGAAGCAAAAATACACAACAGTCACAAACTGTCATATATTCATCATGAAAAATAAGTGAATTGGTAATAGTAATGAATGTATACAAACTGAGATATTTGCTGAACTTGCTGAGTTTCCATTAACTGGTCGGGAAAGTGTCACGACCTAGATATGAACGTCACAACAACTGGCTCTGAAACCTGTGGGGTGCTCAGAAAACTGTGTTGCAATTTAGTCACGTAATGTGAAAGAAAAAAGGGTGACATTTAGCCATTTAGATTCCAGTTCAAATGTTAGATTTAATGCATTCTGGCTACAGAACTTTCAGGAGTTTCTTGATCTTTCTGATATTTATTATCATCACCTATAAGATGTAAACAGTATCTAGGTCTTAGTATGGAAAATTCTGAAGTAATGACAAAAAACTTACCGATGTTTTTGCAGTGTTTATTTTTCTGAACTAATAATCTAAGGAAATCTCAAAAAATGTTTTTTAGTTTAATTTCTTATCTGATGTTTAAATGCTCTTTTTGGAGGGTGTATTGGGAAGTGAACTCAGGACCTCATGCTTGTGCTGCACCACTGAGAGCTAGATCCCCAGCCCTTCAATACTCAATTAACCCGGTCTGCAGGCAAAACAGTCATCTACCCAGTGGTTATCTTTGATGATTTTGTAGCTATGCCAGTAAACCTGATAGGAAGGAGTGCTATGTGGGAGTCTATATCTGGGAAGAAGTTACAGCAGATAAAGTAAGAACACATACTTGTCTTACTGAAGACATGCCTACTTTTTTAATGGTAAGAGCAACACTCCACTTTCTGAGTACACAGAGATTTTAAAAGACTTTTAAAATATGCATGCATACATCTCTGGGCTTTTACCTCTACTCTTTTGCACTTCTGAAGTCTTACCTCATTTCCTAGAAGGGCATTGACACAGGCTTCTGAGGCATCACAAATCGCTGTGAGATCATGTCCTCCTTCTAAAGCTAACACCACACGTCCATCAACCAGTGTCATCAGTTGCTTCGTCAAATGACCAAAGCCTACCATAACACAAACAGAACATTTCAGAGTATGAAATAAGAGAAAATGGCAGCTAACTCTGACATTCACTGAGCATTTTCTTTGCAAATTCTTTCACAGCACTCTGTGGTGCTAATTCATTTAATATCCATATCCTAAATTTACAGGTCACATCCTATTATCTCTGCTTTCAGATGAGGGAACCAAAGTCCAAGGTTCTGCAGCTAAGAAGAATCACAACCAAGAGTCTTCACTAGCATACAGCGCAGCCCGCACAGCACAGTCCATGCCCATCTAGATTTAAACACTTGGAAAGTTACTTAATGTTAAGGAGGAAAACTATCCTATTTGCTTACTTTATGCTTGTCATTTCTATCACTTGACTTTATAATAAATAGAAGTTTTCTATACTTCATCTCATATTACTTTGGCTATCATAAAAGATTTTGGGGCTGGGGATTTAGCTCAGCGGCATAAGCGCCTGTCTTGCAAGCAGGCAGTCTTGAGTTTGATCCCCGGTACCGATAAAAAGGAAAAAGGAAAAAAAAAAGAGATTTTGTAGTCTCTTATGAAATATTTGATAAGTACAAAAAAGCATAAGTAACATCTCTAAGTGTTACAAAACATAATGGCATAACAAACATTTGCTCACTCATCTTTTGATTAAAAAAAAGCAATACTTTTGGACTTCTTGTATGCCTCTTTCTGATAGTATCAGTCCTCCTCCCTATGGGAAATCAGGACCACAAACTCATTTTTATAACTCCTTTGTCCTTCTTTGTTTAATTTGCTTGTTTTAAAACTTACAAAACTGATTTTACACATTTGCAATTGCTTCTTCTCAGGCATTCTCTTAGCTTACTTCTGTTGATTCATGTAGTTATAGGCCAACTTATGACTATAGAATATAGTATCTACTCTCCTACAGAAAGATATTTGGTGTTTTTGTTATTACAAAAATTTCAGGATTTTGTTATTATGAGTAATGTTGTCATGAATATTCTTATACAAGTCTCCTGCTGCACATATACAAAACTGGAATGAAATTATTAAGTTAAAATCTGCTGAGTAGTGCTAGATTATTGCCAAAAGGCTATTACCAACCACTCCTCTTAAATGCAATGTGTATGAGAATTCCAGTTTGGTCCCATCCTGGCCCACATTTGGTATAATTTGCTAAATGGATGAATGCATAATGGCATCTTATTGTTCTTTCATTCAGTATAAGGGAGTTTTCTATTTCTAGTTTGAAATAGTTTTTATTTTAATTTTTGTATTTAATCTAATTCTCTCTCTACATATGTGGAATTTTTCCTATAAGTTAGTAGCATTGTGAGTAACATTAATAGTCCTAATTAAGCTATCATTGGATTTGTGGAATAAAGTAAAATGTGTTCATGATGTACTATCTTTTTAATATACAACTGGATTTGTGTTACTATTGCCTTGTTTAATTTTTTTCACCTATGTTTACAAGTGGAGTTAATTTGTAATTTTTCACTCTTGTATTAACTATGTTGAATTTTGATGCACTTGGAACCTCCTTTTTCATTACCCAAACTAGAATGTGGGAGAGACATTTCCTGTAAGACCACTTGGGTGTTATCTTCTCTCTGAAGAGATTTTGAAACCTTGATTGAATTTTTAAGGAATTTTAAGCTACTAGTGCTTTTTATCTCTTCCCAAGATATATTTTTCTAGGAATTTATTTCTTCTAGTTAAGTGTTTATATTTCATGAAATAAAGTTGCTTATTAGTTCTTTTATTATTCTGAAACTCCAACTAGATATATATGCTCAACGTCACTCAAAGCTTCCCTCAAGTCTTCTAAATTCTTGGAGTGTCCAGTTCTTTCTGTATGTGTTATGTGTGTTTTTATTCAGATCTATCTTTCAGACTTTATTCAGATATTTTCAATACGCTGTTTAGCACCTTTGTTAATATATTCACTTTAGTGATTATGTAGTTGAATTATAGAATTTCTATTT
Organism: Cavia porcellus; assembly: GCF_034190915.1. Lineage (NCBI taxonomy): Eukaryota > Metazoa > Chordata > Mammalia > Rodentia > Caviidae > Cavia > Cavia porcellus. The sequence goes on along the minus strand of NW_026947485.1, from coordinate 22,355,007 downwards.
GGGAATATTTCATAACTTCCTAGTCATTTTTATAGCTTCTTACTCCGTGCGTATGTTTTTTTTTTTATTTTGTTCCAATTTCATTCAGCATAGTTATTTTATAATCTGTATCTGACATTTGAAATCACTCAATTTAGTTTAGCCTTTTTTGTTTCTCCTAATTTGTCCTTATGGTACCCTTTCTCTTCATTTGTTTGTTTTGTTTTTGTACTTTATATTTTGAGATTATATTCATTACAACTATTCATATGCTCTTTGAATGCTTGTACCTCCTTTGTCTCAAATTATTTGTTGCAACTCTAACTTCCAATGTCATGGTTTTTAGAAGGTAGGGCTTTGCATAATAGTAATCAAAATTTGTTTTAAAAATCCAGAAAATTTTAAAAAATCATAGCCAAATACAACCTTCTGCTGATCATATTGTTAAATATTCTAGACAGATTCCCTGATAATTTAATCAATGTTACAGTAATAAATTTAAATATATATTAACAAATCAAGCCAGTGCACAATGTTATTCATATTTAAGGTTCCTAGCAACTGAAAATTCAATGATCTAAAGTCACTACTGAGCAAGTCAAATCACGTGTATTAAAGAAAACAAAAAAGGAGAAATATTCAATCTGATTTAAGTTCACCCTTTCCTCTGGGAATAAAAAAGCCCCATAAATACCAAATTTAGATGGGATAGTAAAAAAGTGGAAGGAAAGAGTGGAATGAAGTTAAATCTTTGATCTCTATCCAAATTCCTCTTTCTTTTACCTACAGGGCGTATTTCCATTCACATGTTACCCATGTGATCTCTGGAGTCAGAGACTAAAGCCACTGAACTTTGAGTTATGCATGCACAAAACATTCAAGTGAAGTAAAGGAATGAAATTCCTACAAAAACTATGACTTCTCTTCCAATCAAAATAAGCATTTCAAGAATAACCTTTTAGTTCTATTATCCTGAGTTCTGCTATGTCTATTTCTACTGTACATATTAGATACATCAAAAATGCCAGCCACATGTGGTGATTAATGTCAAAAGTATTATTTTCAGGATTGAGAGGTAAAAGTTTAGTGAAATGTGTGCCTCTGTGTGTGTGTGTGTGCATTTACTTTTGAGTTCATGTAGCACCTTTTTAATAAGCAAGATCCCAAATTTTATGCAACTGTATTTACTTCTAACTTTGCAAAAGGCCTAAAATCTCATCCTACTTATCGAAGTAAACTTTACATAATCTTTAGATTTGAAAAGTTATCACAAAGACCTTCCTTGATGTGTCTTAAGTATAAGGACTTGTGACTATGGGATCAAATAAAATGTTTCCACATAGCATTGCTGGCTCAAGCAAGCACTGGACATGGAGGTGGAATTAAGTTCACAACATACGTGTGTACCTTTAGTTCAGGAAGTATGTGGGGACAGGTGCAAAGCTGAGGCAGGGACTTGGATGCCTGGGGCACACACAGGGGCAGGCTCAGGTTAGTGACCGGCTTTGGCAATAAGCCTCGAAATCAGACCTGACAGTTGTCCTTATTGCCTGAATTTACTATGACTATGTTCTATGATAAATACATTTTTTTTAAAGAATTGACAATTTATGTTGTTTTAGGCAATCTTGTAGATTAAGGCATTATTAAAATACTACCAGTATCACCACTATTACTAAAGAACCCAACATGTAGGTTGGTAGTTTTAAAAAAATTTTTACTCAGCATGAAATTATAAGCATACAAAAGAAGCTACATTGCAAAAAAAAAAAATTGTTTTTATAACCAAACTCTGCTGAACTGGTAACTACCAAGACTAAGATACTACTGAGGAAGAAAGCTGGAAGGATATTCTCAATGTAATATCCTCCAACTCTGTTAATTTGCTAGAAGCAAATTTTATTTATTTTAATTATTTTCCTTTTGGAATGAGTACTAAATAAGTTGTAGAAATGGGAGTGGTTTCAAATGATCCATTGTAATTTATTTCTGATATGGCACAGATCTTGGTTACTGTCTAAGAATTCATATTATGTCAACATTTATATCAATTTGCTTGAAATAGAAAGTTGCCCCAAGAAGGCTCAAACATTAAGCTTTCAATCTGCAGTTAGTAACTAAATTAGAAGACACCAAAGGATTCATCCTTCAAAATGACACATCTCAGGTGTTTCTCTTTTTCCAAATAGTTCCCAGCCAACAGTGGAAGTGGAAGGAAATAGCCATTACTAGTTACTTTTTTTTTTTTTTTTTTTTTTTTTTTTTTTTTTTTTTTTTTTTTTTTTTTTGTACCAAGGATCGAACCCATGAGCTTGTGCTTCCTAGGCAGGCACTTGTGCCACCGAGCTAAATCCCTGGGCCTACGAGCTTCCTTTTAATTTTCTTCAAGAAAAAACCTACTTAGAAAGCCAAAATTAGCACATGTTCATTGTAGAAAATATGAAAAATGACAAAAAATAGATGACAATAATAATAAAGTACAAAAGCAATATAATCTGATAAATCTTCTATGTGCTGTTGCATCACTATGCTATTAATTAATGAGCCCTAAAATAATTTTATATATTGGAAAATTCACAGTATTCACAGTTTCATCATTGGAGATACTCAATTCTGCTTTAGTCTCTCTCTCTCTCTGTCTCTCTCTGTCTCTGTCTCTCTGTCTCTCTGTCTCTCTCTATTTTTTGTGCGTCCTGGAAATCAAACTTAGGATCTTCCACTTCCCAGACAGGCACTACATCACTGAGCTATATCTCCAGACCACTGTTTTAATATATTTCATGCTTGTTTATATTTCTACATAAAACAAAATCATATTTTAATTTTTAAAATTATTTTTTAAAACGTCAATATGGTTAAAACATTTTTTATATCCTTTACAATATCATTTTACATATAATATACCAGAGAATTCCATGGTTTCAGATATTTGTTATTAGGTTGGCAGTTTTATGTGTTAATTGGAACTAATAGCTTCATGTATAACAAAATGATTCTTACATGCAAGCCTTTATCAGATTCTACTGTTACCATGTATTATTGAAGGATGGAACAAACGTTGCTCTTCTGATTGCTGACTTCTTCGTACCACAGTATAGAACAGGACAAAAGCGGGAAAGCATGTAAATGCAAAAATGGGAATGAAGTGTAGCCCCACTTTATAAATTGTATTATTTTGTACATATTTTTGTTCCACAGTGCCAGCGGTAAATAAGTGTAATATTCTTAAAGAAGATCTGATGATAAGATTTTTAGAAAAAATTTTATTTTGAAATTTCAAATACTATTTAAAGCCTCTGAGGAGGTCATAAATGAAGGAATTTTGCTGTGGGTCGAAGAGGGACTTCTCTCCAATCTACAGTTTAGTTCCCATTGCTATCTTGATATTCAGTAATGAAACAGATTGGAGTCTAAAAACGGCAGCCAACTTCCAGAGAAACATATCTGAATCATGATTCATCTGATAATGGCACAAAGTGATTTGCAGACTTGACACTTTACTTTCCTGATTAATATCCTAATCTAGTTCCTACTCATGAGAAGTCTTTCTCTGTGCCCATCAGGAAAAGCTGCACATGAAAAACCAAAAGTGATATTGGCAGCCTCCCTGCCCTTCGGTGAAAATAGCGAATGTCAGCAGTGGTGAAGGTCTCCTTTAAAAGAAGGCATCCAATAATCTTCAATCATTTGTATCATTTTTGTGATTCTTTGTTCTCATTTATTAACAAGTTAGTTTCATTTGGGTCTGAAACATTAATAAAAACTGCATATTCAATATAGTGGGGATCAAAAGAAAAAGTTATGTGTTTTGCCCCACTTAAATTTGAAATTTAATTTTGCACACCCATAGAAATATTTCCTATTGTTATATCCTATTGTTATATCCATGAAGAAGGCATGTACAGAGAAATCTAATTTCAAAAACTGCAGCCATTTTGCCATTTTTCTGTCTGAAGCCCTTGGTCATTAAGTCACCACATTGTGCTTGGGGAAATGCAGCCCACGTCAAGTTGAGAAGGAGTTTGGGAGGCATGTGGCAGTCTCATGTACTGTGAGGCTCTCCAGCAGGACTTCAAAGCAGAGTTTGATTGTTGCAGATGGGAGGAATGCTTTCCACAAAAATACCTTTTTAAGACTCATGGTGCTGTAATTCATATGGTAGGCACTTGTGATTCGTTCCTGATGATGTTGGGATCATTTAACTCACAAAACCATTGTCGCTACCATAAAAGCTTTTCATCTGGAGCCAGAAAGGTTTATTTCATGCAAATGAAAAATTTTCATTAAAGTATCACCTTAATAATGGACAAAGATATATATTTTCTGGTCATGTTTAAAATGTAAATTTATGAACGTATTCTGAAGATTCATTTCATGTGAAGATCTTTACTTATTTGATGTCCCAGGATTCTTTCCAAGTTCATTGAAACCGGAAATCAATTTTAGAAGAAATATGGAGATTATTATCATTAAATCTTTCACTTGGCTTATTCCATGCAGTCCTATAAATATTGCATATGTTTTAAAGAAGGCACTTTCAACCACAGTAAAAATCCTTTTACTTTTCTAGTCAGTGATGTTCCACAAGGTAAGTTTATATTCTCAGCATCTTTTGAAAGCAAATGAATATTTGTTTTGTATCCTAACAATGTCTGGAACAATGGAATACTTTCTGGAACAATGGAATACTTTCAGAAACAATACTATTGTTTCTGAAAAATAAAACATTTCCTTAAGGACTTCAAAAAATAAAAATGGTAAGAAAGGCTGACTGGCATTTTGAATATATATATATATATATATATATATATCTCCAACTTTGATCCAACTATGTATCAACTTTTATTAAATATTCTGTGCCATAGTTCTATATATAAATGTATAATTGTGATAATATAATTTATATTCAAACCTCAGTTTTCCCTACCCATAAAAATCACTAAATATTATATATATATTTTACTTCACAGATTTCAATTAAATTTCTAATCACTAAATTTCTAATCATAAAAGCCACCTAGAAATAATACACACAGAATATGAAACATAATTTGGCACTTAGCAAATGCTTGGTAATTTTTTTTTCAATGGAAGATTTTAACCTTGAAATTTTAGATCTAGAAAGGAATTTCAAGATTATCTCAATTTTTTCATGGTAAGAATGAGAAAATGAAGACCCAGAACATTGAATTATCAAAGCAAATCAACAACTGAGCTGGAATTAGAACCCAAATCTCTCAGAGAGTAATATTCCCCCGTTCCTTGCTGCTAATTTATAAATAATAATACTGCCCTTATTTTCAGACATAATTTCCTGTTCAAAAGGAATTACTTCAGAAAGAGCTCCTAGATATCAAATGGTTTATTTTCCTTTTTTAAAAAAATTATTGTTTTCATGTGTTTCATGTGTTCAGAAGCATATGAATTAAATTTCCTTTAAAATATGCAAGTACAGTATAAAACCAGTGAGGAGAAAAAATCCCTAGAAAATACTTTTGGACATTGTAGGGCTCTTCCTTGCCACTCCTCAACAAAATTGATTTGTGCCAAACCCCAAATGCAACCTGATTTGCCAATCTGTAGTTTTTGCTGCTGTTTTCAATAATGCATGAAACACATGGGATCTATTCTCTCATTGATGCTCATGCATAATTGGCCAAGTGGGATGGAGTCAGAGGAGATCAGACTCATGCTAAGCAATGAAGATCCCATCCCAGTAGTTTGTACTGCTCAATTGCAGCCAGTATTCCCTTAGTATATCTCTAATAAAGGTATGGAAGTATAAAGATGAATATAATATAGTTCTTGCTTCCAAGGAACTGAAATATAAGAGACATATACTTAAATACCACTTAACATAAAGAAAGAAAATTTTGGAAGTGGTGTAAAGCTAAAAACTATAAATCTGCTTTAAAGTTACTCAGAAGATGACACTTAAACATTTGCATTGTTAAATATTTGTGAAACTTTTCTCAAGCTTCTCATTTCTGACATAGGAATGGTAATGTTGGTTGGTTTCCCTGAAATAATGTATACATATAAAATGCATTCACCCTGGTCATGGCACACAGGCAGTAACTATAACTATTACTGTTTTATCCTAGCCCATTGGCCCACCCTATTCATTGTTACAGGACTCTATTACATAAATAGCAGTATCTTCTAGATGGTATCATCATTTTTGTTTGCTTATTTTTTCTCCGAGTAAACATAGTTATAGAATCACACAATTATGTCAACATTGGATCACAGACACTCTGATTCCCCAAAGAGCAAGATAGAAAATGGAAAGGTAAGCTTAGGGAGCAGCAGACTGCACTTGCGGATAACTCCATGCCTTAAACTTCATTTCACAAACATAAATTGTTAAGAATTGTTTAACACTTTCAAATCTAGCAAAATAGTGGATCTGAGTAGGTACACAGTACAACTGGAAGAACTGATGGATACAAGTTAACTTATTCTATTCAAGTCTACTTGATTCCATTTTTACCAGACACTGTGGTAGGCAAGATTCTTAGAATACCTTCAAATGACCTTTGTATTACCTGCTCCTTTTTCAGTGTGGGCAGCATCTGTGAATACCATAAGTTATCACTCCAGTGAATGACAAAAATATTTTTCAGTTGACTTTGAGTAAATCAAATGAGAGATTTGCAGCGCTGGTGAGGGGAGGGAAGATAATTTAATCACATGAACCTTTTAAAAGCAAAGTTTCTCCAGCTGGTCATTGAAGAGGAAGTCAGAGAGATTTAAAGCATAAGAAATACTTGATGCATCACTGACTGATGGCTTGAAAACTGAGGAGACCACGTGAAAGGAATTATTGGTGGCTTCTAGCCAGTTAGGAAATGGGGTCCTCAGATCTCTGACTGCAAGGACTGAATTTGACCCAGCAATCTCAATGAGCTCAAAAGAGAATGCTTCCCCAGAGCTTTCAGGTTAAAAAGATCAAACCTGACCAATAGCGTTTTGCTAATAGTCTTCTGAGACCTGATGCTCAGAACTATTTGAATCTTCACAGACTTGTGACCCAAAGAACTATGAGAGTAATAAAGACAGTGTTGTAAATTGCTAAATTTTCACACATCCCTGAATAATCAAGGGGCCTAAGAAAAATCACCATTCTGGTTTATGAGCTAAACCAGAGGGTACAGGGAAAGTTAAAATAATCAAGATAATTAAAACACTTAGCAATTCTAAAATGTTAGCCTGTGCTGTGTCCTTAGCTTTACCTAGGCTTTTTTTTTTTCTTTCAATTCTAATGTCCACCTTGTGCTCAACTTTCTCCAGAGAGCATACAATTAGGGAAATTGGATAACTTTCCTAATGAAACTTAACTAGAAGAAGTAGAGTCAGGATTTATTTCAGGTTGGTTTCTGGAAATATTAACATTGAAAAGAAGCTAAATATTTTGCTAGACAGTAAGAAAGATGGTTTGTAGGAGTAGGATAGGAAAGATGGTTTGACATCTCAAGAATTAGTCAAACCTCATCCTTCACAGGCACAAGGCTGCAAAACCATAGAGCTTTCATTTGAGAAGAGATTTTCTGTGACCACTGCTCAAGAAAAGAATTCGAAGGAATTCATTCCCAAGGTTTCATTTAATTGTGTTCAGCCAATCAGGCACTCAGTAGCTGCTAGAACCATGGCCCATGGGGGCCCAGCTACTGTTCGGCTGAAATGGTACTTCAGTGTCATCCTTATGGTGTCATGGATACCTCCATCCAGACTTCAGAAGACCAGAGAGTCCGAGTAGTGCGCCCCTGAAAGGACAGTGCATGAGGATGTGAGAGTGAAACAAAGTGCAGTGGTGACCTAGGAGGCTGGAGATGTGAAGAACATGGAAAGTCTGCCATAAAAGCCACAGAGTGAGCTGAACATTCTTAAGGGAAAAGACTATGTGAGATGCAATTGTCAAGGCCATATAAGCAGGGCTGCTGAAGCTCATATCTCACTACAACCTCCCCCATGTGGTGGAGAAGAAGTTACAAGACTTAATGTTTGCCCTGCAGAATTTTGGTACCATTTCTTGCTATCTTCCCATTTCTCCCTTTTGTACCAGAAATGTTTACCCTGTGTTATTATATATTGGATGCACTTAAGTTTGCTTTTTATTTTTACAGACATTCACAGCCAAAGGTTTGTCTTGAATCTCAGAGAAGACTTTGAATTTGGGCCTTTTAGAAGTGCTGAAACTTTAGTGACTCTTGGATTGGATCCACTGTTTCTAAGATGGGCACAAACTCTTTCAGGGATAGAGGCCAAATGTTATGGTTTAGATCTAAAATGTACCCCAAAAGTATTGGATGTTTGGAATCTCACTGGATCCTAGGGACACTATTCTTATGGCTGAATTCATTCATTGATGAATTCAGGAGCTGAATGTGTTATTAGGAAGGGGGCATGGTAGGAAGTGGGCCAGTGGGGGGCATAATCTACAAAGGTGTATTCTTGTCTCTAGCTCCTCACTTCTCTGTCCACTTCTTGGCTGCCATGAAGCAAGTACAGTTGTCTTCCACCACACCCTTCTGCTATGCTGTATCTGCTTTGGAGCCATCCAACTACCAACTGAATTTTGTAAAAGCAACAAAGCAGAATAGAATCCTCACCTTTAAGTTGTGAATGTTGGGCATTTTGTCCCAGCAAAAGAAAAGTGACTAATATATACATTTTCACACCTATTTTTCCCTCAAAAGTTCTTAATCTGTTGGACCACTCTACCAGACTACAGGGATCATATTTTATATGACTCTTATATCCAATACCATGCACAGTGCTGAGCAAGCCCAAAAATAATTAAGTTACAATGAACAAATATTGCACAGTTTAAACAGACTAAGCTGACTGTGTAATAATGAAGTTTATGTGGAACTCATCACAGTATATGTCCTGTCCTGAACACTCTAAGACTTATTTCATTGTCCAAAAAATATACACTTTTATTTTAGAGATAAGAAAAAATCCAGAAAACTATATACATTATCCAAGATAAAAACAACAAAGGTAGGATTTAAAATTTGTCTTTGGAATTTATACTCTTCACAAAATCCAACTTTTTTTATTACATGTAGTTAAACTGAAGAACAATGTTTTTTTCTTTTTAGAGAAGAGAGAAAACAAAGAACCAAAAATCATGAAAAATGGCATGTTCTTATGGTATATCTTTCATAGAATATCTAGTTCTTTAAGAATGTAGAAATAATACAAAATATTTTTAAAGAATGGTGGGTGATTTATGAAGGCCACCTTAAAGGAAGTCTCAAGAAATACCATACACCAACCAGAAAACTCAAATTTGAAAATTCTTGTTTCAAACTGTCTCTTATATAGATTTATAAAACTTATAAAGAATTTCACTGATTTAGTTTTGTATAAAGTTAAGCTAGAACACAAGATGTTCAGTGGATTCAATGAAATAACTGGGAAAATCAGTTCATTTAAGAGTTATACATAGAGAGCTCACTGTGTGACCCCAGAATTGTGTTGGCCAATGAAGATATGTTAAGAGTCAAGCAAAGGTGGTCCCTACCCTTACATTGCTTATAAACAAAAGCAGTGAGTGCTGACAGAACCAGGTACATGCCAAGTGCATTTATTTATTCATCACACAACTGTTCAGTGGGAGAATAAATAATAAAAAATTGACTAGCCCAATCATCTGCATCAGTGGCAAAGCTGTGATAAAAAAATTGGGCTTCTAGTGACACTCTTCACAGAACAGTAAACTAGAAAGGAAACAACAGATTAAAGAGATAGTTTACAGAATGAGGGAAGTCTTTGCTAGATATTCATCTGACAAAGGTTGGAAAAAATTCAAAAAGTGACCAGTTAAATAAAGTAAAGCAGAATTAACGGTAGGTTTCATTAACTCCAGGACCTAGTCTTCAAACCAGTGGATTGCTTGATACTTAAACATACTTTTAATGCCTTACTGCTACGGTCATAAGATCAATCTTATAAGAATAACAATTGTCAGGTGTGAATAACTAACACTTTCTTCTTACTCAGTCTTAACTTAATAAAAATTGATTTTTAGGAAGAAACACTTTGATTACTCTGTTTTTTTCAGTTTGACAATAATATAATCTATCAGTTCCTCCTTCACCAAAAAATTCTATTTCCTTTTCACACTAAGCCTTTGGAGACTATCTTTCTTTTTTTTCTTTGTTGTTTTGTTTGTTTGTTTGCTTGTTTGTTTTTGAGATGAGGTCTTGATAAGTTGCCAAAGTTGAACTCAAACCCATGGTTGCAAAAAGCTTGCCCATGAGTTTTGTTTCTCATTCCTGTGGTTACTTCATGACTAATTACTTTTTAACACATTGATATTTTCAACACAGTATCTGACCCACGATAACAAAAGTAATTTGGTCTTTGAAACAAAACAAACAACAAAACTTCATGATTCAATTTCATTTTGTATAATCCTCCCAAACAGGTGATAATTCATCTTTGAAATGCTGGATAAACGTTGGCTAAATGATGAGAAAAAAGTTTGTTGAATAGCAGAAAAACAAATTTTTCTCTCAAAAAAGAATGGGGATGTATGTCTCATTGCCAGAAACATTTCTTGGAATTGCTTTTCCCAAATGACTTAGGTTTTTAATTTCAAGACACAAATACCTGATTTTAAAAGATAAGTATCTACCCTCTGGGCAAAACTGATGATTTCTTATTTTTCTTGCCATAAAAGGAGGCTCAGGAACCTTCCAAATTATACGTTTCAAGCAACCATTTAATTTAGATTAAATTAGACAGCAATTGTATGTTAAATAAATATGAAATGGCTCTAGATGTATTTGTTAAAGATTAAGAATTCTGTAATACATAGGCTTCTATTACACATTTGTTATTGCTGATTTCTAAAATAAATCACCATTTAATTGAAATACTTAAAGAACATTTGCAAAAGAAAGCATAGCATTTAGCAAACCTCATGAGAATCTTACAAGCCCAACAGGGCAGTTCTAAAAGAACAAGATAAGTCTCCAAGATCATGGCAGAAAATTTGCCAAGTAAACATGGCCAGAATCCTACACAATCTTTACAAATGCTTCAGTCTGCCAATATGGACAAAATAAAGGCTTCACTTCAAATACTAATTATGAAAGTGGCTTGTTCTCTTTTAGGCTATTGCCATTTAAAAAAAAAATCCTTAGATGAAAATAGAGACATATTTAGAGAGCTTCCTTCCATATACATCAGACACCTCAATATAACTGTCATTTTTGAAAAAGAATGTTAAATATTTCAGAGTACATTGCATCATGCGTGTTTTCCTTGCTTTTCCAAGTTAGAAGTAGGGGTCACGAAAAAGTATACACTAGAGATCTTGGAACCTAAGGAATAGTTTCTCTGTGAATAAGGTCCAACTTTCGATTTGTATTTCATAAAGAATTCTAAAACCTTCCTAATGTCAAAAACAAAGTATTTCAGGGGAAATGGTGGCATTTTAGGTAAGACACTTAAAGATACCGAAGGGATCTGAAAGATGAAGACACTGTAGACTTAGATTTTAACAGACTAAGTAGTATAGAGTCTAGATACAGGATAGGTACATCAAAGTTAAAGAGAAGCTTCCAGGACTTTGGAACCAGATTGGTATGTGCCAGAATAAATGATGAAGCACAACCTGCTGGCTCTTCTAGAAACATTAAAACAGGGAGGTCATGGTCATCTTTCAACAAGCGTCTGTAATGAGATTAGGCAACTGAATTACAAACCAAGATGCTCCCAGATGCACTAGGCTGGGAGTCAAACTGGAAACTCTGGGGATATGCAGCTGTTTGTTTTATTATTCCTCCTTTAGAGTGTCATTCAGATTTTCTGAAAACAGTTAAAATTTCATAATCTGGATATTAACTGACCAGCCCAGAAGATGAAAAAATGTAGGAGTTTTATGAAGGCGTGGTCATCAACATTTGTTTAACCAAGTCACAAGTGTGATATTTAGAAAAAATTAGTAAGTGGGTGTTTAAAAATGTCTAATTAATAATGAATGACAAAAGAAACTCAAAATGACCACTAAAGCATATGGCTTTTTATCATAACCACTACATCTAGTTGTGTAACTCATCATAATTTTCAACTTCAGACAAATTCATTAAAGAGAAATTACTGCTCTTAAGAGACACCCAGATGTTCTCCACCAGCTGCTTAAATTATCCCAAGGCATTTGTCAATTCTTATTTCCTAAAAATTGTTAGCTTCTAGAAAAGATTATTTAGACTGCTTCATGGAGCATCAGTAACATAACAAAGGAAGTATCACTGATTCTGAATTTGGATAATATCAATGAGCAATTACCAAGGATATTATCAACTAAATTCTAGGATCTATGACATGCTAGGAAATTGGACTTGCCAATTGTCATTTCTAGGTTTTTGTTTCTTTGATAGTGAAAAACAAGTGTTGGCTAAATTAGTATTTCTTTTCTTTTCTTCTTCTTCTTCTTTTTTTTTTTTTTTTTTGTCTTTTTCCTTTTTTATCGGTACCAGGGATCAAACTCACGACTGCCTGCTTGCAAGGCAGATGCTTATGCCACTGAGCTAAATCCCCAGCCCCCTAAATTAGTATTTCTTAAAAGGAAGTTAACCTTTGGTCAAACAGAATGACATGATGCTTGTTAAATGAAGCTATCTGAGCCTCATCTCAGACTAAGTTTGGGTGCAGATCTCAGAACCTTACCCCAGACTGCATTTAAAGTAAGTCCTTCCAATATTTAGCTATTATGAATTATTCCGCCATAAAGATGGATATGTATATGTCACTATAACAAAATGTCTGGGTCAAGTGGAATTTCTACTTTAAGTGTTTTGAGGAATCTCTATACTTAATTCCAGAGGGGTTATACTAGTTTATATTTTCACCAACCATGTAGAAGAGTTTCTTTTTCCCCAAGACTTCACCAGCATTTGATATTATTTGATTTCTAGATGATGGCCATTCTTTCTGGGATAAAATGAAATCTTAATGTTGTTTTAATTTGCATCTCTCTTGTATTATAAACATGTATTAAAAGAAAGTCCTTCTACTAAGATTTGAGTTCTTTTTCTGTGATTCTTGTACATGCATTGAGCAGTGTTAGGTATATGACTACAAAATTTTGAAAGTTCCATCCAGATATGCTATTGAGTTTTATTCATTAATATCATTTCCAACTTTTTGGCAGTCAAAAATTTAAGCCTCTGGGAATGGTGGCACACACCCAAAACCACTGCAGGCTCCAGGCCAGCCTGGACTACATAGTGAGTTCAAGGCCAGCCTACACAGCAAGACCCTGTCTCTAAAACAAACTAACAACAAACAAACAAACAAACAAATAAGTAAACAACTTAAGTCTACTAGGATAAAAAAAATCCCTCAAAGAAAACAGATCTATGTTTATATTGTTTATCATCAAGATAAATAAGCATTACAATCCAAATAAGGTGCCATTAATCAATGTATCAACTTTATTGGATTAATAAATGCCTAGCAGATTAGTAAAGCATGCTCCTGGATATTTCTAGGTATGTTACTGGGTACTATATATAGTTCTCCACCTGTTCGTCTCTGGTACCAGTCTCCTGCTCCGCTACCTAACCACCATGAACTGAGCAGCTTTGCTCCTTCCACATCTCTCCCTGATGATGCTTCTGTCTGGCAACTAGGCAATCAAAATCTGAAAACATGAACCAGTGAAACCCTTCCCTCTTTAAATTTTGAGTGTTGTGTGTTATGTCCAGCAATACAAACGTTAATACAGAAAATTGGTGCCAAAAAATGGGACCCTTGCTGAAACTGTACCTGACCATATGATTCAGAAGCTTTTGGAGCCTTGTGGGAAGAGTTTAGAAAAGTTTGGATGTGTTGGCTAGAGAAGCCTTAGACATCTGTAAAAGTCTGGTGGGTGATTCTGACCCGACATCACAAGCCTAGAACGCTGATAAGGATGTGGACAATAAAGATCAGACTCAGGAGGTTTCAATTGGAAACAAAGATTCCATTGGCAGTTGGACCAGAGACCATGTGTGTTACAATTTGGCATACAAATTGTTCTCCATTCTTCCCATGTCCTGAGAGTTTGCAGGAGACTAAAATAAGGGAAGCTCAGCATTCAGGTTTTGATATGTGAACTGCTGGCCACATTTAGCCAGACTTATAGGCAGAGTCTATGGAAAACCAATAAAATTTAAATTCTGACCCAGAAGAAACTGTGGGTAAAGATGAGGCCAAAAGATATGTGGGTGCTGAAGATATTAGCATCATTAAGAAGAAACCAAGTACTTTGCAGACATAAGAAGAGAGTACCTCAGAAATCACCAAGATGCTACATGTCACAGGTTTAGGGAGGCAAAGGTATAAACCTTTCATTTAAGGAGTGAATTTCTGGGACTCGTGCTCAACCAGGGACTCCTAGAGACTCAGTGTTTTGATGTCTTAGTCACTTTCTTTGTTGCAAGGACAAAATACCCAACACTTTCAAATTAAAGGAGAGGTTTATTTTGGTTCATGGATTTTTGAAGGTTTCAGTCTATAGTCAGCTGGCTCTAAGTTGGAAAGATATGATGGAAGGGTCTGGGGAGGAAAGCTATTCACATCAAAGAGTGAAGGGAGGAGCTGAGGAGGGAAATATGTCCTTCCAGGTCACACTGCTGGTGACCCATCCCTTCCTATCAGACCCTGTCTCATAATACAAAGTCAGCAATAGTGTTGCCATAATCGAATCACTTTTCAAGCACCTTGCCTATGAATGCATGAGGCTTTGAGGGGCATCATCTAGATATAAAGCATAACACCTGAGATTCAATTCATCCACAGCCATCCAGGAACTCAGAGACCACTAAAGCCAATGTCTAAGGCATCTTGCTACTGTTACCTCTGACAACAGATCTCAGTGTTGTCCGCAGAAGGCTGGTTTTACCAGTACACCAAATGTAAGAGTTGTGGAGTCAGGGAGACTTCCACCCAGATTTCAAAGGAAGGTCTGCAACGCCATGAAAGAGCCCCAAGGATAGTGCATAAAGATGTGAGAATAAAGCCAACCATGAAGAGGAGACTCCTGGAAGTCAGAGATGCTAGGAATATGGAACAAGGAAAATCTGCTGAGGAAAAGTGCAGGCCATGAGTGAAGCTAGCCCAGGAGAAGTTGAGGGTTTGCAACCAGCCAGGTCATAGGAGCAGGGTTGCATAAGCCTTTTGGAGCTCACATCTCATCACTAGTGTGCCCCAAATGTCAGATATGGAGCTACAGGACTTAATCTTTGCTTTCCTGGGTTTCAGCCTTGCTTTGGTCTGATTCTTTTTCCCTATTTCTTCCTTTTGTAATGGTAATGTTTACCCTGTGTCATTATACTTTGGGATTATGTAACTTGTTTTTGATTCTTACAGGTTCACAGTTAAGAATGTGTCTTGAATCTCAAATGAGTCTTGGATTTGGACTTCTGAAGAATGCTGAAACTTTTGACTCTGGGGAGGTTATTATTTCATTTCCTGATATGGTAGGTGGGATTCTAAAATTGTCATTGATTTTATATGGAGATTAACTATTGTTTAAGGAGATGCTTTGTAAGTAAGTATGGAGATTAAGATAGTTTAAGGAGATGCTTTGGGGTGTCAAGTAGAAAAGAAGTGGACTATAATTGTTAATCCTGGTAAGTCAGCTTCTTTGGATTCAAAAAATCTAGCTGATTAACAAAATAGGTTACTGGGTGTATCTGGGTGGCTTTTGGAGACAAGGCTTCGGGTACTATATGTGATCATTCACCCATTCCTCTCTGCACATTTCCCTGATCTGCTTCCTGGTTGCCATGAACTGAGCACCTTTGGTCCTCCAAGTCCTTTCTTCATCATGCTTCTCTCTTGGAGCCAGCGAATCACAGACTGAAAATATAAGCCAATGAAACCTTTGTTCCTTTCAGGTTTGGCTGTCAGGAATTCACAGGAAAGCTGCCTAACATAAGTACTTGTTACTGCAAGTTAGTGCTTCTGCATAATTATAGGAGTAGAAGTCTTTCAACATCTACTCTTATCCTTTCTCTATCCCGGCTGCATACCAGCCTCTCTTTCACATGCTGTGCTCTTCTTACCTCTTGTCTCCACAAAATC
Source organism: Cavia porcellus (assembly GCF_034190915.1). Classification (NCBI taxonomy): domain Eukaryota; kingdom Metazoa; phylum Chordata; class Mammalia; order Rodentia; family Caviidae; genus Cavia; species Cavia porcellus. The sequence continues at coordinate 22,338,939 of NW_026947485.1, read as the reverse complement.
TGATTTCAAGAAGGGCTTGACATAGAGAATTATGTAAGTAGGTTGTCATCATCAGGTAGCTTTTAGATTTGCATGCTTCACTTCACTATTTAAATGTTAATACTTGAAATTCATAAAAACTGTCAGATACATAGTTGAATATTTATTCCAGAATAATATAAAATTTTTATTCTATTAGGAGGATTTTTCAAATGGAATTGGCCTTCCCAAAGCATAGGCTTAAAGGAAACTACGCACATTTAAGACCAAAACTAGTCAGTACCATTTTGGTTAATCTTATAAAGAATTATAAAGAATAAAATGGCAACTTGAGAACCTCCACTAACAATAATAAATAAATAGTTTAGGTTATCCTGATGATGGAATCTCCTTGGAAATTTTTCTGAGACCTTCTGATCTTATGTTTCTAAAGATAATACATTTCCTCTTAAGGACATTAAATATTTTTACTAGGTATTGAAATTAATTGTAGTTTACTTTATAACTGAAGTATTGTGAAATGCTTTCTTTGCAGTGTTTGTCTTTTTATTACCTACTACTTAAGAAGGCAAAGGCTTAATTTAAATAGAGGATGTAAGACAGATTGAAAAGCATTCAGGGTAAGTAAAATTAACTAGACAATTAAATTCGAGAAAATAGTATTCTTAACATAAACAACTTTTCAGGTCCTTTTGATGAAAATAGTTTGCTAATAGTAGAATTCTGTTTATTTTTAACTGCCATCATTCAACACACAAGGAAAATCAAATTCTTAAGACACTTCATTATTTTATTTTGTTGATTCAATCAAGGTTTTGTTTCTAGTTGAAACAATGGAGGTGTGAAACCTTTAAGAATATATGGCCAAACAATTTTTCTGTGTGAAAATATTATCCAATATTAAATTATTCTTTTAGTGAAGGAGAAACAAAAAATAAACATGAAAAGATAAGAAGAATATAGTTACATGGGGGCTTAATTCAGGGGCAATTTTCAGTGATGGTCTCAAAAAAGCCTGAAATTCTTATGTCTATTCTTAACATAAGTGGGAAAACTGTAAGTAATTATATAAATATCTCACTTAAAAACCTCAGTTAAAACCATAGAATATCTCTCATGTGATACTATTGTTATCATGTTATCTCTCTTGATTTATGAAACACTCTTCTCAACTGAACTTTTGCCATCACATTCTCAGAATTCTCCTCTTGCAATCTTTCTCTTCTTTCTTCTGTTGCTGGCTCCTCTACTTCTTCCTGAGAAACGATGTGAGGACACCCAAGCTTCTGTCATCAGAACTCCACTCTCCCCCAGAATGTACTCTCCACCCTCAAATATTTTCACTGGCAGTTATATTCACCATCGCTAAGCCAAAGACTGTAATCACTAACTTTCCTCTGGTTCCAGCTCTTATCTTTGACCCCACATGGCCAGTAGAGTATTTCTTTTTACAACCACTAACTGTAAGTAAGTTTGTCAAAAGATGATCCATTGCCCCACTGTCTCAGTTTCTCTTTCTGATGTCCTTACTTTGGTCACTAGATCATCTCGTCTGTAAAACATTCATCAATAATAATGAAGAGACTATTCAAAATACCCAATAACTACCAAACTTAAACTTGTTGGCTTGGTAATTAAAGGCTCAGTATTCTATTACTGTCAAACTGAATAGGCTTTCCTATGGAAAGTGCCTTAGGGAAAAAGAGTTTGGAGTTTGAATTCCATTTCTCCCACAATCACCAGCATCATCTCAGACTTGTTTCTTCATTTCTTCTGAGTTGCCATTTCTTTTGTAAACTGAGGATAGCATAACGACATCTGAGGCATGGTAAATGCATGCAAAACTAAATATACTTATTTAGCAGAATGCAAGGACACAGTAAAGGTAGTCAGTGTCACTGGAGAACCAATGTGATATGGCTGGTTGCATCAGATTTTCTGTTTGCGTCTCATTCTCTCATGTCTACTTCATCATTCAAGAGCCAGGTCCGCTGTCCCTATACTACATTCAGAGAAATTCTCTGATAGCCCTTCATTTTGTTGTCAAAATATTTTAACCAGACACTGTCTTTTCCATCACTTATGATTTTCAGTTTGATTGTATGAGTCTGAAGGAGGAGCTCAATACTCCAATTCTTGGTATATCAGTCAGGAAACCAGTACAGCGCATTTACTGAAAAGAAAAGGTCCAGCTTCACATTCATAGCCAGAGGCTCTGATGGCACAGAGCCCATGCTTGCATCCAATTTCATCTTCATGACTGACTGCAAACCGTGTGACAGGGTTTGAGCAGGCACATCAGTGTTTTGGCTTTCTCTGTACTCCTTCCCAAAGAAAGTATAAAGACTTCACGCTCACACACTTGGAGAGCAGTTCTGCTCTCACTGTATTTTCTCTTCGCCACACAGGCAGCAGAACTTCTAAGCAAAACCTGAATTGTATTGTCTCCACTTGGGCACGATACACTCTCAGAATGTAACTTAACATGAACAAAACGTGGTCTCTACTGCACACTCAGGAAAGCCTCTCAGGGTCCGGAAATAAACATTTTTGAGATGCTCTGCAAGCCAGATGTGCAGACTTTGAGATGGCATTGTGGGAGAAAAGAAACTTAACCTGAGCCCATTAAACTTAGACATTTCCGAAGTGGCTTGCTTGTCTCTGCAAAGATGTGACAGGAAATTATTTACTCCTGATTGCTATCTGTCTATACCTTGTGGTTATTGTCTGTAATCAATTAAAGGAGGCAATCAGAGGTAAGTTTCATACTAATGATTCTGATAGGCAGGCAGAAGATAGTACCCAAAACCAAAGTGTCTATGAGTATGTTTCTCTGTGAAGTCCAATATTTCTGTGTCTTCCTCAATAGCCACATCACAGAAATCACCAAAATTCAAGCCCATTTGTAGCTGTATTTTCTTGAGAAAAAAATTGTTACTGTAAAACACAGTATCTTCACTTTCTCATTTGTGAAATGAAGAAAACGTAGATAATATCGAAGTCCCTTTGCATAGATGATTCTAATCACTCATGATTCATATTTACCTCCCCACCTCGGGGCAAAAAAAAGCAGAGCTCTTCAGGTCAAATTCTAATTATTCTCTTCAATGCTCCAAGAAATGTCTGCCAATTTGTTGGCTAGTGACTGACATCTCATATTCACGCTAGTGCACTTTCAAACACAAACCATCCCTGGGCCTGCCTTTGTTCTTTGAGATGCCTGTTTCCGTCATCCTAAGAAAATGTAAGAACAGTCAGATGCAGGTGTTTGAGCACAGCCTAACAACTAAGGTTCTTTGTCCTCCTTTCTTTTCCTTTCCTTTCTTTTTAAAATTTACTTTTATTTATTTATTTATTTTTTAGTAGAAATCGGTTCAAATGTGCAGAAAAAGTCACAAAAGCTGATCCTGAAGTCTTGACATCTACTCCTGCTGTCTGAAATTCCCTCTGAACTCCATGGGAATCCTGCACTCCACAGGGCCAGGCCCATAATTACTAAATGAGGAAATATGCAAGGGAACAGAATTATAAAGTTAACAAAGGGAAAAAAACATAGAAAAAGTGATTCTGTTGTTGTTGTTGTTGTTGTTATTGGAAAAAAATGGAAGTTTAAACAGTACATTTATTTCGTTTTAATTTCTGGGCTGTCAGACATCAGTTCTGAAGCTCTGATTTGGAACACATGGGAGGTTCCTTTGAAGTTTTGGCTGCTTTTTTTTAACAATGGCAGAAAAATATAAAGAAATTAAACTTCAACATAATCATAAAACAGAACTTCTGGATTCTGATTTACAAATAGTCATTCTTTCATTTTTTTTTTCAAGGCTTCATTTTCAAAGCCTTATTGTGGCACACAACTTTTTATATATTTTTCTCCTTAAGCTCAATCTTCATCTATTATTTTCCCTCCAAAATGAAGCATTCTACTTTCATTTTATTCATCTAAAAAATAGTTTATTGTGGTTTTCTGAAGACAAAAAGGGAACAGGAAAATCCAGAGCAATTTACTAAATGGAATCTTTTTGATAAAAGCCATAAGAATATAGGGTTTAGTTCTTAAATTGCACAATTCTTTTTGCATAAAGACAAAATGTACCTTAAAGTTTTAGGCAGCTCCAAGAAAAAAATGTCTGTCTGGTTTTTATGCTCTAATTATAGATGATCCTCACAAAAGATTTCAAAGATCCTTAATAAATACTATGTATTTAAAATTCAGCCAAACAGATGCCACGTTTGAAAATATGTAACTCCCTTTCCATATACATGTGTACAACTGCATAAACATTGTTGTTAGTACTTCTATACTATTTATTTACACAAAACTTTTGTAATTTGACAACCCCTTTTAAATCTAAATTTAAGGGGGCTGGGGATTTAGCTCAGCGGCATAAGCGCCTGCCTTGCAAGCAGGCAGTCATGAGTTCGATCCCCGGTACCGGTGAAAACGAAAAAGACAAAAAAAAAAAAAAAAAAAAAAAAAAAAAATCTAAATTTAAAAAATGAATAGGCTGAAAAAAAATGTTTCCCAAGTCATCTTTTTCATTCTATATTTTTGTTAATAATCTCTTCAAAGTTTTATCATATGAACTATTCTGATATTTATATAGTTTTCAAATGCTGTTAAGTTTCATTCAATCCATTTGCATATTTACACCGGGGTGGCACTTGTATACCAGTTTCTTCTCTGTATCTTTAGTGATCAAAATTTCAAAAACAATGTTTCATCCCGTGCACAAACCTCGTCACATCTACAATGACTATCTGTCATCTTTGCTTCAACTTTCAAATTTGTACATCAAAAGGGAATGGGAAGTGGAAATAACTATCTTCACTAATGGCATGCTGAGGCCAGCTCATGCTGATGTGTGAGAACTAATGTTGCTAGGTTTCAGGAATTTTGTGAGCCAGCCATTGTTAAACATTAAACTTTATAAGCTTACAGTTTACAAATTATGCTTTAAAATGTATGAGATACCTAAAACTTACAAATGTCTTATTTTACCACATTTGCTATTATTTGTGCATGAAAGCTATTTACATTAATTATATCCATGCATTAGGAAAACCAGTGGTGGTTTACTATTGCACTTCTCTTCTAAATATTTGTGTTTTCCATGTTGGTTGCCTAAAACTGGTCACATGAGTGTCTTAGGCCATCTGAACTGTTGTGACAAAATATCATAACCTGGGTAGCTCACAAGGAAGAGAAAAACCACAATTTTGGAAGTTGGGAAGTCCAAGAGCAAGATGTTAGACCTTCTGGTGCCCGGTGAGGACCCACTTTGGCCTCATAGGTGGCCTCTTCTCACCATGCTTTCATATAATGAAAGGAGCAAGGCAGCTCTTTGCAGTCTCTCTAAGAGACTCATGAGGACTCTGTCACCCTTATGCCTATTCACCTTCCAAGGGACCCATGTCAATTTTTCAACATTCAAACCACTGAAATGGGAATACTTTGTCTGTGTTGTTGTCATAGAACAACATTATTTTCATTTGCAGTACTAGGAATTGAATCCAACTCCTCTTATATGTCAGGCAAGTGTCCTACCACTGGACTATATTGCCACTGCTTTTTAACATTTTGAGAGGATCTTGCTAAGTTGTCCAGTCTGGCATTTGTCTTGTGATTCTCCTGCCTTCCCACTAGCTGTGATGACATGCTAGCAAAGAGCAACATATTAAAAATTTGCCTGTAGAAATATCTGCACTAATAAGCCATTTACTAGTTGTCATCTGCACTTGAATTATTTAAAAGAGCTAATTTACAGCGATTATGTTTACTTTGCCCTGAGTATTTTAAATAATAACTGGAAGATATAATTTATTTTTGTTAATATTATTTTGGGGGGATACTGTATGGGAGAATTATAATATATAGGACTCTTTCTATTTGCCTACAGCCTGAAACTATTCATACTTTTAACTGTATGTTATTCTTTAATCCTTTCATTGCTAGTCAATGTATTGATTCTCCTTTGATAGTTCCATCTTTGAGGATTCTGTTCTCACCAGAATAAATTCTGCATTTTTACATCCCTGGAGCTACCTTTCATAGCTTTAAAGAAAACTTACACATGCTGTGATGTCCACAGTAATTAGGAAGGTTGGTATAGGATTCCTCTTATTTTCTGGCAAAGGATCAGGAACACATGGTCCAAATGAAACAGGAAGAAAATTATACATATTATCTCTTTGAAGGATTGAGGAGTGAGATGTCTATTGCTAGGTCATTATCTTAGAATTTTGGACTCTAAGTATCTAGAAGGGAGGTGCCATGTATGTCAAGTAGCCTAATCCCTTAAGTATTAAATAATCATCTGATGGATTGCCAAACTTCCTCCTAATTCTACTTTGATAACAGCTTCCATCTACAAATGAAAAATATTTCTGTCAAATGGCTTAAATTCTACTATTCTGATATGAGTGAATGTCTTGAATACAAACAGATTTTAAACAGAGAATTAAGATTTTTTTTTTCTCCACAAGGGACGTGGAAGAGATTTGGATAAAAACTGGAGAAAGTCTGACTATGAAAATTACTCATGTGTTGAAAACACTATTATTTATATCCTTTGCACACATTTTGGTCTAGTCCTCAAGAATGCTAGATAACACTCATACTCAGAAGAGAAATGGAAAAGTTTTAAGCAGAGAAAAATTTGCATGTGCTAACAATGAATAGTTATGCTTCCACTGGAAACATATATAACTTCTCTTTAGACAGTTTTTAATATTTAATATTAAAATTACTTGTAGTGCTGGATGAGAAAATTATTTTCTGTATTATTTAAACTCTGGTTAACATAATTTTCAGGAAATATTAGCATGGTGTTCACTAATTGTAACCTTAAGTCTTCTTATTTTTTAATTTTTATTTTAAAGAGAAAATCAAAATGAAACAAGCCAGTCAAAACAAAACAATGAAAGTGATATAGGATATCAAAATAATAATAGGAAATCAACAATGGCTACCATAATGCCTCTCATTATCTTCACAATAGCTGCCTATACCATTAGATACAATAAAATCAAATAGAACAAAACTGAATAAAACCAAAAAAAAAAAAAAAAAGCAAATGATACAGGACTTCAAAACAAGGTAGTAGGAAATTAACAATGGCGACCACTTTCCCTTTTTGAACATTTCCTCATATTTTACTTTCACAATACCTATTGTACATTTTGGATTCCACTAACTCCTTCAGTTTCTTTAATTAGGGAGACAATACACTTTTCACTCCTGTGAGTCTGAACCATTTCAATTATAAGCATGAGCCCAAGTTGCATCTTTTTACCTACAAGGCCCTTGAGATTATCCTTTATAGTTGAGTAGCTTTTCACTGTATAAAAATACCAGATCTTTCTTATCCATTTGGCAGTTCATGGCTATGTTATCCTTGCTTTTTTTCTGGGTCCTCATTACATGAAAAATTATCTTTTCTTACCTTCAGCCCATGGATTTCCTTTTGAAACAAATGTGTCTCTTGTATATAGCATATTGATAGCACCTATCTTCTGATCCATAACCAAAATATGGTTCTGCCCATGTTTCTTTTTATTGGTGAATTGAGGCCATTTATATTCATGGTGACAATTGACATGCACTGGCTCATCTCTGTCATGCTCTCTTCCTGCCATTAGCCCCCTACTTTTCTTCTCCATTCAATTGCTTGTCCTGCTTGGAAACCCCGCTCTGCTTCTGTTCCTGGAACCATGATCATCTTTGTCTCTCTAGAATATCCTTGAGCATTCTTTGTAGGGTTGGTTTGGAGGTCGTGAATTCCTTCATTTGTTCTTTGTCATGGAAGTATCATATTTCTTCATTAATTTTGAAACGTAGTTCTACAGGGCACATCAATCTAGGTTGAAAGTTGTTTTCTTTTAGGAACTTGAAACACTGACTCCAACCTCTTCTTGACTTAATGGTTTGTGTTGAGAAGTGTGCTGTGATTCCAACTGGTTTGCTTTTATAGGTGATCTGTTTTTTTCTCTAACAGCCTTTAATATTCTGTTCTTGTGCTGAATTTCTGGGATCTTGATTATTATATGCCTGGGTGTAGATTTATTTTGGTTATGGCTAACTGGCATTCTATATGCCTCACTTATCTGCATGTTAGGTCCTTTTCCCATGCTTGGCAAGCTCTCTGCTATTACTTCTGTAAATGGTCTTTTTATGACCATTGATCCCAGATTTTTTGACACCACCTATGAATCTTAAGTTATTTTTCTTTGTGTCATCTTGCAGCCATTGTTACGTCCCAGTTTCTTGTTATTTTTATAAGATCTTTCATTTTGTGTAATTACCTAGCTACAATCCTGTCTTCAAGGTCTGAAAGTTTATCTTCAGCTTCTTTCAAGTGATTTTGCTCATTTTCAGTGGAATTTTTAATTTCCTGGATATCTCTTTGAATCTTTTATGGATTGTAATTTTTTCTATATCATTCATTCAACATTTCCATCATTTTCTTATTCTCCTCTTTTTTATCTGTTTTCTTTAGATACACTCAGAATTTTTTCATTATGTTTGTTATTTCTTCTTTTACCTGAGTTATTATTTTTGATCTGATCACTTTTTCAGCCTCATGAAGTTCTTTCTTTACTCCTGTTGCTATCCTTTCAGAAATTTCAGGTGTGTGTCTTCCAACTTCTTGCATGTCTGTGTCTCCTAGACTTGTTTTATGTGGGCTGGAGGTCTGGGATTGCTTTTTGTTTCTTTTCCTTGACATTTTTCTACATTCTTTCAGACAAACTGGCTGTGGGGTCCCAGGCACTTCCTGTTCTGGTTGTCCATCCACAGTGTAGGTGAATAGGCCAGGCACCTGGGTTTCTCCTTACCTAGGGCCCTGAGAAGGGAGTGGAGCATGAGGTGGCTCCAGACACTTAAAGCTACACCAAGATTCTCCAGATGGCAGCAGGTATGTGGGGGGCTGGCAGGCTGCTTTTTCCAGCCCATGCTGGTTACCAGTCCCCAGTAGTGGCTAAGTCTGCCTGTGTTTAATCCAATCTAAGTGCAACTTCTAAGCAATAAAGGATTACTCTTTTATTAAAATGTTTATTAATCATGCCATATATGTACATTTGTTTCTCTTTCTTAAAGTTAAAATCTGAACAGTATTCTCAACTTCACATCATTTACGTTTTGAAACAAATAATGATTTATTATGAGGAACTGTCCTAAGCAGTGCAGAATATTTAGCAACTTTCCTTGGCATGTCCCATTAGATGCTTGTAGTACCTTCCACTTATGGCAACCTCAGTGTTTCCAAACATTGTCAAATATCCTCTGGAGTGCAAAATCATCTCCAGCTGAGAAACAAAGGGTATACCAAAATTCAGAGAAAAAGTTAATTTGACATATAACACATGATCAAATATTTCTTGTCTATTGATAAAGAATTCTATAATGATAATACTTTCCTCTGCTTACTTGATACTTTTGAAATATCCAAGAAGTTTAAATGTCCTATTTAATTCTCATAAAAATATAGGAATATCATTTTTAAGTCCATTTTCAAGAACAAGAAAATAATTTAGGAAAAGAAAATAACTTCTCCAATATCATTCAGCAGGACCTAACAGCAGGACCCACTCTTAATTCTGAAATTCATACCCACAAATGCAAAAAGACACTATCAAACTATAGTTATGGAAAGGCACTCTAATTGGTATGATTCTTAGCATTTATACAGTGTTTACTTCTAGAATATTGATCCTTATGAAAGCTATATCTAATTCATGAAGTAATAACTATTCTATGGAATGTTTTTAAATAGTTTCCATGTACATTTTTTCCTGCTATAAATTAAGAGCCAATATAATAAATCAGATTTAATAAAGATTTACATAATAAAATATATCACAGATGAAGTATTGTACAAATAAATAAAATATACAATGTATACATACTATATACACATGGTAAAATGCACTACAACATATATTAGAAGTATAATTTTGAACAGAACTGATTCTAGGTAAGTTACTTTTTTTGTTACAGAGACAGAATACCTAACATCCAAATTTAAAGAAGTTTTATTATGGCTCAAAGTTTATAGAGGCTTCAATCAATAATCAGCTGGCTCCAAGGCAGTGTGGCATGGCAGAGGGGCATCTTAGAGGAGTAACAGTTCATGACAGGCAGAAAACAGCAAAAGTAGAAAGTAGCAAGTCCAAGAAATCACTGAGAAGCCTCTTTCTGTCTTTTACATCATCTCTAGGCTACTTTACCGTAGAACACATAGTACTTACACCCTCAATCCTAATGCCCTCTAATCCTATCATTGTACTAAGAATCAACCCCAGCATCACACACTCTAGATCCAGCCACCTCTGAAAAGCTCCACCTATGTCTGCGTGATGCTTTGGAGAGATACCTGGATACAAGCCATAACAAGCCCTGATTCTTTCCCAAGATTCCCAAGATTCCCAAGATTCTTTTGCATGTATATGATGCTAAAAAATAGCAGATATTCTAATATTTTCCCACAGGATGTCATTATTCTACCAACATGTCACTACCCTACCCAGAGTCAACTATAAGAATGCTGTATACACTTCACGTGTTCCCCTTTGGTGAATTTTGTTTTATTTTCCTAATTGTCTGATGACACATCACTGAGTTGCACAACACTGAGGTCTACCCTTTCCAAGAAACTACCTAACTATGGCTCCAAAGGCTGAAAAGATTTCTCTTACAAGAAGGGCTACAATGACTTCCTCACTAGATCCTACTTTGCTTTTCATGCAACACAGTTTTTGTTAAATTCTGCCTAAAAGCATAGCATTACAAGACCTGTGATGAATTGTTACACTAGCAATTAGATTCAACTGAGAAACTAAGTGATGTTGTAGTTTAAAATATTTTATTTATAATTGAAATGTCAACCATTATATTTATGAGATACAATGGGTTATTTCAACACATGTGTACAGTATAGTGATTGGGACAGAGTAAGAGGAATATCTGTCCCTCAGATGTAAATCATTTCTTTATGTTGAAAGCATTCAGGCTATTTGAAAATACTGAATTTCTCCTGTCTACCATAGTTATCCTACTGCAGTGTAGAACTCTTATCCAACTGCATCTCTGACTCCACTAACAATACTCTCCATCCTTTCTCTCCACTCATTTCAGGCTCCAGTAATCATTATTCTATTTTTTACAACCTTAAGATCATTTTTTACCTTCCACATATAAGTAAGAACATGTGCCTAATTTATCTCTTGCAGTACCACCCATGTTGCTGCAAATGACAGAATTTCATTCAATTTTTATGCCTAAATAATACTCCATTTTATATACATACCACTATTTATGAATCCATTTACCTGTCCCCTGGGGTGATGCAACCTTGACATTTATCACAGCACTTTATTATGTGCTTCTTTTTTTAAGTCTTTTTAAATAAAACTTTATCACTTATAGATTAAGCAAACTGGACAAACATGTTTAACAGTTACTCTGGACATTCTTCTATTTTACCTGGCAAACATTTGGCAAAATTAACATTCAGATGAGGTGAGTGAAAATCTCCCTATTCTACTTTGAAGTCAGTTTTCACATTTAAAAAATTATAAAGAAAAATGCATCTTTTCATACACTGAATGGAATACTACACTGCAGAATATATTCCTGCCCTCAGGAACACCTGGTTTTCATTGGAGCTTTTATCCGCACTACCTCCTTGTGGTTCTCAAGCTTTTGGACACAAGGATATGGTTTTTTCCTTTCTCATGAGGATGATTCTAATGTGAAGAAAAAAAGAAGCTCCCTTCCAGATTGCCATCCCTTTCTCTGTACTGCACCCAAGAATCTTATCTTCATGTCAGTTAGTTCCTAGAGAGTCACTGGTCCATGTTAATCCTTTCCTATTCTTAAAAACCTTAAGAAAAGTGCCACATAGTCATGATCATATTAGTTATTACCTAATTATTCTTCTGCCAGTAGTTCTCAAAATCTATTGTCCATTTTGAATTAAGAGTTACTGGATTAGAACCTCTGGCTGTTGAGATGAGGAGTCTGCATCTTAAAAAAGATTGTGACTTTAGAAGGAAGCCTAAAAATCATCACCGTGCATTTTTGCAAGCCGTGAAGAAGCAGATGTGCTGACTTTTTTCCCCTTGTGAGCTCTCTTGTCTCTTTACCCTCACTTCCCTCACAATAACTAAACTCTCTTTCACCAGTTCATGCATTTGTACTGAGGTATAAAATTATGTTGTCTTCATTCAAAATCGTCCTTGAAAAGAAACTTTATTTTTACAAGTAAATTGCTGAGGGTCAAAAATTAGATCCAAAAGTTATCGTCAATGAGACAAACAAAAAGCTAAACTATTCCATATCAGAAGATAAATGCCCATAATGTAAGGGATGGTGAAGAAGAACCTGAAAATGTAGAAGAAAGAGTACAGAAACTAAGTAATATGTAAAGAGGCTGGGGCTTAACATGCAGAGATGGCTGAAATGCTTTTAGGAACAGGAATGTTACATTTCATTCTCACCGGAAATGGAAATCTCTTCAACTTCCTACAAACAATAAAGGTTTTCATACATAAAGGTAAGGTTTTGCTTCTTCATGAAAAATTTTTCCAAAGTCTTTATTTCATAGTAGAGCCAGTACAATACAGGTAAAAGTGATACTTGAGAGGTATGACAATAAGTCCTAACATGAGTTTATTAACAGCGAAGACGTATACAGAGCTACCTCACTTATAAAACTACAAATATTCACATTATCCTCATCATTTCAGTATTTGTTTTTTTTTTTTTTTTTATTTAAGAGGAAAAAGAGAAAAACAACAAACCAAAGCGGTGTAAGGGTACACGTAATACAGAACTTCAAAAAAACAAAACAAAACAAACAAATAAAAAAAACATAACAGTAAGAAATCACCTGTTAGTAGATTACATATTATCATCTTGAAAATAGTTCCTCAAATCACAGTATCAAAGAATACAAGGTGGACATTCAAACAGGGAGACTGCAAACAGCTGTGTTCAATGATCCAAAAACATTGATATAGTCAGCTATTTAACACCCCTCATTTCAGTATTTGTGTAACCTCTGGAAGAAAAATGAACTTCCCAAGGTCTACAGAAAGAGATTTAATACAGCCCATGTAGCTTCCAAGGAACAAGGTGGCCTTAAATGTGTATCTACCTACTCTGTGTAAAACGCCGTTTAAACCTTCGAGTGCTGTCGGTCAGTAGGGGCACAAGGCAAAATCATGGCTTTCAAATAAACAAAGACAGAGGAATGAGGAAAGATTCCTACAGTATCACGAGGCGTTAATAAGAGATGGGATGATTAGAAGGCTTTCTCATTAACTTATGTCCCCATTAACTTAAGCTGGAAGCTCAGATAATTCAGTGTAATATTTTAAGGATTTAAGGATTTTAGAGATAATTCATGTATTCTTCATATTTCTTATTCTTCCAAATAGATTTTCCACCTCCAGGAGATCTAAGATATTTTAAATTTAAATACACTCTATCAGCACAGCAGCAACACCTCACCATATCCCAGCTACACTGTGAGTTCTTTCCCTTGTTAGTTACACTGCCTCCTTCTCATTTTCTTTTTTTAAAAAATGTTAGGAATATTAAAAAGACTGTATATTTCATTATTATTTTGTACTTTTATTTCATAGATATGCAAAGCAGAAAGTAAACTTCACTATTTCAGCAAATTGCTATTTTTACTAAAGTGGAAAAGTAAAATTTATTTACTTAGAGGAAATAAGCAAAGTATTTTTCTTTAAATGTAAGGTATGTCTGAGATTGTACTTGTTCCAACTGTTGGGTGTTTTGGGGAAAGAGAAACTGTGCCTATTGTAATTATTTCTATTGAAGCTAGAGACATTTAGCAGAATCTCTGTTCCCAATCGGAGCCAGCGTTATTCTGATCTGAGATCCTTTGCCAGTTGTGTAAAGGTCATGTGGAGGTGAATAGAATATGAAGTATCTGGCTCCAATTCCATTTGGAACATTAAAGTAACTCCAGATTGATAAACTAGAGAGAGGGAATAGCACACTTGACTACAAAGATCTCCGGGCAGACTGAGTTAAATGGTACATTCTTGACTAATGGTGACTGACAATGAAGGGAAGAAGAGATCGGAGGAAGGGGCTGAGCGAGGTTCTACTTATCAGGGCTTCATTTAAGATGTAGTGCAAATAAATGAGAATGTTTGGCAGAAAGGTGACTGAAGACATGAAAGTAAATAGCTGGCAAAAAGGATGAAGATACTGTTCATTTTCCTAAAAGATAGGAAAACAGACCCTTTTCATGGTCAAATCCTGGCAGCCCCTGAGATAATGACAAAAGAGAAAATTAGCGAAGCTAGAAACAGAAACTGTATAGTTCTGAGAAAGGAGAGGAGAGGAAATGCACTGATGGTCTATTTGAAAGATTGGCAAGAGGAAGAATAGGAAACAAGAAGTAAAAAAGGATGAAAACAGATTAAAATTTGAACTGATTTTGTTCTAGCACCATTACTTAGGCACCATGCAAGTATTTCACACAAACTACACGAAAAGTACAGTTATTGTTTGTTTCACACATGAGGAAACTGAGGTTTAGAGAGCTCGACAACTTGCCAAAACCATGTCCAATCAGGATACAAATGCAGGATTGTCTTTGCTATGGTCTTTGCTATACTTATGTTGAAAATTTCAGCAATTTTCAAAGTAGTTCTTTTTTCTGATTCTGATGAATGGGTACATTCCCTGGCCTGCACATATAAAGTCTTTGCAAATAGTTTCTGCAAGAAAACTGAACACATTTGTTCACTTTCTCCAGAATACCTTTTTGCATCGTTTTATTTTTATATCAGAGTGACTTTTCCTGCAAGGCCAGGAGTTCCTCTACCCAAACTTGCTTTGTTAACTCTGAGCATAACATCAAATGTAAATCAATGCTGTTGCTGTCAATGATCATTATTGTTAAAAATCCCTCAAAGGAATAAGATGGGCGAGAGTTCTATATCACAAGCATGTAGACTTAGGGAACAGACATGCTTCACTGATAAATTGTGTGAAATTCTTTTCCCAACATGTTTTATCCCTCACATACTACATCAAAATGTTCCCCTTTTGTTTCAGCTTCTAATTCTATTATCTAGCAAAATAATTATATCCTAAGAAATCCAAATGTTCAACTGAGGTAAGTGCATTTTCATTTCTTTCATGGATGCGGCACATTCAATCATGTCCCCCTGCCCTGTCAACTGTGTCAGTTACTCACAGGCAATTCTATTCGAAATGAAATATTGTTAGAAGCGTTCTCAAAAAGTGCTTTATCTTCATTATATTGAAAATTCTACTCCAAACAAACCTTTGGGGAAATCTTTTTACTGACATACTTTTGTTTCATGGTTTTGTTTCAAGCACAGAGAGTTTCTCCTGCCAAAGCTTCATTTTTCTCCCTCTTTTTGGCTACGGGCAATCTTCTGGAGACTTCATTTCCCCCACCCTTGGTGGATCTCACAGTGATGACTCTCACAAGGACTCACTAGAGTGCTTTGCCCTAATCCGTGCTTTACTAAACAGCCCCTAGAGGGAGGAAGACCTTCCCTAGGATTTGATTAAACAGATTCTTAAAGCCAATAACGGGTTTTCAGTGGTAAGAAAAAGCAGCGTTAGCACACATTCCCTACCAGAGCAGAAATTCTACTCCTCAGTCATCCTGAAGGAGCATGGCTGGGAATGTAGCATATTCTCCGAGATTAGTTCCAAAGGCTTCGGTCTCTAGAGACCATCACTCCTGAGAATAGCTTTATTGCCTAGAGTGATGCAGTTGTGACTGAAACTTCCCTCACATGTTAGGGTTATGTGTAACTTTTCTTCCGCTACTTTACGGTGTTAGTCAAAGGGTAAAAAATAAAGTAAATTAAAATCAGGCAAAGCTTATGAAATTGCATCTGACATCAAAGAATATGACATACCCTTGACGGAAATGAAAAAGAAAGCTACTTGTTAAATATAGTAGAAAATATTATATTATATATATACATACATATATATATAATACATATTACATATGTAAATGTGAACATTTAGGACTAAATACATTGAACTCAAAAAACAGGAAGAAAGAAATAGTAAAAGCTAGCACATGGTGACACATGCTTAAAATCCCAGCACTCTGGAGGCAGAGGCAGTAGGATTTCTGGGAGTCTGAAGCCAAGTTGGGCTACATAGTAAATTTAAGGCTAACTCAAACTACATACAAGATCTCATTTCAAAATTCCAAAAAATTAAGTTAACTTAATTTAAAAACACCACACTGACATATGAAGCCTATTTCTATGATCAAATAGGATTTGTTATTCAAATAATCCTACAGAATGTTCAACAGTGAAAAGGAACAAAATTGGTTGAATCATAGCTGCTTTATGACCATATTTATTTTTCTGAAATATCCATACTATCCAGCAAAGAGGACTCTGGCAATTATGTGGTTAGTTTGGTCACTACTCATAATCATAGAGATTTGTGGGGTGAGAGTGCATTCCCTATAGGCTCTGGAATCTCCAAGCTGTCTGATAAGAGTAAAACAGGCACTCTAGAAATAAACAGTTGTAAAATCTCCACCACATTGTGTTCCATAGACGTAGTTTACCTATCAAGCCTTGCTTTTCCTTTTCTTGATGTCAGCAATGCAGACAAATAACAGGCCTTTGGAAAAGAATGATTTTTTTTAAGAAACATCGAGATATTTTAATTCTGTCCCAGCAGAGAATAGAAGATCACAAAATATATTATTCATACACACAGACACACACACACACACACACACACACACACACACACACATGCACGCACGCACTACACACATATATATAGCATTTGATCTGTTGCAGTATTGGGGCCCTGGGAATAAGACACATTGTTGAGAATTTCTGTAGTTTTTTTTTTATTAGACAATTATGATTAATGTCACGGAACTTAAGCAATCTTTGAAAAGAAATCAAAATGTGCCACAAAAATTCATTTGATTGTGCCAGTGGGAATATTTCCTAACATAGCCCCAAACTTCAAAAGCAGCATAAAACATGCAAATGGGGTGCGGGGCAGAGCTCATCCATTTCTTCCCAAGTATATTCAACTTACTGAAGAGAAAAATGTTGGGAAAGTTGTGGCTCTCATTAGCATGAGAAAGGAACATCCCGAGGTAGCCTGCACTGGCCTGTTCACATGGTGTTTTTCCCAGGGCAGGGGTGGTATTCATATATCTTACAGCTTCGTGTCACCAGTCTGCAACCCAGATTGTAACTTTAAGATGTTATCTCCTGGCTGCTCGGATAAATAGCCCATTATGTTTTTATGACAGGCAGTTCTGAATCCTCAGGGGATTAGAAGACATTGGCTGGAGTTTGTGGACTATCAAGGGGTCCATGGAATCTCGCCCAAACTATGTCTTTAAGCAAACACCTCTCTCTCTCACCGTGGTGTTCCCACACGCCTTCTTGGCCATGGACTTCAAAAGCTGTTTGCAGGGAGGCCAAAAAGGCAATAACCCTTAGTATAACAGAACCAGCCTAGCAGGGACAGACAGGCCAAAGGTAAGGCGTCTAGGAGGTTGGCATTTGTGTGTTTAGCCACATGAGGTGATTAGGGGCCATCTGTTCTTCAGTTGGCTAACTCTGTCACTTTCACACCACCCCAGGATCAAGTACATTTCATGTTTAATGGAGTCAGCACAGCAGAGCTTCCCCAATCCTAATGATACATATTTTAACCTTGTTTATCTTTGATCTCTAAATAACGATAGTACAGATAAGTACTTGGCTACATACGCACATTTGTGTGTGTGTGTGTGTGTGTGTGTGTGTGTGTGTGTGTGTGTGAGGGATGTGCACGTGTGCTGGGAAATTTGAGCTGCGTTTGTGGACGTGAAGGGCAGATGATCACAACTAACACAAAACTGAAGTATGCATTCAAATCCCCCGAATAAGAAAAAAAAAAACCCTCTGGAATCCCATGCTATTGGAAATCTTTATTTTGTTTTAGGTGTTCTTCGACTAGTTTTACAAAATTGGAGAAACTCCCTATTTGAGGTATATAGAGAAAGTCCTTTCTATCATCTTTTAAATAGTTGTGTCCATCTCACCAACTATTCAAAAAATACTTTATTTATAAAAATATGCATTCTAAAATTTGGAGACCTGAAAAATAAAATAGAAATTTGAATTTTTTCCTCTTAATATTTTCATACCAAAGAAAACCTTGGTTTTTATAAATGGCATATCATGGAGAGTATGAAGCTTATTAAATGTTAGATATGATTAATGTAGACATCTATCTTTTGCCATACTACTGTTAAATGACAAATTACATAATATAATTCATGGCTTGCACAGTGATTTTAAATATCTTTAACTCACCGTACGCATATCAATTAATTTGTAAGATAGCTACCATGTCTTTAAAGAATAATTAAAATACTAATAATTTAAATTGGACTAAGCCAAATGGCCAAAGTTTGTATTTTCTGGAGCCTATAAAACTAAAAATATGATTTTGTGCCACTGACACAAGATTCGCTGAAAATTTCCACTAGTGGTTGACAGATTTCCTTCATCTTTAGCATAATTTTGCCTGTGTATCTAAGTAGAAATAATGACAAGGAAAATATACTGCTCATGTGTAGGTACAGGGAGAGTAGCAGCACATTCAGGAAAGAGGATGTTATGATTAACAACGGCACACCAGGTGAGTTGATTCAGTTATGGTGACTGCTGCTTCTCACATAAGCGTTCAATTCAGTCTAAGCATTCCACAGGAAGTGCTCTCTAATAAGGACATCCAATTAGCATTTTGATTTGGAAGGGTAAAAAAACGATCTCATTCAAAATTTGTGTTCTCAATCAGTGAAACCACAGCAAATATGTGCTAAGATTACATTTTTTCACAAATAACTGTGCTGTGGAGGTTCCTCAACCTTAGCTGTACTTCGGAAACTTTCCCTAAACAGTAACTTCCTAACTCAATATTCTTCATAATGGTAGCATAATCTTTTTTTATTTCAAATTAATTTCAACTGATACATGAACACATAAAATTGCACATGTGGATAAGATTACAAATGATGTTTTGATGCATGCATAATATTTATATTAGGTTAAATCTAAACATATCTTATCTTCTCAAAAATTTACCATTCCTTTATGGTATAAAATTTCAAAATATTTTATCTGATTTTCTGAAATGTCTGATATATAAATGTAATTATTATCTTTAGCTAACCTACTCCACTATAAATAGAACAGGGAAAATTCTCCCTCTAACCTAACTGTAGCTTAGTGTCCACTGATGAGCCTGTCACTGTCCTCTCCCTTCTTAGTCTCCGTAACCAGGATCTGACTCCTAGTTTCTATGAGATCAAGTCTTTTAGATTCTACATATGAGTTAGATAACTCAGTATCTGTCTTTTCATGTCTGGCTTAGTTTTGCTTAAAATAATAGTTATTTAGTTCCATCTATTTTATTGAAAGATGACAAGAGTTCATTCTTTTAAACTGCTGAATAGTATTGCACTGTGTATATGTACCAGATAGTCTTTATCCATCAATCTAAACAGAATTTGAATAGATCTAAACGGTTTTGAGACTTGAACCATCTAAACAGAATGTACATATTGTCAGTGAACGTCTAATGTTTCTTTGTGTTAGTATTTTTTAAAAGATACACCTTTATCCTTGGTGAAACACTACGTTGCTTAAATTGTTCTGTTCTGAACTGTGTTGTTA
Organism: Cavia porcellus; assembly: GCF_034190915.1. Classification (NCBI taxonomy): domain Eukaryota; kingdom Metazoa; phylum Chordata; class Mammalia; order Rodentia; family Caviidae; genus Cavia; species Cavia porcellus. Next base: position 22,319,211 of record NW_026947485.1, on the reverse strand, counting down.
TGTCCTCTTTCATCTTAATCTCCCTCTATATGTATTTTTTAAATAAAAAAATCTATTGTGTAATTTAAAAAATGCACCTTCAAACATATTATGCAAGATATTTTTACAGTATTTTCTGAAAGTAGAAGACTGTTGCATTTTGCTCAATTTATAGAAAATATCCACCATATAACCAAATTTATAATACTGGTACTCTTTGTCACACCTAGAAACTGAATGGAAATGATTTGTTTTTGTCCAGGAGAATTCTTCCTCTGTTTTTCCATTCAAATGTTACAAATATGAATTTTAAAGTGAGTAGATTGATAACAGACAGACGGACAGATACACAGACAAGTTAATTAGGTAGACAGGTACATGTACATGTATATATGCAAATATATATACACAGGGGTATGCAGCCTCTCTTGAGTTTATAACTTAGGTAAGATGATCTGCTACCTCCCTCCAAGCTTTGTATTAAAATTCATTTTGCTTTCTGGTCAGAGGAAACCCTCTCAGAAAAAAAAATACAGTCTCTTAATCACTCTTCTTCACATATGCTAGTTGCTATCCATTTGTTCATTCATCTTTCATCCTCTGAAAACACAATATTCTTTTAGAATTTATTGTTCATTTGGACAAGTACTGCTCACTGTTTTTTCCTGCACTCAAGCTGCCTTGTCAGTGATGTCTCTCCTTCACCAGGCAAACCGATCTTTCTCATTTTTGTTGTCATGGGCTGTGATAAGTATTTCATGTCTACACAGTCATAGGTTTATACATGCCTTTCCTAAGAAGCCACATGTTTATCATATGTGGAAGACTCACTCTCTGAATGTTTTTAAATGAAATAAATGATTCAGTAAAGAACTAGCTCCACTGAGAAATGTCTAAAATGATGCTTTATTAGGACAGTACCCATGTATAAATTCATGGTCCAGTGGAAATCATTCATGTAAAGAAATGCATAAAGTATATTTACTAATTACACTGTCCCTATACAAATTTATGTTCTTATGTTTCTTTTCTCCAAAAGAACTCGATTCATAAGTAACATTTTAGGAATGACAAATGAAAGGCGGTGTCCAAAAAAAACCACACACGGACAGAGGCTTTCAAAAGATCCATGCATGGCTCCTGGGTAGCAAAGAAGCTTCTGTGGAATGGGGGTGGGTGGTGATGGTGGGAAATACTAAAACTTCCAAATTTTTAGATTTGGATGAGGAAAACAACAGGAAACATTTGGACGAGAAAACAAAACATTTGTTTTATAATCAAGCCTAAAATTTAATTATACCCATTTAACACATGTAGCAAAATAACAAATAAAAAGTTTAAGTGAGACTAATTCTAAAAATATAGAAAATTATAGCCCTCAGTAAACCTCTTAGGTTGCTTTCCCAAGCTGCTGAACTAGATGTTCTCTAGCAAAACAAAGTCAAATGGAAAGCGATCAACAAGTTTGATTACATGACACTGTACAGATAAATGCAGCAGGGCACACACTAAAAATCAGAAGCCTTTGGCATCCCTCAAAAAATGCACAATAAACTGATCTGGATTCTAAAACTCACATGATATTTCTCATTTATTTTCTAGCTGCATTCTAAGCAAAGGTACAACAAGCAATATCCTGTGGTTTTGGCAAAACATGGATTCTTTCAAGATTTAGAGCACTATTGAGATTTTCAGGAATTAGATCTGTAGAAAAATATCACTAAACCCATTTATGAAAAATTCTGCCAGAAAAAATGTTCACCCTGCATTTTTCTACAATTTAACTTTCTAAAATAGAAAATATTAGTGAAAAAGAGCCTTGGGAAACTCAAGGAAGTCATAGGTCATGATGTTAAACTAGGGCAAAAAAAAAAAAAAAAAATGAGAAGGGGAACAAGAATTAAAAAGACCAGAAATGGAGGGGACAGGGACACAAAAGAATCAAGATGTGTTCTGTATGTAACAAACTCCCTACAATAAATGTAATCACTATGTATTGCAAACATGTATTAATAAGTAAAAACAGAAAAAATAAAACAGGAGGAAAATATTAGTTTCTGGGTTGAATCAACAAAAGCTATTACATCATTTATGCCGTTATAAACAGGAGTAGTTCAGAACACTGATTTTTCCTTATTTATGCCTGATCTCAATAATTGAGGATGAATTTTCTTTAGTTGGGCAAGTTAGAGCTTAATTACCTTCATTATTTCTTTACAGCCATCTATCTTTGTGAGAAAAGTTTGAATGCTAGAACCCTGAAAGAACTAGGGAAAGGCCAAGTTCTTGCTTCTCTAATGAGCTCCAAGTCCTCAGGAGTGCTGTGTGACTAGTGTCACTACCATCATGCATATGACTTGGACATAAAGAAAAACTTTTAAACATATAAATATGATCCTAAGACATACTCTGAAAATTATTGGTTCTGACGCTGACTTTCATTATACTTTGTGCTATTTGTGAGGGACAAAGGATCATGCTCAAGAATGAAAAAGAAAACACTTAAGGGGGTCTGGGCAGTTTTAACAGCATGAGTGAAATCCAATACCAAACAGGATGTCTCCATTCCCTTTGAACTTGAGGCATCCCATGGACCTAAGCTACTGAATTCTCTGGTTAGTTATGTGGTGCCAGACATTCAGGGGTGTTTAATGAAGATAAGTTTTACCTTGTGCTTTAAAAAGTAATGGTGAATGAATCCTGCCTGGCCAGATTGTTTTATCAAAATCACTCTAAAGTTGGAGAAAATAGGCATGCTTTTCTTGGGCCTTAAAATAAAACAATTGGTTCTTTTTCAAATTTTTAATCATTAAATGCCAATAAACCTTCAAATCAGGAGGTAGGAATATTTCCACATTGGACATCCCAAGAATAAATGTAAGTATTATTTATTTATTTGTTTTGGAAGCAAGCAAAATTCTAACAGAAAATAAAACTTAAGTATCAACAGATTATATTGCATCAAATATTTCCCTTTCTCCTGGGGGGCACGTAGAATTTCTTATACTTTAGGAAAAGTATCATTTTGATTTTTTTTATCTTTTGCATTCATCTTTTGAGGTACCAACCTTTTGAGGTTTCCCTCAGTATTCAAAAAATTGGCTATTTCTTTACAGTTGTATAGGCAAGGAGTACAAAATCCATAGTTAGGACACTGTCATCCTTCTTGTTTGGAAATATATTTGTTTAAAAAGTGCCTAAGCACAATTAAATAATGCTTCATGGATACTAGGCTTGTATTTGAAATCTCTAAGAAATTTCCGTCCATGGAAATTGAAATTGGGTGGAATAAGAAATTTAAGCCTGAATGAACGGCAAACTCCAACCATGCTGCCTCATAAGAGAACAGAAAGTCAAAGAGATCTGATGCAAAGAGGAGTGTACTGCTCTATTGTTCTCGATTTTTAAATGTCACTGAGTTATACTTCACCAAAAATTTCTTATTTCATGAAGAGATGGCTCCTTCTAAGTAAATCTAAAGGACATAAAACAAACTTCCTTCATGAACTGATCTTTGGAGTGGGACTTGGTGATCCACTCTTACGGTCATGCCCTGGTCACTTTCTTCATCAATAATTAGAAGCCTTCTTTAGTATCAATTCTTATCACTCACTGCTTATTAGTACCTTCTACATTTTCTGTTCCTTCCCTGTACTTCTACAACAGTCACAATTCTGGAATCTGCAATCCATTGATCCTATCCACTTTTCATTTCTCTTATACCTTTCATTTTTTCCTTTCCCTCTTTTTATTGGTTTAAAATTCTTATTATCAAGATAGTTTCTTGACTCTTTCACTCCAACTCAATCCTGATTACATTCAACTCTGCCTCATGAGCTAATGAAAATTATATCATTATGTCCTGTGGTGTCACTTTAAAGCGATGTCTATGAACTTTCATTCATTCATTCATTCTTCAAGCTGCCCTGAATCATTTTTTCTGTAGTAGAGTCTCTTGTTCAGTCTCTTGGATAATTAAGTGTTCTGTTTTCAAACCTCCACAATTGTCTCCCTGTTATAATTCTCAGTGATAACTTTGGTTCTTACTCCACTGAAGAGAATGTCAATCTCAAGTTCATTTCAGATGTCTCCCAACGTTTCAGTCACCACCTGCCAGCATCCGGATCACGTGCTCTGCTTTTCCCAGGGTTACTCTGGATGAACTGTCACTCATCTAAGGCCAAGCCTTCCATTTGTGCACTAGATCTCATCCCTTTCACAAATTCAAGGGCATCTCTACTATAATTCTCTCTACAGCAACATTGTTTTCCTTTTCCTTTTGTACTAGATCATTACCAGTATCATATAAATAGGCTCTTATTTTACTAGTAGTATCTCTACTATTTTATTCAAATCTTTACCTTCTTCTACCCACTTCTTTACTCCTTTTATAGCATAATTCTTTAAAAAAAGAGCAATCTGTTTTTACAGTCTCTGCTTCATTTTTTTAGGTTTAATTTTTCCAACCAGGTTTTTAACTCACCAAACTTGTTATTACTAAGATCAGTAGTGGCTTCCATGTTATCACACTTACTGGTCAGTTCTTAACTTACTTGATTCACCAGCTCTTCGTTGGACCTCTTGCCTCTGCTGAGTTGCAGGACAGCACACTCTCTAGCTGCACTTCTCAGGCCTCCCAGGTCTTCCCGCTGGACTGCCTGGAGCCGCAATCTTTGGGTCTCTTTTCTACCTGCGCCTTTCCTCTATGTGATCGCATCTGGACTGAGGACGCAAATGCCACCTTCATGCTGAGAACAACTACACTCCCATCTGCAGCTCTACTTCTATCCCAGACTCCGAGTGCATATATCTAACTGCCCTCTCGACAGCTCCACCCAGATGTCTGGGGAACATTTCAAATCTAACTTGCCCAAAGCTGAACACCTGATCATGAGCACACACCTATTTCACACCTTTCCCCATTTTAGTAGCAGCAACTTCTTCCTGTCTGGTGCCCTGACCCTAAACCTTGGAGCCATTTTTTACTCCATTCTTGCCTCCAACCTTCCTCACTATAGATCTGGTCTGTCAATAAATCCAATTCAGTCACCTTCAAAATAAATCAGAGTATGACTACTTCTCACGGCATCTGGCCTTTTCTCTAATACTTCACCTTATTACCTGCCTCCCTGCTTTGGAGTACTTCAGACTGAGCCCTGCCTCAGGGCCTTTGCCCTTGCTTTTCCCCACAGTGAGAAGGTTCTTCCCCAGAAGGCTGTCACAGCTTCCTTCCTCATCTCCTCATGAAAATGACATTCACGAGCGAGGCCATCTCTGATGACTCTAAAATCACAAATGTCACTTCTTTTAGTATTTCCTGACCTTTTCTTTGCTGAGAGGTTTTTTTTTAAACAGAGTATCAATTCCTACTGTGCTCTGCTTTGTTTTGGGCTTTAACCCCTAGACAATGCTCTCCCAAAGAACTGTCTGCAGTGAGGCAAATGTTCTCTATCAGTGTGTTTCAATGTTGTAGCCAGTTGTGATGCATAGTTATTGAGCAATAGAAACACACCATCTCCTTCACTTAGGTTGAAACTGAAACTCTCACATGTAGCCAGTGGCAGCCTATCAGACAGCGTGGTTTAAACATAAGCTGCATGAGAGCAGAGGGTTTTGATTTTTTTGAGCTGATGTAACTCTAGCACCTCCAACATCATCAAGCACACAGCAGGCTCTCAATGTGTATCTGTGCATAGAATTAATCATGTTCTTTTTCTTCCTGCTTTCATTTCCCTAGTTGAACATTGCCTCAAGCCACGGTATTTGGTTGATGAGGGATGCAGAGGCTACATGTTTGGCCCCATTTACCTTGCAGCCCAAAGTGCAAAGCACAACTCTGGGTGGGTAACTTGGTTTTGCACATATCCACCCAGTTTCTTAGAATCTGTAGCTTCTTCTCTGCTGCCAAATACCACAATCACTGTAAATATGTAAAGAACAGGAAAATACAAAGAGACAGCCTGAGATATGGAGATGTTTGCTTATCTTTCTGCCCTCTCTATTTTAATGACAAATGTACCTAGGGCCCAACTGTTTATTATTATTACTATTATTATTGCTATTATTATTTGGCTTCAATTCTTTTATCAATTTAAAACCCTGTGTAGGCTTTCAACACGCAGTTGTAGGGAAAAAAGGTCAGATGTAAGAAGCAGTAAGTAACTGTCTAGGAGGAAGAAAAATAACCTATCTTAAACTGAAGCTCCTTATACTTAGTAGTAATTATGTTTAGAGTATAAACCTCTTCTCTTCATCAGGAAAAACTTCATCAATCTTACATGGACCAGATTTAACAACATTGTACAGATGTTATGAAATCAAATACTTTTTGTTCCTTTGAATTTACTTTTGTGCAGTCATTCTTTTTCCACAGTATTTCCTACTTATTCATAAGATAGGTACAGATAACAGGTACACAGAGAATCAGGCTACTTGTTCTATCTTTGCAGAGTAGGACCCAAGTTTGTTCGGGTGTCATTATGTTCTTCCATGCACAAAATGCTATTCAAAGACAGAAGGGAAAATAGTGCAAATAGCAGCAAATAGAGGGAGAAGATCTCTCCTTGTTTTCAGGGTCACTCCCTGACATAAACATAAGTAGATAATACATTCTGCCAGCCAGAATTCCAGCTCTAGCTCTTTCACAAAGTTGACTGGTCCTTATTTATGCTTCAGTTTCCTCATCTGTAAAGTTGGGATCACAGCAATATTGCTCATCATACGATGTTGTTTTACAGATGAAATAAGAAATAGAATGTGCTTACTGTATATTATATGCATTTATTTAATGTTTGTAGCTATTGCAACTGTAGATAGAAGATTCTGAACCACTGTATTAGGTGGCCTAAATATTTCATTTTTCCAATGATGACTAGAGGTATTAATTCTTTCCGCAGATACTGAGTGTCTGAATGAGGACTGCAACACTCTCTGCCACTTTCTAGTTTGTTGTTGTTGTTGTTATACTCCACCCTAACCTCACCATTTCCTCTTATTCCTTTCCATTTTCTTTTTGACTATTACATGGGAGCAAAAGGGGAACTGGAGATAGAAACTGTGATTCTTATTGCAAGCAGGATATTACTCATTTTGTTTTTCAACTTTTTCTTCACCTGTCTGAGGAGTTATCTACCAGGTCAGCTAGAAGCGATCTACCCATGCCCGGGAGGAAAGAGTCCCCACCTAGAGACCTTCCAAGTTCAACTGATACTGGTATCTTTGTCCTACCTGAAAGATAGAGAAACTTTAAGTAAATAGATTTGGCTAGCATGGACACTTTCAACTTACAGGTGGTAAAACTTCTAAACTTTTGATGATCTGTCCTTTTGGGATCAAGAGTTGATTCCAACTGCTGTTCCAATCACCTTTCCTGATCTACCACCTGAACGCCACCTGCAGATGTACTCACACCTGGAGCTAAGCGCTCAGGCAAGAGTAAGAAGTCAGACTCAGCAACATCTTCAGGCTGTTACTTTTGTGCTGGTACTTAGGAGTTATTAGGTCTGGTACTCAATGATTTACTCTTCAAGTGTCTGCAGTGGTGTCTTTTTCTAATTGCTGATCTCATTTTGCACCCTAGTGCCAAATAGTCCCCTGGAGACTACTGAGTAAAACAACAGGAAAAGTTCCAATAACCATCACAGATCCTTAATAAAATGCAGCTTTTAAAGTAGACGACCTTCCTGGAACCATCCCAAGTAGCCTGAAACTCCTGTTTTCTTTAGGCACTTCATGAGCCTGTCAGTTACTGAAATTAGCTCCATTTAATAAATGATTCCCTCTGCTGGCTACTTGGGCAATAAAGTGTTTTTAGGGACTCTCTGTGTGTCTTATTTAGATAATTACCCCACAATAGGAAGAAAATATTGTGTATAAGGACAAGGCTGTAGGGAGAGATTTTTGACTAAAAATAACATCTGAGAAAACTGTTTATAGTACATCCAGAAAACTACAAATAAATGAACAGAGCTGGCAACTCATTTTGAATCTGAGATAAGGGATTCTAAATGAAACTGCTGGATTTCATATAGTGTACAAATATGTGCTATGAATGCCAGATCAGAAGAACTCGCCAAAATATCCTACACGGTTAGCGTTATATAAACACACTCTCTTGGACTAATTATCTGAACTCTCTAAGATTACCTTTGTCTTTTTAATATTACTTCTACCTATTCTTTTATCTATCTTTGAAGTTTGCATCTCAGCACTATCAAATATAACTTTCTATATTCTGGCTCAAAATAAATAGTTATGTATACTGTAGTAAATATCCTTACACTGTAATTATTTTAAATCTGCTTTGTAAAAGGTAATTGATCACAGTGAATGTGGTATAATTCTATCACTAAGAAATGTTCCTTTACTTTTATTCCTTGTTTTGTCTTGAACAACATGAAGAATATTACTCTATATGAAAATCTTCAAGATGTTTATGGAAACGTTCTGAAATAAGAAGTCTGTACGACCTACATATATACATGGCTAGCTATAACCCTGCTATTTAGTGGTCTGAGAGATTCATCCCATTAACATAGTGATCTCCCAAAAGGTACTACTTATATTTTACAGGCTTTCATGAAGAGTCACTCATTATTTCAGCTTTTATCTGTATGTCAGTTTGAAGCAGTAAAAGAAGTATATGCTACCATCAAGACACAGACCTAGCCCTGTTGGATGTGCATGTATAAGAGCGTTATGAGTTGCATGCATTAAACTTGTGATGATCTACAGCACTATCCAGGCACGTGAAAATATTAAGTCTGTGTAATGCTGACAATGTTTATTGAGTGCTTGCTAAATGTCAGTCCTCACTGAGACATTTAAATGCACTGTTTTATTTAATCTTCACAAATCTATACAATGGTGTCACACAAAGTATGAGCAGCAAGTCTTGGAAATCATATTGCAAAGCCCAGTTTTTGAACTATACTTAAAACTGCATGGCAGTCTGATTATTGTTTTTTCCCCTTTTTTCATGGCAACACACTCACAGAACCACTCAAATGCGTGTTATGAAAATACCTTGAATACACCTGAGCACTGAGTTTTAAGTGAAGGGGAACATAGCATGACTTTATAGAACTTGAATACATTTTAAATTAGGTTAATTAACTTGTTAATAATAAGAATTTAATAAATGAGGTAATATTTTGAAGAAGTAAAAATCAGTGAGGTGGTGGTTTAGCCTCTAAGAATAAACAGTGGTTAAAAACCCACAGTAGTGTCAAGTGGCATAGTTTTAGCAAACAGATGACAGAAGTTGGCAGAGAGTAACTATAGAGTGTGGTGCACAGCTTTGGGAAGGGGAAATAAAAAATGAGAAGATAGCCAGGTAACAATGAAGGAGTGAAGGTTCCAGATCGAGGTCCCTGGCATGAGCCTAGTGTATCTCAGAGAAGGAAGGACTTGGAGCCTGGGGACCAAAGCGGAGGCAGAAGAAGCCAGCATGGGAGGAGAGTGGCCAGAGACCCTTGTGGGAAGAGGCGCACACTGTGTGTTGGTGGCTGCTGGAAAGGGATATTTAGCATAGGATTGATCTGTCATAGACAAGCAATGGTCTAAAGTAATTTCTGGAGTAAGCACTTTCTCCAGTTCACAAACAGTTTTTACCAAAAAAAGAAAAACGATGAAAAGAGCAGGGAATAGACATCTTTTCTAATGAGTGTACTACTATACATGACAAAACACAAATCCTTCTTAGGAAAGTGTTAATCGTTACAAAACACGCAATAATCAAAGCAGAGATTTGAAAACATAACCCTGGCATTTCTGTTCGTCTTGCACTATTATAAATTCTTTTTTTTTTTTTTTTTTTTTTTTTTTTTGTACTGGGGATAGAACTCATAACCTTGCATTTGCAGGCACTTATACCACTTACACTACTGAGCTAAATCTCCGGCCCATTGTCTTGCAATATTAAGAGGAACACTTATTTTACGTAGGTCACTTTTTCTGATTGAAAACTCCTCCATTAAAAATCTGAAGAGAGGACAGGAGAAGAGAAGTAAAAATTTATACTCTGGTTAAATCCAAACAAGTTCTTACACACCGAGTTGGTTCTGTGATCTGGGGTAGAGTGAAGGTGAGAGGTGGGATGAAGATGATTCTTTGAGTGAAATCTTGCAGTTCATTGTTTTGTTTTTTTGTAACTTAGGTTTATGGTAACACATTGAGAGCACAGATTTGTGTGGATTAATTTCATTTATTGAACAAAAACAAATTCCGTATAACCTTGAAACTGAGTAATGGTTTGGGTAGTTTTTAACTGGTACTTGTTTTCAACTTATAATAATTAAATTCACCCTGGGGAATTCATATATATAATCTTGACCATATCTTGACCACTTTTACTTCTTTTATCCCCATCAATCCCTTTCCCCTTCCCCAGATCCCTTTTGCATCTCCATGAAATCTAATGCTGCTTCCTATCAACTCTCTTTCATTTTGCTCTTTAAATTACTTACATTTTGGGTTTCTCATCTAAGAGAAACTGTGTTATATTGAACCTCCTGTACACAATTTATTTCATATAGTATTATGTGCTCAAGATCCATCCATTTTCCCACAAGCAATTCAAATTTATTCTTCTGTATGCTGAAGAGTGCATGTAAGTCACATTTTCTTTGAGTCCATGGCTTCCTGATCAACCTTATGCTGCTCTGTAACTTTGTATTTCTCTGTCTCTGAGAGGAAGATCTCCTCATGCTGGTATATGAGCTTTCTCAGCTTTTTGAATTAAGTCAGTATCAGTGAGGTATTTCAGAACTTCTATACTCATGATATCAAGTTTTGTGGAGGTGGCAGTAACAAATTTTCTGATGTGTTCTGCACAAAGTGACTCAACTGAGGGAAAGGGACCCAGTCACATGTAGTAAGCCACTAGTCAGTTGCTTCAAAAAACCACGCTCTTGCTTCTGTGGCACCCACTGAGGAGAACCAAAGTGGAGTCCTATTATTCACAGTTTTTGCACACACTGAAAAGTTCATATGAAATGTAGTTTTCATATGGGATAAGGCTAGAAATTCTGTTGAAAAGGAGCTGGGAGAAAAAAAGTTATATGGAATCCTATCTATATCTTTACAGAGTGCAACAAAAAATATATCAAAGATTCTAAAATATTTAAATATGTTAAGGATTTTGATACACTAGTATTAACTATCATCTATGATTATAAAATTATTTTGACCCTAGCTTGCATATAAACCAGGATCTCAAAATTTAATGTACACAGTGTAAGTGATAACATCATCTGTGTAGTGTTACATTTTGAAAAGTATTTCCTCAAGTCATTCCTTCATTTGATACTCAAGATGGCCCTGTATTTAGCTAACACAGACAAAATATATGAAAGATAAAAACATAAAGACACAAAAATGTGAGTTGTTCACAACTAGACCCAAATGATAGCCAGGTCATTTCCAAATTCTGAGTCAGTGTTACTCAGTGTGTGGTTCTCAAACTGTTATTCCTGGGCTGAGAGTACCACGAATGCCTGGGAATTTAGAAATGCAAATGGCAGGTTTCTCCAGGTTTACTGAATTAGAAATGCTGGAGTGGGCCCAGAATGTCTAGAATGTTTCCCAGGTGAGGCTGACACCTGCTAGTTTGGAGACCAGTGTCTCAATCCATAGTGACTTTGTATCCCATGAAATTAATAACAGTGTGAGGATAACTTCCTTTGGATGCAAGGAACACATTCATTCCACATAATTTCCTTGACTACTTTATCAGCTACATACACACTGGTAAACAATTCTCAGTCACTCAGTGTAGTTCATTCACTGATGCTATTGGTGCCAATCTATGATATTATTCAACAAGTTTGATTGGTTCTTTTTTGTGCTGATTTGATTTGTGGAATGAATCAGAAATCATTTTACTTATAATATTAATTGTAATAAGGAACCATAGCCTATGGTCATGGGTGGTGCAGACCAAATAAATTTTTTTGTTTGTTTGCTTTGCTAATTTTAAATTATGATTTCCTTCAGCCATTAGAAGTCTGGTGATTTCCTTAAACATAAAATGGAAACCTAAGCTACAATTTTAGTATGGCCTTTGGTTGGAACTTTAACAAATATTTCAAAAAGTAAAAGATTATATTTCATTAAATCTACAATGCCTTCAATTTTGTAGCATGTAATTGTGACCATTATTTTATATGTCACTATCAAAATAAGAAAACATGGCCAATCTAGCTAATAATGAAATGCCACCAAGCAGAATCATGATTTGAGACGTTAAAATACGAACAAGTACAAAAGTACGTTAATATGAAATACAGTACACAGTTTAATATACAACTGCAGCTGACATCCTCCTGCAGGGTAAACTCTGCTTATATATTTTCTTTTCATAAGAAATGTTGATCTGGCTCTAGTTATGGTACATTTATAGTAATTTTGCTCTTCAAAGTTGAGCAGTAGTCACCCTAGCCTAAGGATTGTTATATGACATCAGTAACTAAACATTGCAGATGGAAAGTATTCTTCAACAGTTTGGTTTCTGAGTTGTAATACGGTGCAAAGGAAACAGGCAATTGAGTGAGAAAATGAAGGAAAGGTAACAGTAGAACATGGAACATTCATTTATTTGAACAAATCTTTCGATTGCCACTTAGAAATCAAATCATTCCCAAATTTAAGATACGTTACTTCTTATATGCTAGCATTGTTTTATTCTTAGTTATGTTGCTTATTTATGTTAGCAATTAAATGTACATAAGCAAATTACATTGCATAAATTTGTAAATGCCATGCAGATCTGCTCCCCTACCCTGGCTCTGCAGGAGGCTATGTACTTGCTTAAGAATCTAACAAAGTGACATGCTGGTATGCTGCAACACTGAGCCTAAGACACTCTGACTGGTGCTTGCACAGAATGCCCTATGAAAAGTAAGGAAGATAGTTTGCTCATTGGTACTACGGTAGAAAAGCTCTGCTTACTTTTTAGAGATTTTTTTTTAAAATATAAAAACTCACTGTCAGGAAAATATTATTTCATTTTCTGTATTTTCACAATGCAGTGTGTCCATGGTAACTAAAAATGCTACCCATTTACTTGGGTATTTTTAGTATTTAACTAAACTGCTGGAGAGCATATGAAGGTGGAGGAGATAGGAGACATGAGATGGGGTTATGAGCGAAACACTTAATTTTTCTAAAATTAAAATTTAAATGACTGCTGAAACCTCTTCAATGATTTCAAACTAATATAATTTAAAATATAGTAATAACATAGTTTTATATATAAGCTCATTCAGCAAAAAACAAAATTAGATAATTCAAAGAAATATGACGCATAGTGCCCAGCATAAACAATTATTTCTACCAACTGGTATTAGTCTATTGTCAATAAAAATAAAATTACATGGATTAAAAATAATGTTCCTTTTCAGTCAAGAAAATAGCCTTCAAGCAGTTTCTTTCTTTCTGAGGCCCCAGACCCAAAATGTGACTTTGGAATTGTTTTCAAATATGGGGGTCATTTGGCATTAATCCACAGAAATGTTATTATGTCTGTTAAATCATATCCCTCAACTTCATTGTATTTATTGGTTCTAATTTAGGATCTTAAGATTATCTATAAATAGAGACAATTCAACTTCTTTTTTGTTTTAGATGCATTTTATTTATGTTTTTCTTGTCAAATTGCTCTGGGTAGGACTTTCATTATTATGTTGAATACAAAAGAAAAAATAGAAATCTTTATTTGATTCCTGATCTTACAGGAAAAAACTCCAATATTTTACCAATGATAGCTATGGGCTTTTCATATATGGTCTTTACTGAATTAAGGTACATTCCTTCTATACCGAATTGTTGAGAGCTTTTATTGTGAAAGGATGTTGAATTTCATTACGTGATTTTTCTGCATCAATTAACTTAATGATATGTTTTCTGCCCTTTATTTTGTTAAAGTGGCCTATCACACTCATTGATTTACCTGTATTAAACTATCCTTGCATTTAATGGGTAAATTCCACTGACCATGGTGAATGGTCTTGGTAATGTGCTTTAAATTGTATTTGATAGTATTTTAAGACATTTTTCTTAATCTTAATTGAATTTATCTCTGATTCTTAACTATATTTACAGTTCAGCTGTTGAATAGACATGACTGGATAAATTTATTGTGTCAGACTATTAAAACAACAAGAGTACACCTACATATACAGAAACACACAGAGCATTTAAGTAAGAAGGACTGAGGTATCCTCTTCACAAAACCATCACAAATCATTTTCTTTTGAAAGCATTGGTGTTTATTATAATCGCCCTTGAACTGGTCACAGAACAGTCATGGGTAAGATATAGAAATGTGCAATGCAGGCATTTTTCCTGCTAAATGTTCAATTAAATAGATTATGCATTTACTGTTCACTTAAAATCCTCCATTGCTTCCTAGGATTTTTAGCCATCTTCTTATTTTGTTCCAAAAAATCCCTAAAATATCTTCAAGTAAGTTATAATATTTATGGTGTATATTTTGTATTCATTTAAATGCCCAAACTTTCTTGGAATGTTTACAGTTTTGAAATGATACAAAAAGTTGAAAGCTACTGATTCATGATATAAATATCATATTGTTTCATAGATATAAGTATTATCTCTGTATTCCAGGCCATTTTTTTCTGTTAAGAAACTAATTTGTCTACAAAGTTAGACAAACTTGAAATATGTACATGGATGTTCTGACACCAAAACAAACCCTTCTATACTGTATTTTAATTCTTCATGTTCATTTCAAGTGCAATATTTAAAGGATTCAGTGATCTCTCATCTTTTTTTTCTGAGCAGGGAAGGATAAAATGAGTTCATTACATGAATTAAAATCTAGTAAGTATCAACAACTGGGAGAATTCAGTACTTTTGCCAAGACCCACTGCTGCAAAGAAATCATGACTTCCGCCATACTGTTTTCAATATTATTTCTATTAAAGGAAGACATTAAAGAAGTAACTATTATCAGAAACAATTTTCAGAAATTCAATACTGTTGTATCTTGAAAAACTATTTGTAAAATGACAAACATCAACTAATGATTTCTTACTGTTCATTTTTTTCTCTGAACGTATGTGTTATTTCTACCTATTTCTATTTTGTTTAGTCTTTCTTTAAATAAAATTTAGAAAAAAGAAATTCAAGATTGTGTTAATTAAAATATTACAAGAGATATTCAGTGTAGTCCAAAACCAAAAGAGAAGTGATGGGAAAATAGCAATGACAAAAAACAACAATGAAATTCTATTTCATGTAACACTGAGTATAGTAGGAGCATATCTATGTTAGCTCCAGTGATAGCTGGATGGGACAATGCTTTGAATGCTCAATGACGCATGATAAAGTTTAGGGCTGATCCTTTTTTGGTGTAGGGCTTGGCCCTTTAAGAAAGGTCATCTATTAGGTGACTTCCAGACACTCTTCATTCTCAGAAGATAAGACATTGATTCCCAAATCACAGATAAATAGTAAAAGCCACAGCTACTGAAGCGATCTATTAGACAGGCTGAAGTACACTCATGTTAAATATATATATATATATATATATATATATATATATATATATATATATATATAATATATATAATTATACATTTAACAAAAACGTAATAAATATGATGGAATTCTTTAAAAGCCAGGATAGTAAGAAAATTAGAGACTTAGAACAGCCATGAGCAATTTAAGAAAGGGATAGAGTCATCGCTGATAAAGACAAAAAGAATCAACTTCACTAAGCTGTATTTGGTTCTGATTCAGTCTGTATTTAACTCTGTGGATAATAAAATGTAAAGAGGGAGGCCCTTGTGTGCTGCAAACCCTATACAGTCATGCACATAGGATGAAGCATATATATGCATTATTAACTGGTGACACAGACCAACACAGCCTGATGTGTTTAGCAATATTTGTCTCTTGGCACTAACTTGCTGATTGGATCAGCACTCGACATTTTTAGAGTCTTAGTTTTGGAAGATGACTGAGAGAATCTTTGTATTTCTCCCAAGGGAACTCGAAACTAAGGTGTCTGGCCTCAACAGTCCTCTTTCTCTGTCTCTGTCTCTTTCTGTCTCTATCTCTGTCACACAAACAAGCACACAGGAGGTGGGAGAGAGACAGAGAGAGAGAGAGACAGAGAGAGAGAGAGAGAGAGAGAGAGAGGTTTTTTTTTTTTTTTTTTTTTTTTTGATTCACAAGGGTGGAGAATGAGACAATTACCAAAATGAGCCATTTTTTTACCAAGGAGAAGACAGTAATTCAAGACCCCCCCCCCACGTTTACTTGCCAAAATAATACTGTATCCTCTTAAGGAAATGGTTTCTATCTCAAGGACTGAAAGCTTTTACTAACAGGACATGCTGTATATGTTTATAAAGCAGTATTTTATTACTAGATGTACCATTATCCCACAATGAATTTGCATGATTCCAAAGAAAAATTCTTGTGAATGTGATAAAAGCAATTTGCACACAGGAATTCATTATATAACAGCAATAAAAGTAGAGCTTGTATACATGTGTTGAAAGGAAAAATGTTTTGTTGTAAAATTAATTTGAACTAAAACCTCCTTTTCATAAAAAATTTGACAACACTCTAAGCCAGGGGATGCTGGAATATCAATACCAATGTTCAGTCAATTTTATTGTTTAAACATGGTGCTCAGTTGTCAGGGAAATACTCTTATCTGCATTATGAAGACAATGAGAACTGAACCAGAGTATTTAGAAGGATAAAGTGATAACTTCACGGCAAAGTTTGAGGCAGCAAACTAAGTTACTTATTCCTTTTTGGTTGGAACTTAATCCTGGTCCTTATGTAAAAGAACAGCAGAGATTTTAAATAAGCAATTCAGATGCTTTTTAAGAAACTTTAGCAAAAGCCAATTTCAATATTTTTTGTTGTTGCACAGTAAAAACCTACTACATAAAGAAAGAAGGAAGAAAAATAGTACTAATCATGAATTACTTTTAATTTTAAATTACCTTCGTGTTTGGGATGCAATTTGTCATAGCACCTATCTTTCTTCTTTAATAATCAGGAATATAATTAGATATTTAAAATAAGCAAAAAGCTTTGTTGTTTGACTTGATGTCATTTTAAAAGACTGACTCAATATGCTATGAAAATAGAATTTTAGCATGTACCTAAAATCATTAAATATTCTGCTTGGAGAAAGGATGAATTTAGTAAAAACTGAAAAGTTTAGGATAGGATTTGCTTTTGAATCTTCTATCTATTTCAGATTTTTAGCCCATTTCTAAGTTCCTTTTGGGACTCCCACAAATGGAAAATGACTTCTGGCACAAGACAGTGAGAGCCCAATTTTAATTGCCTGTCCAGAACTTTCAGACCAAAGTAAGACAAATACATCTTCCAGATGGTTAGAAAGCAAACAAAGAAATCCAGTAGTGAGCCACTTGGGGAATAACTACAGAGTTGCACATGAATACCAGCTTCTACCCAATAGTGCCAACCCTTTCTAGAAAATAATGTGGCAAGCTGAGGTCCACACTTATGTCGAAGTGAGGCTATGTTTTTAGTATCTGTTTCATACCTTGACGGCGGAAATTAAGGTCTTGAGCACTAATGTGTCTCTCTAAAGTGTGAATTGAAATTTTCCGTTCTCAAGCATTTGATGAAATAATTATGTCTTTAACGGAAAAATGCAATGAATGTTTCTTACAATGTCATCTAATTACAAATTCAGGATGAGCCCTTTTGTTTTAATGCTAGGCATTTCAGATGTTATAATGAATTGTTTCATCTATAAAGTATGTGAGCTCTTGTTGGACAAGCCTCTAGTATAGTCCTTTTGGAGTATAACAGCCTCTCTTCTCATTGTATATCTTTTCCTTATTTAAGGCAAATGTTCAACAAAAGCATAATTATTATATTACTTAAAACATATGCTGTTTGCTTTTCTCAGGAAACAGACACCTGGCACAAAAGCACATGGTCTCTTGAATAAGAAATATATCCAGGGGAAGAAACATATGTAGAGACAGGGAGACAGAGAAGATATAAAAGGACTTTATGTACTCAAATTTATTCTGGAATAGAAAGCAACAAAGAGTACCCCCAATATGCATAAAATATACATACATGCATATAAAATAACATGGGTTCTACTGCAATATACTTGTTATAGTACATTGAATCTCTAATGTCTCCCAAAGATCCCTGGGTTGAAGGTTTAACCACCAGCCTTTGGGAGATGGTACAACCTTATAAAGGTGTGGTCTAGTAGGAAATCTACTGTTCACTGGGGATACAACCTTCAGCAGAGTAGTAACACCCTGGTCACATCTTCTGTTTGCTTTCTGGCTATGAGTGAATGGCTTTGCTCTGACATATGCTGCTGTGCTACAGACCCAAAACCAACAGAACAACAGACCATGGACTGAAATGTTTAAAATCATGAGCCAACGTAAACCTTTTCATTTATAAGTTGATTGTCTCAGGTGATTTGTTACAGTACTGGAAAGTTATAATTGTACTGAATCTAACCATGCTACTACCACTTTCTATTTTGGCTTCCAGGATGACATCTGAGACTTGAGTTTGATTTAGCCAAAACAGACAAATGAAAAGTTTAATCCTTTTCAGCTAGTTTAGACAAAAAGGTATATTATAACTTGCTTCCTTGGCAAGGAGAGAGACCCAAATACATTGCTCTCTTCTGAAAGACATTCTTGGACTTACTGGCAACGAACACCTTTTCTCCATTTCTGTCTTGGCTCTCCATGTGTTTTGTATTGTTTGTATTTTTCCTAATTCAGGGTACAGTTTTATTTTCTTTATTTAAACTAAAGTATTCACCAGTCTTGCCCCAAATGAGTTTTATCTATCATGGAAAGACTGAGTTCTATTTGAGCTGAATTCCATGGACAACAACACAGAAGGATCACAAAGATATCTGATATGAGCAAACACCTTCTTATTCAATCTGACTAAAATTATGCATTATTATGTGGGGTTTTTTTCTTGTGTTTGTGTAGTTGCCTGTCCAAATATGTTTTCAATAGACAACAAGGCACCAGGAACCCTGAGTAAATAATAGATGTTAAAAATAGCTACTACCTAACAATGTTACTGGAATAATTAGAATGTAGAAAACCCTCATATGAGAAGCCAACTGAAAACAAAGGTTGGCATGATGCTGCTTCTTTGGTTCTTTTCAAATTAATGCAGCACACTTGTTCCAAACTCATCTCTCCCACTTAAAACTATTTGGATTATTTTTGCTTTGTTTGCCTTTCAACTTCCCCTAAAATATACAACAGTGGATCCCAGTCTTTGTACAGTTTCCCCCTCTCCTTTTTAATAGATTCTCACAGCCCCAGCATACATTGGTATGCATGGTTACACATATGCCTTGCCTTTCCACTCAGGACAAGGAAATTATTCTTAAAAGAAAGGCCTCATTTCTAACCAGATTCCACTGTCATGTTATTCAACTGCAACATAATATGAAACTCATTTCTTTGTGTGGTATGTGGCTGCTACAGAACACACCCAGAAAGTTCATCTTTACACCACCACAGAAGACCAGGAGCAATGCTGAGGACTGCCCGCAGGCAGCACAGAGACTCTGAGCAGGGGAGAACACTTCTATAATAAGGAGGACCAGAGCATCATTCAGAAATAGCTATTGCTACTCTCAGGTACAGTGAGCTAAAAACAAAGACCTTCACTGGCCTCCCAAAAAGCTCCAGTCACTTCTCTAGACTCATGAATTCTCAGGTCAGTTACCATATTTTAAACAGAGGATTTGTCAATTCTGCTTTTAATGAAGAATGGGACTCTGGAAGGGCATAAAGGTTCTGACACATCCTTTTGATTTGTCCAAAAGAAAGTGTTTAACTTTCCTTCAAGGCCATTTTGCATAGAGTTATAAATTGACATGGCAATAAACACAATCTGCCATCATCTTTGAACCTCTCACTAAATTTTACTGGATTCATGTAAAACATATTGCTTATTTTAAAGATCTAAAACATGTTATGATATCATAGCATTTCTTAAAGATCATGAAAGAAATACTTACATTTGGCTGTCACTTTGTACCCCCCTAGAGGAGGGGTGTGGCCTTCTAATGCATCAAACCCAGCGGAAACCAGGACCATGTTTGGATCAAACTCTTTGGCCACAGGCATCACAACAGTCCTGTACAGTAAAAAGGCAACTAGTCACACATGGGAATGGCAAATGCCTTTAAAAGTCGTTCAGTGAAAATTACTTGGCACAACCTCAAGAACTTCCCAGGAATAAAGAAAAAAGGAAAAGAAAACAACGTTTGAATAGATCAAAAACTTATCATTTCCTTTATACTGCATCACTGTTATTTTAACATCCTAATTCTTTCTTTTTTCTTTCATCATTTTTCTTCCTTTTGGAAAAAAAGAAAACATGCTCTGCAGGTACATTCAAAGCCCGTCATATTACATGCACATCTGTAGCTGTTTTATCCCTCTGCCTATAAAAAAATCCCCGCTTCTTCCAAGGGAGTGACTAATGTTTCACAGAGGAAAGTAGAAGCTTTAGCGAAAACCTAACTTGCTCTAGTTAGTGCGAACTTGGTGTAAATTTGAACTATAAATTTCTTTTGGGAAAAAGTTTTCTTCTCCAACTTTAAAAAAAAAATTAGAATATTTGTCGTGGTAGGGGGTGACTCTTGCAAAGGAAAGACACAAAATTCCCCTAATAGGATCCAGACTATAGTATTAAGTGAGTCCAAGGTCAGACACACCAGGAATGTGGCAGCCTCATCCATGACAGCTGCCCCTGCTGGCCCCCTTAGACAGGTCAGCACTCACCTCCTCCGCACACCAGGTTCGCCCTCACCCCTGCTCCACAGGACTCCTCTGGAGAAAGAATGACTAATGTACACCACAGAAATTTACAAAAAAAATTTAAAACCTTTAAAGTAGCTTCAAGACCACTGTGCCATCATAAAAATTCAAATTTCAAAAACTATTTCATCAAATGGGGAAAGTGTACACTACCATGAAATTTAAAAGCACTAAGATCTCTTGCTGTGTGGTTGTGAGACATAACTAAAAGGTTACTAAAATAGTGATCTTAGAGCAGTAAAATAATTACTTTTGTTTGCAAGCTTCCAAACTTTTCTACAAGGGTCCCATGTTAATTGTATATTTTAAAATCTGAATTGCATGTCATCAGTGAGAAGTTGAATATATAAAGGTAACATTTTTAGTGAAATTTATCTAGAGAAAAATGAATGGTATTAATTTTAATAATTCAATTGTCATCAGGCAAATGCTATCCTTCAAGCTTATAAATGTACACATAAGTTATTTCCATGATGGTTCTTCAAACACTGGGAAAACACAAATCTGACTAGCACATATAGACCTGTAATTATTTACTGTATACAATTTCATTAATTTTCTTCAATGAAATAAAGAATCTCTAATACAGCCATATTGTCTAAGATAATTAGATTCTCTTCCCAATAACACCAATTCTTGTAGTTTTAATTAAAATGCTACAAGTGATCAATTAGTTGTTTTCAGATAAATAAAATAGCTATATATTAACGAGATATCAAAATAAGCTCTTTCAATGAATCAAGAACATTTTATCAAGATACGCTTGATTAATCTTATGTACTCTGTTAGGGAGCAAATGATTTGGTTTCTGTCTAAAGCAAACAGCAAGTTTATTATGTGGGTTATTTCCAAATTCACAAACATATGGATTTTATATCCTCACAAATGTTTCCAAAATGCTCTTTCTTGCAAGACTAATATTATACATTGATGAAAAATAAAAAGTGATGGAAACTTTTGAAATATGTTACCTAATCGACTCCTCCCACTTAAAATGACATACATCTAGAATTGTATCTGAGTAATAGATGTTTGTTCAGGGACAGAGCTGTACATGATTGGTATAAATCTATGTGAAATTATAATGCAAAATATGCCATGAATTTTCTATTAAACAAAAGGCATATGACAACAGATACTTACAAAAGGTGACATTCGTGAGGGTCATTCATTTCAACAAGTATATAAGAATGTCTACTATGCTGTAAACATTTGTTTTGGCAAAGCCATGTTCAATTTTGAAGTAAATCTTACTGATTTACCTACTGCTGATATTAAATATGCCCCTGCCCACTTCTCTGCTAAATGGATGAAATTAACTCCACAGATTTTTAAAATCTGACAGTTTATTTTTGGAGTTCCCATGGAAATGTCTTCACTCTGTTTATGTCAATCTATATTGACACTGATTTAAAAGAACTGTGGTATGTATGTCTAAAGGTCATTAAGATTGCCTTTGTAATTAAAGAGGTGATTAGGCTATGCATAAGCTAATGCCATTACCATGGGAATGTGACTCTGATTAAAGGATGAGATTGTCTCACTTTTTTTCTTTCTCCACCTTCTGTATGCCTGCTTGTCCTGCCACCATGTTATGACACTGCCCAGAGGCCGCCACTAGATGTTGCCAACACAATCTTAGACCTCTGGAACATTAACTAAGTAATTCTTCTTCTATGTTGATTATCTAGTCTCCATTATAGCAACACAGAATGGACTAAGACAGTGACTGAAAGTCATAAAAACATATTAAAAGAATGAGTAGGAAAAAGAATGTAGTTTTTCTGACATCAAGTCTTTGGAGGCATTCATTTAGTTTTTCAACAGAATTTGCTTTTCTACTTAAAGGTGGCAAACAAAGTGTATCTGTTTGCTACTCATCTTTCTCAATAGCCCACACAAGAGAAAATATGTAGTGTTTCTGTGAAATAAGAGCTGGTTTACAGAGTAGCCCCTGAGCAAGACAAGAGTGATGGTAGGTAAGGCAGGGATAGGCTGGCTGGGGCTGGCGTTTACTCTTCCAGTTTTCAAGGCTGATTACCTTCCAGATAGGTCTCATATTCGGGGACATGGGGTAGGAATACATTTATAAATTTGTGGTTTTTAATATGCACACAGAAATAATGTTACTTTTATATTTATGCATGGCCTAGAATAAATTTTCTAAAACTAATGACACCTTGGTCATAAAGAACACAGTCACTGCCAAGTTACTATTTTCTAATATTAATCTCCAATAATAAGATCCAATGATTCTTGGAGAAGTGGTTGATTTCAGGACTGCATCTCAAAATATATAATGTGTCTTTGGAACATTTTATGGTGACAGAAAGCAACAAAATTTTTCAGGGATAAGGAAGTGTAGTGGGGAATATGAATTAATGCAAAAGAGATTCCAATGGCTAAAACAGAACAATTTTAGGAACAAAATACATAATAAGAGTATTGGGTTAAAAGTCCATTGAATTCAGTAAGTATCCATGAGTTCATGGTATTATATAAATAACTAAATAAATGAAGAGGAGAGCAAGAATCTCTTCCTTATAGAGAAATAGCAACTGATATGTGTAGAAGAACTGAAGAAAATAGAAAATCCCCCATTGAAGGCAGAAATAGTTGATAAGAGTTAAAATTCATAGATGGATACAAAAATTAATGGGTAGAACTTGGAGGATCAACATATTTGTCTAATACCAGTGGATCTTCCCCAAGATGTTATGTTGAAAGGAAATAAATGAAAGAAACTCTACAATGAAAGAAACTGCAGATATCACCTAAACAAAATGAACAAGGTTAGTATTGCCAGAGATAAGACACATCAGCCAGATATAAAAAAAAATAGTTCTGTTCTGTAGGATTCTTGCTAAGAATAAATAACCTTAAACCTAATAATCAGAAAACATCAGGGAAACAACCCGAGAGCAATTTAACAAAGTTATCTACCAGTAGTCTTCAAAAGTCACTGCCGGGTAAACCAAAAAGGACAAGGAATTGCCAATGGTTAGAGGAGGCCGATGGAAGTGTAGCATCTGAGTGCAGGAAGGGGATTGCTGGGAAGAAAAAAAGAGATTGGAGGAAAAGCTGCAGTCCTACACAATTTTTATAATTTAGCTAATGGAATTGTACAAATACTAATGTCTTAATTTTTGTATGATTACCAGCTATATTTTTCACATGGGGGATTCTGGGTGTGTCAAACATACAAGGATGCCATTATTTTGACAATTTTTCTATAATTCCAGTATTACTTCAAAAAATGTTAAGCATCAGGTTTAATATATAGATATATAGATATAGAGACATATAGGTATACATATCTAATATATATCTAGTATATATACATATATATCTAATATGTATTATATATGTACATATATTATGTGTATATGTGTTTGCATACACACACACACACACACACACACACACACACACACAAAAGCAAATGGGAGAGTTGTCAACAGAGATTTTTAACAAATTCCAGAAGAGGGACATTGACTGAGAGCATACTGAAACCAAAGAAAGCTACTCCCTGTCCATGCCATTGAGAGGACCACAGAAGAGAGAAGAGACTCTACCCAACGAAGCCTACTGAGGCAGAGGGTATAGTGAAGGCCACAGGGGATGCACTCAAAACAAGAAATTGAGAAAGTTTAAGTCAGCTGTGAACACCAGATTATATCTCAATACTTTAATTACCTTTTCTCTATGCTTGTTACCATGAAAAATACTCAAAAATGCTGGTTTGTTAAAGAACAGGATATACTAGGCATGGTGACAATGCTTGTGTGGTTCACCTGAGAACAATGCTCCCAGAGCTCTGACACAGGAGGCAGGAGGATTAGCAGCTTAACCCCAGCCTGAACTTAGCAACTTAGCAAGTTAGCAAGTGAGTGAGACCCTCTCTAAAAATTCTAAAAAAAAAACCATATTTTTAAAATTTAAAAAAATATAATGGAATGGAGATACAGCTCAGTAAGAATGTTCTGGGTTCTATCCTTCACACACACACACACACACACACACACACACACACACACACACAGAAATAGAAAATGATACTGACAAAAAAGCCCCAATCAGTAACAATGAGGGGTCAACATTCTAAAGAAGAGTCAATTCTAAACATTGATTCTAATCATGCAACGTAAATAAAAATATTTTGTCATGTAAGGATTCAGATGTTTAACTCCAACACACCCTTTCTGAAAACATTTACTTCAGAATATACTTTGCGAATAAATCAAAGAAACCAGTGTATGACAAAATAGTTTGCAAACCACAGGAAAATGGAGAAGGTTCCATAATGACTTGTACAGATTCTCCTTTACTAGAAAACAAGGATTAAAACAATGCTCACAGCATATATGCTTTTTCTGTCTTCCTCTAACCATGCATGATTCTGGCATGCTCTTCTTTGAAAAGCAAACTTCCTTCTTCTTCCTTACGAGTCCCCACTCCAGGTGAATCCTAGGCTACCCAGAGTATAATGATCCTATGAAAATAAAAGAATACTACTCCTAACAAAGGTAGACATACCCCATGGCCACCTGGAATATCTTTCCATGAGATCTGGAGTAAGTGCTTCTAATTCTGAACCTCCTCAGCTGGAATCAGGCCTGTGGAAGGATTTCATCTCTAATTAAAGGGCAAACCATTGACTTTATTGAGTCAAGTGAACCGGTGTTCTCAAGATGAACCACATGGACAATTTCACATGCCTCACTCTGACATGTCCACAGTAAACAGTGTAAGTCGCAACCCATTCATTTGACACACTCAGCTGCAAGAACAGATCAACTTAGGAGATCTGTTTTGGCTTTAAGGAATTGAAGGCTCAGCTCCACAGCCTGCAACTCCTATTTGAAAGCATTTCAAAGCATCTCAATCCACAGACTATCCACCAACACTGCTGTCTTCCTTTAGTACACATCTACTGAACTTGTGCTTTTGGGAAGCATTGGGATAGAACTGGGAGTCAAAGATACAAATAAATTATACCTCTGCCCACAAGGAGGTTGAGGTTAGAAGATAAAGAGGGACAATATGACTTTGCAGTATGGTCTAGTAAATTCTCAGGCATACACTATGCACCTAGAGACAAAAAGTGGGCAACCAGAAGGGAAGAAACAATATAAATTCTACTAGAGGGCAGAAGACAAGTGAGAGTGGACATTAAGGCAGGAGGTTGCCAGGGAGAAAAGGTAAGGGAGATGATGCTGTCACGGAGAGCAAGGTCAAAGACAGAGAAACTTGAAAGGGCATGAAAAGTTGTTTGCTATGACTGGGACAACAGTACCTAGGAGGAAGGGGAGATTGTAAGGCAAGAAGACTCCAAGCTCCGTGTGTCTGGAACCAGATCAGAGAGCCTACTATTTAGGAAGTTGGGGAGTTGTCAACAGGGCTGCTGACAAGTGTTCCAAGAGTTAGAGAGTGGACAACTGCACAAATGTGCCATGAGATTCAACCTATTAGTTATGCACAACATGCACAACCTATCTTTTTACTCATCAAATCTTTACCAAGAACCTGTGACACACATGAGGTACTGTGTAGGTCATGGTTCAGAGTCCCTGATCTCTTGCTTTTACGTAGTTTATGTTTTAATAAGGCAGAGAGACAATATGAAAACAAACAAGTCGGCATGTACATAGTATGGGCTTGGTAGAAAAGTGAATTACAAACCATCTATGGTGGCACATTCCTACAATCCCAAAACACTGGAGGCTCAAATAGGAGGATTATAATATTCCCAGCCTGGGAAACTTAGTGCTCTAGTGAGATCTTGTCTCATAAAAAAATGTCGTTTTAAGGACTGAGGAGGTAGCTCAGTGAAAACCATGGATTCAATTCCCAGTACTACACACATAGAATATATATAAAGTCATGGGTGTGGTTCAGATATGGTTAAACAAGAGAGGATCCCTCTGAGGTAGTGGTGATGGAGCTGAGAACAGCATCATGTAGAGTGAGAGGCAAGTCACAGGCGGTTTGGGGGAGCACAGCTGCCTGGGGGGGCTGGCATAGGCAAAATTCCTCAAGAGAGAGGGTCTTTCGTGTATTCAGAGCTTCACATGGAGGTCACTGTGGCTGTCACAAAGATCATGAAAGGGAAAATTATAGGAACAAGGTCAAAAGCATGGCAAAAAAGACAGTGCATGAAGAGCACTGAAGGCCATTTGGATTTCATTTCAAACAAGAGCAAAATCTGAAAGGTTTGAGGAGGCAGTGCCATGGTCTGATTTATGTCACCTCTAGGACAGTAGATTTTGATTACCTGTATAATTTATGATGGCATATTATAATCATGCATGTGGGAATTTTAGGTGAAAATCCAAACCTACGTTTTTCTTAATAGTCTAATTGTAAGTCATGGCTTAAAACATCAGATTATAAAATTACACATTTTCAAATGGCACAAGGATTTCTGCTCTTTTTAGATATTTTTTTACAGAAACAAAAGTGCCTATTACATTATATCTATTTTCCCATTCATTCTCATATATCTGTGCATGAAGGACAAGGGAAACACACTTCCAAGGGAAACTCTTCATGACAGTCCACACTTGAACAAATGTCTAAGGCCAAGCATTAAACAACAATACTTAAAAGCAGATTCCACCCAGCTGTTGAGCTGTGGTGCTTCATGACATCCCGGGATGGCACCACTGGACCAGTGGGAGAGCTCTAGATGAAGGGTTATCACCACAGGTGTCTGTGCAGAGAGCTGGGGCCGGGGACCTGCGGCGCACCCAGGGCAGCTGCTGTTCACCTCCCGCATCACCAGCTCTAGCTGAGAAAGTCCTGTTCTTTCTTAACCTTCACCTTACATTTCATTACACAACACATGCACATGCGTGTGCACATGCACACACACTCACAACACACACATGCACACACATTCTCTCTTTTACCACATGGCATTTTCTGTTTTGCAATTTTCCATCTTTGGAGACACCATTTCTCTGTCACATACCCATAGCAAATCCATTGGGAAATATGATTGTCTACACTCTCAAAATATCCAAAAACTTACCTCATCCCAGAATTTCTGCTGCTATCACTCGCCATCCTCCTGCCTCAGCTGCTTGAGAAGCTGAGATTATAGGCATATATGACCATATCCAGCCAAAAGAATTTTTTTTACAATTAAAAAATCTTTATCATAGTAAGATGTATACAACATAAAACCCTCCATTTAACTGTTTCAGTGTTTACACTTCAGTGGAATTACGCACTTATAATTATGCAACTACCACTAAACTCCAATTTTTTTTAATCTTCTCAAATTCACACTTTGTATGCATTAAGTGAGTTATTCAGTTAACTTTCCATTTTCCTCTCTACTAAACCTCTGGAAATCATCATTCTACCATTCCACTCTGTTAACTTTAAATATAACAAAACTCTTTGAGCAAGGGTGGTAAACTATCAATTTACTTTCAATTTTCTTAGTTTTCTTCCTTTTTCTCTTTCTTCCTTCCTTCCTTCTTTCCTTTCCTTCCCTCCTTCCTTTCTCTCCTTCTAGTGTGGTAAGACCACACAGTATGAGA
This sequence comes from Cavia porcellus, assembly GCF_034190915.1. Lineage (NCBI taxonomy): Eukaryota > Metazoa > Chordata > Mammalia > Rodentia > Caviidae > Cavia > Cavia porcellus. Next base: position 22,290,827 of record NW_026947485.1, on the reverse strand, counting down.
TCCACCTTTACAAAATTTTAAGTGTATAATACAGTACTGTTCATTGACACAAAATCTCACAGGTCTGTAGAACTTAATTCAGCTGGCATAACTGAAATGTTACGCTCTTTGACAACTCCCCATTTCCCTCTCCCATCCCCTGGTAATCATTGTTACATCCTTTGTCTGTGATTTGGGTTATTTTAGATACTTTATACGCAAAATGTGACTGAACAACATAGTGACTGTTCAGTTTTTTAAAATTACAGTAAAAGATGCAACTAATCCCTCAAAACACTCCTCCTTACTGTGAACTCACTTATTCCATCACGATCGCCACTTTCTGAAGCAGGTCAGGAAGTCCTCTTCCTTGAGTTTCTTTTTTGTGAATGTCTCAATATCAAGAATCAAATTGAGGCATTTCTAACAATTTCTGTCAGATGAAAGTATTTTACCTTATTCAGCAGTCTGGCATCACGAGACTTCTGGCTCTTCCCCACAGTCAAAAGGATCATTTTAAACTGAGAACTCTGAGGCAGGCACAAGAAGGCAAGTTAAAGATCCTGCCTCAGAAAGTGACAAAAATGATAGGACAAGCGTGTTCAAAGAGAGAGGCGAGTACTGTATTTGTCAGGCAGTGTGTCTTTAGATTAATAATTTTTAACTTACAGAGGCACCATATTTTTGGACCAGACCTTATAAATGAAATCATATAGTATTTGCCCTGTTATGACTGTCCTACTGCACCTGGCAGAATGTCCTCAAGATTCACATCTCATATGGTAACATTTCTTTATATCTTAAGGCTAAATAATCTTTCATTGTATGTGAATGTGACATTTTCTTTATTCCTCTATCCATCCTTTGGCAGGAACTTCAGTTGTTTGACGTAGAGAAATGCTATATTTTCACGCTGTCAGTGGGAATGAAAACTGGTGTAACCACCAAGGAAAACAGCATTTATTGTTCTAAAAAAATTTAAAGGGTATATACTATGCATACCACATGATTGAGCAATCCCACTCCTGAAGAATTTTCCAAAAGAACTGAAGTCAGGATCTCAAAGAGAAATACTTACTCCCATGTACACTACAGCATTATTCACAGCAGCCCTAGGGATTTTACCATACTTTCTGCCTGAAATGCTCTTATAATAGACATAAATATATTCTTTCTGCTCTTTGTTTCACTGTTTCACATTTCTCTTTGTTTCACTATGTATCAGCTTTTGCTTTGAGTATAAATATCAGAATAGAATTTTTTCCTCCCCATCTGGGTGGTATAAAACTTCCTAACAGGTTCCCAGAAACAGAAGAATAGGAATGAAAAGTATCAGAATATTCAAAATACATATTCATTTTTAGTCAATAGATAATATTAACAAAAAGACTTTCAAATCTTCATAGGTGATATCTATAGAACACAGCTTCTATTTCTCTATACATTACAATGGTTTATTTTCCTCTCCTGTTCCTTTATAGCTTTCCTCTGTCTCCATAACTCTGCTCAGAATGAACTTTCCTTTATTTTGTCCTGTTGTTCTTTGATGCAACTATGTTTCTCGGTGCCCAGTTCTCTGTAGTTGGACAAATTAATCTATTAAAATAGGAATTCTTCCAGTGCAGAGGAAAACATCACTTTCCAACCATCTTGCTTTGATGTACACTGGAACATTTTATAAGCAAGAAAGAGGGTAATGACGGTCTTTCTCCAAATGCCTTTAAGAAGGTGGTAAAATTCAGCAAGGTTTTCTACTGAGTGCCATCTCAAAACTGAATGATGTGACTTCTGTGTACAAATTTTAGTTGGGTGAAAGATGCCTGGACTCTAACTCAACACAGTCAGTTTGTGTTCTTGTCATTGCCTTCAGTTGCATGAATTTACTATATTGCCTTAGTTGCCCTCAATTTTCAGTGGTACAGGAAAAATCTGGAGAACTCTAAAGTCAGACGCAGCTCTCATATACATGATTGTTTTAGATCCCAAATGTGCCTAAGGGACATTTTCCTTCCTCATTTTCTTTCTCTTGCATTTGCTAAGAAAAGCCATTGCCTGAATCTTGATATCCATTTTGCTAAACATCACTGTTATATCTTCTGAGCCTTTCAGATGGATTCTGATGTGCTGCTTCTTTTTGATGTCTCTGGACTCTAGGATGGAGGGCAAACTCCTTCACTCTAAGAACAAAGTTTACATGAGCTATAAAAGAATTACCACTTCTGCAGAGAATGGAGTTCTAAATGTGACATTTAACAAGTTTTTAATTACTTTGCTACATTAAAATACCAATGCTAATTATAGCATTCTGTTTTTGAAAGGAATGAAACTTTGATAAAAATAAGGAATCTATGTACAAATAGTACATATTTATAATACCATATTATATTCTAACTAGGAATATGTGTGTACATTCTTATATATTCAATATATTATAGCTCAGAAAGTTCATTCTTTCAATTAAGAGTTTTCAAGATGGCATTCAGTAATTTATATTATTTTAGTACATTAAAATGCTAGTACTAAGTTTAGAAGTCAGCGCTTTAAAAAAATGAATACTTGAAGGAAGTAAGGAACTTTCCTTGCTTATCATGTGCCAGGTAGCCAGTAATATCTAATTCAGAAATATTGCCCACTGTGCCTCTGAAATAAGAGTTGGGAGATTAAACTTCATAAATACATCTCATCTTGACTTTAGGATACTGCTAATGAATTATTATATTCATATTAACATATTAGTATTCTTCTAAATGTAAAATGCTATTGTCTTTCTTAACAAAATTCTACACTGTTACATAGAAAGCAGGGAAAATTATAAGACTGGTTGTCTGTCAAAATGAATTTTTCTGATTAATAGTATGCACACATATAGCTTATATGTGTATATATGTAAGCTATATTAAAAATATAAACACAATGCTATAAAATTTTCCTTTGGTTGAACTTGGTAGCAAAATCTTGTCTAGAAAAAAACTGACACATCAGAATCAGGAAATTCTGAGATTTCTTAGGAGTTTCTAGAAGTGATGTAAGAATAAAAAAGTCATTAAAATAAACATTCCTTTGCTGGTAAACATAAAATGTAATATATATGCATATGTAATTATGTTTATATATGTTTTTCCCAGTCATTATTATATGAAAGTATATAAATATCATGTATTTTAATATGCCAAAAGTGTGGCAATAATTCTACATCAATGGTTCTTAAGAAATACTTTGTTATGATTCCAAATGTGGGTCCAGTGACTCACAGATGGTCTTACATCTGTAGTTTTATAAGCATTATAAAGTCAGTTCTTCAAATCTGCAATGCTCAGGGCTAAAATGGAGCAGAGGTCCAACCCTGGCTCAGTCACTAACCAATTAGCAAAACTCTGAATCTTACATAACCAATGCGGAGCCCCAGTAGCTAGTGGTTTCTCTAGCAACGTGTACTAGAACCGCTCTTGAACCTGAACCCCTACAAATCTGTCAGAGTAGATTCCCCTTTTTCTTACAGTTACAGTGGGTACCCACAGAGACATGTGGTCCACATCTCTGAAGGGAACTATAAGTTTAATTTCTCTTATGTCTGTCTTGCTCACTCTTTTTTCCTGTCTTCCTGCTTTCTTTTCTATGTTTATTTGTATTTTTTTAAAAAATTCAATCCAATTTATTCTTAGAGGACATAAGAATTTAAGAAGACAGAACACAGTGTTTCGACTTTGTTTCCTTAAGTGAGGACCAACTGGAAAATCAAGGAAGAAAGCATGTTCAAAGAAGAACATGACCCACACAATTTGAGCAAGAGAGGCAGAATAAGCTCCTGTGACATGTATCTTTCCAAATCTTTGTTTATTTTTATTTCTATAGCAACCTTGTGGTTGTAAAACAGTGCCATTATGAATAGAAAATAGAACCAAATGACAGTAAAAAGTGCTTGTAACTGAAATAGCAGAGATTTGTACAGGGAATTTGGAATGGCTGGGGTTTTTTGCTTTCATAAATGGGCTTATAGTATAAAAAAAAAGGTCTACCTAAGTCCATACTAAGTTTTCCCTCTAGAGGGACAATAAGATGCTTATGACACATGAACTTTGGAAACTTAATTATGTGCCCATTTCTTGTTATTACTTTCTTTATCCAAAAAAATCCCTAAAGAGATTTTACTCCCATCAAATCAGTCATAGGGATTTCTAAGCTTTCAGTGGGGTGCAGTGAGAAGCTTAGTACACATATTGCATTTCCCATCACCCCGTGAGCAGCACAGAATATTCTTTTTGTAATGTTTCAAATGAGCCTCTCTTTGGTCTTTGCACAAGTGATTGAGTTCCATAAAATATTATTATATGAAGCCAAAGGACCCGGCCTAAAAATTAAACTCAGTACTCCAATGAAATCACACACACACACACACACACACACACACACACACACACACACACGTTAAACTTTGTATTTCTTCTGAAGAGCTTCAGAGGCAGAAAAAGAAGGAAAAAGAAAGGTCAGATTTTACCCTAAGTAAATGTTCTGTGGTTTATAGAATTCACAAAACAAATTACAGTATGACATCCTTTTCAAGGAACTGTTTGTGTCTTTGGAAAAAGTGTGTATTATTTTTGGTGAACTCTACCTTTTGATGTGGCCTTTTTGTGGGAGGCAGCATCATCAGAATATTTTTAATTGAATAACAATGTAAGATGAACAAGACAAAAGGCAAGCTCATTTAGTAACCTAAATCCTTCTTGTACCCTGAGGCGTAGCCAGAAAGAGACCATGAGAGAGAAAAGAAATTGAGGCCTGAATGGTGCTCGAAGTGCAGAGGCAGTCTGTGCTCTCAGTCAAAACAGGCCCCATTCAAAGAGTTCTATTTAATTCACATTTAAAATGACAGGTGTGGGGCTGCGGATTTAGCTCAGCGGCATAAAGTGCCTGCCTTGCAAGTGTGCGGCCATCAGTTTGATCCCTTGTACCAAAATAAAATAAAATAAAATAAAATGACAGGTGAGTAGGATTAATCTCAAATGGAATAGGTCATTTATATTAGAGCTAAGTTCACATCTTTCAGCAACAAAATTAATATTATTAACCATTTCAACAATGTAGTATGTGCCAGTCAGGAAGTTATAAAGTTTACACATTCCTTCTAATGCTACAATACTCACAACACACCTGAAATTATATACTGCAATCTCCCATTTTATAGATAATGAAACTGACACTCAATGAGGTTAAAATATATGCTCAAGATGATTTAGCAAATACCTGGTTGAATTGAGATTGTCTGAATCCAACGGTGATAGATTCAGAAACTTGACAATTTTATCACCTTTTAACTACATTATCGGAAGAAAAATTAACGTTTTTTTAATCACAGCCTACAAATTTATCAGTATATGAGCTTAGAACAAAATTATAATCATTTATACATTTCTTTTTTTAAAGCTTTCCTTTCTTTTTTATTACATATGGATAAATTAAATATTATATTCAAGGATTAAGTGATATTATAAAACAAGTGCTTAAGGATTAAGTGATATTATAAAACAAGTGCTTTTTAAAATACATTTCTATTGAATTATCATACATGCTTTCTACTGTTACATTTTCTAGAAAAGACATTGGATTGGTATAGGCAAACTGATTTCTGAGCAACAAAAAGTTCTCTAATTAGCATTTGCAACTGAATCAAGTCAATTTTACAAGGATCCAAATTTAAACTTCCTAAAGGGAATGTAATTTAAATATAAGGTTTATTATGCACTCAAAATTATAATTATAGTGCTAGCTGGATACAAAAAATTCTAATTCTCACATTTATCCTGAAATCATTATACTGTCTTTTGTGAGATGCATTATGAGTGATTTATATTGTATTTCCATTTTATACTTGTCTCTAACATTATCACAGTCTTTTTACCATCCTAAATTCTGAATATAAACACTTCTATTACAGCACTTAGGTCAAGTTTCTATACACAAAGGGAGTTCACACAGAACCATAGACACTCTTATCTTTCAGTGGCTGACAAAATAAAATAAAAAAAAATCACCAAAGAGAATGACCCTCTCAGGAAGAGAGCCAAGAGTCCACAGGAAGAGATCCAAGAAGATTACAAATTCACAGACAGATAAAAATCAAGAAATCGTGACAATGAGAAAGATAACAGGCTAAAAAAATCATTGACACTTTGGATTTGATGAACAGGTCCTAAACCAAAGAACAATTTTATTAAAGAAATATAAACAACTGCAAAAGATGATAATGAAATCTAAATAAACAGATATAATGAACCTTTTTCAATACAAGTTAACCTTTCCTAAAATAATTCCATAGCATTCATTTTTAGCTAAAAATACATGCATGTTTTCCCACTTCATTGGGTTCAAAAAAAAAAGCTGCAGAATCCCTTTTCTAGTGAGTTCCAGGCGGAGCTATGAGCAGGAAGGAAGTGCCACTCAGAGAAATCTCTACAAGAAACAGTCAGAAAATCTTTGTTGATTCTTTAGATCAGTGGTGGTGAATCTTTTGAATGCCCGATCTGCAACTCAGAACCCATTTATTTATCCCAAGTGCCAACACTGCAATCAAACCTGCAACTCATACATTAACTATTACTTTGTTTTAAAAGAAAAACACAGTAACTGAGCTTTCAATGATACAAATAGCTTTTTTACAGAAGGGCAAAAGTTTGCATGTGTTTGGCAAGCTTTTATGTGCTACTGTCCGACACATGGCAGTGGGGGGGGGGTGACTTGGCTTGTATGTGACCGAGAAGGTTCTGTGTGCCTGCTGGGATCATGTACCACAGGTTCACCACTGCCGCACAGTTCTTTGCAACTACCTTTCCACACAGATTTGCATTTTACATGACCAAGAAATGTGGTCCCTTTATGTGATATGTAACTCTGAGAACATATTATACTGAGTAATACACAGGTATAATTTTTTTATGTCTTTGTAGCAATTTGTATCAAAAGTTAGAGACCATGCCCTTAGTCTATTAGCATAATGTTTTTTTAAAGGTCTCTTTAAAAACTGTTCTGGGAACAAAATATTCCAAAAGCTGGGAAGACAACATATGATCTCTATTTGACAAGTGTTGTGATAAAAAGTGTTGTGATCACACTTCTTATATGAAAGAGACTTAGTTACTAAATCATCAAATATATATTGATAACTTAAAATTAGAAACATTTTAAAGTTACAATACATATTAGCAAGATTTAATCTAATTTTTTTCTAGGTACTTAATGTAACTAAAGTGACTTTACCACTCTAAGAACCCTATTTCAAAATTGCAGTACTAATAACATTCGGTGCTGACTACACATCAGATGTTATAGTGCTTTACATAAACAAACTAATTCATTTCACAAACAATCCTAGAAAGTACTGCTCTTAATTTGTCTCATTTTGCTGATTCAAAAAATTAAGGCATTTGTGTCAAATGACCTGCCCAAGGTGACAAAGACAGAAATAAACATCAGACCTGAAGTCTGAAGCAAAGTAGTTCAGTTATTAGCTCACTAACTAGTTAGGTAATTAGATAACCTGTTTTACAATACTATGGCAAATTGAAAAATTGGTTTCCCAAATAGAAATAATTTCTGCCCGAATTGATACTATATTTGATTGCACTGTGAACATTCTGCTGAAAAAAATGTTAATAGAAATTAATTTGTTAAATCGCTGTTATTTCTACAGTTAAATGCATAGAAAGTTCATTGATTCCTGCTACTTATAAACTAATAAACTAAAATTAAGCAAAAATCCTAAAGCATGAGTAGAAAATCGATTTCTTTTTGTCTGCTCCAAGTACAATATAAGAAAATAGAGATTGTATCCACCTACTTCCTAAAGTCATCCACATCAACACTGTTTGGGAGCTATTTCTATGCAAGAACACGTGAATATTGGGAGAGATAATTATGTACTGAAGTCCCTCTGCTTTTCATAATGAGCAAAACAGTGAGATAGATCTTGATTCGTAGCATTATTTTAGGGATTGGGCCTAATTTAAAACTAACTAGTCACTCACAGTACCTTAGGGGTTATGAGTCTTTAGCCTAAACCTATGTTCCAATTTCTCTCAGGACCAAAACATCAGGACCCTAAAAGCACCTTCTTTCAAAAATACACATTTAAAAAGAACAGCAGGATCGGCTCCCATTACCAAAGCCCTGCCCCAAAGATACAACAGATGTTGGGGTCTGTGTGCAAAGCAAACATCAGCCCAGCTAATGTGGTCTGTGCTGAATTTTTCATAATTAGACATTCATCCCAGAGCAGATTCAAGGTCATTAGAGTGAAAAGCTTTAATGCTTACAATTATTGTGCCCTGCATGTTACTCTGCATGAATTCAAAGAAGACAACAGTGCACAGGAGTAAAAGAAGGCATGTTTCCACTACTACAAAGGTCTCTTGGTACCTTACGCTGGGAAACAGAGAGACCACGTAGGTAGCAAAATCAGCTACCATTACGTTAGACAGTCTGACCTAAGGATTCCCTCTCTCTTCTCATTCTTTCTCTGCCTTCTGACCCGTGCAAGGGAAACATTAACTGATAGAAGGGCAAGCAAAAAACTAAGGGGCTAGCAACCACAGCCTAATTAAATTTAACATATTAAGAAGTGGTGAAACCACAAGCAGCTGAAAAGGAGTGCTCAAGTTCAGCGTGGTGACCATTTCTAAACACAATGGATGCCATGATCCAGAATGGAACCTGCAGGGGAAAGCAGAAAGGATCGCTCACAGTGAGGAGATAAAACACAAGGATCTCTCACAATGATAACATTGAGGAAAGAGCTATTGACAATGGGTTAGGTTTAAAAAAAATTGAAACTAATAATAAAGGCAATTGCTTTCTCCAAATAAAGAAAATGTACACTTCTGTTAGATATATATATATATATATATATATATATATATATATATAAATTATTCAAGCTTTCACACTCCCTTCTCTACAATGACACAATACTGGTGCAAGACAGATCTTTGGGAATACATAAACGTTTGCATATGTAATCTACCCTAAGTAAGTCCTGGGCTGAACATTGCACAACCTTTGTTTGAAACCAGGCTCTGCCATTCACAGACTATGGTATGGGTACATGTCCTGCTACTTCCCTGGCTTTGCACTCTACCTTTGGAGAACAGACTGCAGGGATGAAAGGATCCCTTCCAGTGAATTTCTTCTACCTCTAAACTCTTATGTCAATCACTTGGCCACCAACTGCATTAGTTTTCCCATTATGTTACAGACGTTATTAACATCAGTGATATCAAAATGTTGATACCAAAACAAGAACTGACCAGTTGAAGGAGGTGTTGACCATGATGCCTGGGTTTTATTTTTTTTTTAATTTTATTTTGCTTTAAAAAAGGGTAAAACTAAACATAACAAAAAAGAACAAAGTAATCAGAAGAAAACAATGTAAGTGATACAGATTTCAAGACATGACAACAGGAGATCTACAGTGGCCACCATAATGGCTCTTGTTTTCTTCTACATAGTTGTCTATATCTTCACACAGAATGAGTTCTTAAAAAGCAAAACAGTATAAAACTGATCCGAACAGGGTAATGAAGGCATTACAGGCCTTCAAAACCAGACAATATGAAAATTAAAAATGGCTGCCATAATGTCTCTTGTTCTCTTCAAAATATCTGTCCATACCTTCATGTATGTTGAAATTAAACAATACAAAATAGGCTAAAACCACTCTGAACAATGAATAGAAGCACTGGATGTCACAGCATGATGATATGAAATCAGCAATGGTTACCATAATGTCTGTTTTTCTTCAACATAGTTGTTCATTTTATCACATAATATAATTGATTCTCATAAACTGTTTAGGAGATGTTCTAGGCATGTATAAGCCTCTACATGTATACCTATCTTTTCTGCATTAGAGTGAAAAACAAAATAAGACAAAACAGATTACTAGAAAAATAAGAAACAAAATGACAAATAAAAAACATTAGCAAAGAGCACAAAACAATGATACAGGCCTTCAAAACATGGTGGTAGGAACAGAACTAAGGTTGGTATTTTACATAGTGATCTTCAAGAGTTCCTCAGATCACCTGACATAAACATGCAAAATTGTTTAAATTCTATGAATATTAAATGCTTTGTTCTATGAACTTATATATTTATAACACAATCAATCTAGTTATCCTGTGTTTATAAAAATTTAGATTTTTTTCCCTTTCTTTTTCTTTTTCCTGCTTATCCCTGAGATACTATTTTTTCCCCTTTGAGAAGATTCTGACCCTTTCACTGTGTTTATTATGTTTTTTTTTATGTTATGTATTCTTACCATTTCTTACACTACGGAGACAAAACAGTATTTACTCACGTGAGTTTGATTTATTTCACTTATGAGTATGCTCTCAAGTTGCGTACACTTATAAATATCTCAACTGCCTGAATTTTAAGTACACAGTCAGAACAATTATCTCACAACAGGTACAATTTTAGTGACCATGATCAAATTCCATTTTCATAATTTATAGCTATAAGTGAAGGCAATAGCATGTACTATTTTTGTTTTTTCTTGCTGTCATGTTTCATTATTCCTATTTATGAAAAACTTCACTCATGGTTTGATTATTTACTCTTCCATTAGCCTCTTTGTAATTTTCTCCAATTTTTATGATTTTTTTTGAGCTCGCCTAAAAGCATTCAGTGCTTATCTTTGGACTTCGCATCCCTTTGTCTTTTATAGACATTTATATATTTTTCCTCATCTTTCCGATGACCCAGCTTCTTTTTGTCTTTTCCAACTTTTATTTCTTATCAGTAAATATTTGCAGTACAAAATGATTACATTCCCTGTAAAAAGTCGGTACATGTGCATAGCACATCTTAGTTCTTTTTCCATCCTTTCCCCTTTTCTCCGTCCATTCCTTCCACCTCTTGGTGACCCAGCTTCTGATACCATTTCTGCCTAAATTAGAATGCTCTGAAAGCATCACTGACTTATTTTCTGTGATATAAGATACCCTGGCAGCCTTGGAACTCATTAAATGAACAATATTATCATCATCACCCCATCTGTACCTGTCCAAGCCTTACAAGAATAATGCTTACTTTACGTTTATATCCAAAATATCCAAAAGAAAAACCAATCTTTCAGCTACTAATATATGACAGTGAATAATATTTCCACTGGCAAATGTAGTTAAACATGCCTTAGGAATGTGATGAAATGTTTTTTTTTCTTTTCTTTCTTTCTTTTTTATTGTTTGTTTTGTTTCTGTTTTTATTGTTCTTCATATTGATAGGTAGTTGCCTTCTGACTGGCTTGTCAAATACCCATAACTACATCACATGAGGCAAATTTCTGGTGAAATATACCCACATAGCAAGTTTATTCATTTTTGGTTTTAGGTTTTGCTTGTTCATAGTGAAAGGAACTGAACTCAGGGTGTCATACATGTGAGGCCACTAAACTATATATCCAATCCAAAATGATTTTTAAAAGGACAAGTTTTATTATTGTATTTTCAGAATACTGACTTTAAAATGCCTTCCAAAAATAGATTACTGTTTAGGACTATTTCAATACACTCACACCAAGCAAACTCTTTTTTTTTTCCTTCCTTAAGTTGTTTTACTGTCAAAACTAGTTTTATAAATTGTAATGCATTCAGTAATTAATACACCCAGACATGTGAATCATTCTTTCATCCAATAGTTTTCATTTTAAGGCAATTTCTAAGGAAAAATCAACCCATTTAAAAATCTATTCATTAAATAAATTTAATTCCAAGGAATTTAATTACATAACCAGGTTGTGCATGTGGCACTCAAGGCATCCTAATACAATATAAGAGTTTAAAGGAACCCTTCCAGTACTTATAAATGCTAGTTAAGTGAGTTGCTCATATTAGTAAAATGATAACAAACACTAGAACTTAAAATACTAACTTGTAATACTTTCTTAGAAGATAAATATTGCATATGTTTAATTCCAAATATAGAAGGAAGCATAGTATTAGACTTTTAAAGATGTTCTGGATATATTTTGTGAATCATGATTCAGGCATCAAATTTTCAAAAGCCAGAATATTCTAAATCGCAAAATAAATTACTTTAGAATTGATACTCAGTGTTCAAACCTTTCATTACTGATCTTAAAGGCTGCTTAGAACTTTCAGAATTCATAAGAAAGACCAAAACTCATTTTTCCCTAATGGATTTAACCCTACTGAGGGTCACCTGTAAATTTATTCTGCTATGTATTGAAGTCTTCCATTTGTTTCAATAAACATAATCATGCAAAAATCCTGGACATATTTGTTTAATATTTTTAAAGGAGACTAGGATGTCAAGGGTATTTTCTCTGTTTCATTTCATTAACATAAATCACTCTGGTTAAGATGAAACACCCTACACATGAACTGCATTAAAGCAAGTCTGCCCCTTAGGAGGAAAGTTAGCCAGGCCAGCTCAGGGACTAGTCCGAATCCAGATTCTGAACATGTTCAAAAACAGGTGCAGGCTCTTTACATCACACTCAACCAAAAGCTGCCTGCTCCCATGCTCCCCAACCCATTTTGATTTGTTTTGCATAGTTTCATATTTCTGCTTGATAGCTCCTGTTTATGTATTATACACATATACAAATACACATACATACATATTTAATACTTACTAGAAAAATCCCCTCTTTCTTTGATCGGGGTATGTTTCTTCAGGTGAAAAATGTATCCCAGTTGAGCTTTTATATCTATACCATTGATGTTGAACCTTTTAGAGTTTTCAATGATAACAAAAACCCCACTGTGGCACTTGTGCCATAGGTTCCTCACCAATGATCTAGGCCATGTTTTGTCAATGCAATTTCTCTAAGAAATATCTCTGCCTTGCAGCATTTTTATATTTCCCATAAGAACTTAACATAGCCATTGATTTTATCTAAGGCACAGTACATGGTGTGTAGTATACTGTTTCATTCTAGCTAATGACAGTACAACATATTAGAGGTATATGAATCAACGTGTATTTTTCATAAGGTTAATGAAGCTTAATTTTCAAAGTCCCTCCCTTACTTGTATACTGTCTAAGTCCTTGTACATATTTTTCAACTGTCCCTTTGTATTTCCATAATTGAATAAGACTGAGACCCACAAATAAGGGTTACTACCTGTATAAATTAGTTTTCCTTTTACTGGACAAAATACTGAACACTTATGATTTAAAGTAAAAAAAGTTTATTTGGCTCATAAATTCAGAGGATTCAGTCCTTAACTGGCTAGCATCAAAGCAGGAACAAGATGGTAGAAAGATATAGCAGGGCAGTAGCTTATTTCATTGCAGCCAGGATACAGAATGGTATAATAGAGGCAAAGTAAGAAGGGGTGAGGGACCAGATAAAGACTTAAACATCACAACTTCATTACCCATTCAAACAGCTTGAAAGATACTGAAGTTGACTATTTTTATGGTTGTTACATTGTGTCAACTTCAGAAGTTTAGAAGTTTAACTGGGCACTCAACAGGGAGCCAGGATCCATACTTTGTAAACATTCTCATCCTGTGCAAGAGGAGGGCACAGATATTTTGTGAGCACAACATCTGTCCTGAAAGTGGAGGGGGGCCTGTGTACAATATAAGCCAGGAGAAGAGGCTTGCTTCCCCCTTTTTGCTCTGGCTGTTGCCTTGAAGTGTTGCCCCAGTGACCATGCCACCCTGCCTTGGAGCCAGCTGAATATGGTCTGAAACTTACAAACAGTAAGCTAAATAAACCTTTCCTTCCTTCATTTTGGGTGTAGGGTGTTTTGATCCACAATGAGAGAAAAGTAACCAAGACAACTATTAAACTTAACTTCACATCCCACACTTTTCAACATGCACGGATATTTTGTGAGCACAACATTTGTCCTTAAACTCATCTCCTTAAGTTATACTTAATCTTTAAATAAATACAATAGAAACTTAGTAATTCCACTTAACATGACATAAAAATTTTACATATAATCAAAAGCACAGTAATACTTATCCCCCCAAATCTCAAAAGACTGAGTGCTGCTAAAATTTCAAGTTAAAAGTCTCCTCTGAGATATAACCCAAACTCTTTTATTGTGAAGCTCTAATTATTAAAATCAAGTTATATAATCTCACAGTACAATTGCACAGAATAAATATTCTCATTCTAAAATAGAGGGAAAAAAGGAGAGAAAGAAAAATTGACCAAGACTGAAATCCATAAGGTCAAAAATGAAGTCCTATATCTTTGCATAAAGCATCTGGGCACATTGAAGGTCTGATGTGAGTTCCAGAGCGCTTGAGCTCCCATCTACCCATTTTCTTGCAGACTGCAACCCATGGCCTCTCTTCCGTGACTCTGTTCCCTGCTTACAGCATCCCTTGAAGATTTTTCAACTTTGTAAAAACTTTGGATTCATTCCTATAGCTTCACTCACTGCCATCTTAGGATCTCCTTGCCAGGCTTCCTAGGCTTTCCTTTGTGGTCTGGGTGGAAGCTTCCCTAAACCCACAACTCTTGCATTTTGCATGCCTGAACTACCAGAATAATCTGGATGATGTCAAGATCAGGCTGAAACTCAAGTAATACCCAGAAGCCCTTGAACTATAACAACAGTGGTCTGAGAGTATTTAGATGGCTAAGAACAATGAAATAAATCCTGGAGAACCATTTCATATGAAGCCCTTGTCAACCAAGAGTCCTAAGGATTCTCTTCTGAAATGAAAGGTTCACATTTTTATACCCTCAAGCCTACAATAGTTGAGGTCACTCTGAACTCTGAGATGCCCTCAAAATATCTTTCTTCTGGCTCCTGTAGAAAGTACTTGGTTTCTTTCTAATGGCTCTAATCTCTTTAAGAACCACATTCTCTTGGCCAAGATTTTCTATATGGTTCCTTTTGAGCTAAAATTAAAGTTTTTTCAGTATTAAAATTTTTTTGCTCTCCTTTTTCACCCCCAACTGTCATGATAAGTGGCTAAAAGCAGCTGGTACCTATTCTGCTTCCTGAATATTAGACTGCCTTGAAGTGTTCTCCACCACATCATTTATTCTGTTGCTTCCAGTCTTCCAAAAAGACTCAGTACAAGGAATAAATTAACTTTCTTTGTTATAGTGTATAACACACACAATTGTCTCCTTGTTCCCAACTGAAACTTTCTGAATGCGGCCTTTACTTTTTGCATTCTTATCTATATTCTGATCTTCTAAATTGACCAAAATTCCCATCAAGCTCTTACAGCATTCTAGGGCTTCTCTAGTCTGTATCTTCAAAATACCAAACCTTTCTGCAAACCAGTTTCAAAGGTTTCTGAGTCAAAGCATCAGGCATGCTCACAGCAATGATGCTATTTCTAAGTACCAATGTTCTGTATTACTTTCTTATTGTAGAACACAATACTTGATCTTAGCAACTTTAAAGGACAGATTTACACGGCTTACAATTTCAGATCATTCAGTCCATGGTTGGTGCCTCCAAGGGGAAAAAAAACACCCTGGCAGAAGAGCATACATGTACAGAGCTGCTTAGTTCATTGTATGCAGGAACATACAACAAGGTATGAGAGAAAAGTGAAAGAGATAGAGATAGACCCCAAGGTCCTGTCTGCATAATACCCCAAGATACACTCTGTAGTGTGCTTTACTAGTTCACAGTGGATTCTAAACTAATCAGATGAAAATTAAGATTAATTTTTGCAGTCCCTGTGTAGGAATTATGACATGCCTATAATGTTTGAAATCATCCTCCCTTGACTATAGTCATGCCCAGGCTCTGTGTCTGTCTTCAGAAGGTTGGGCTGTCTTCATGTCTGATCAAGAAGCTGAAACAGAGTTGTGCCATTTCTACACTTCTCAGAAACATGTCAGGAAACATTTATCCGGAGGACAAACTTTCAATAAATTAAATCACAGTTTTTCCCCCACAAGCACCTACCTACCTAGGACAAAGAAGTTATTACTGAGTGACTGATTTTATATTTTGTTAAAAGAAGAAATAAAGTCTAATAGATGTAAGCACTCCAGAAATCAGTTTTGAGCTTATGTTTCCATAAAAGAAAGAAAATGGAAAATGGTTCACTTCTATAAATGTATTTAAAAGACAAAACTATTTTTACACATTGGATATTAATGGAATTTTAAAATGTTAATTTGATGAAGTAATATAAATCTACACTAATCATCTATCATATAAATTTGAGTCTTAAGCTTTCATGTGTGTTTTTAAAGTTAAAAACGCAGTTTCATGGGAAGTCAAATAAAGGATAATTACTTAGAGACAACAGCACCAAAAAAAGTACAAGAACAGGTACTACAGCCCACATGCTCCTGGTGGAGATCTGATGAGAGTACAAGAGGCTGCTGCTGGTGGACACCATAACTCACCATGTCCCCCTTCTGTATTTCTAAATCCATTTCCATTGACCTTGGGAATTGCAGTGGTTAAATGTCAAGTTTCGAGTTCCTATGTTGAAATCCTAACCCCCAGGGGGTGATATTGAGTTGGGAGTCTTTGGGAGATGGCTATAATACGATGTCACAGCCTTCAAGAGGGAGATTAGTTCTATTATAAAAGAGGTCCCAAACATCGGTCTTGTCCCTGCTACCATGTGCAAATATGGCTGTAAGTCCTCATTTATGAACTACAAAGTAGGTCCTCATCAGACAGTGAATTTGACTTCCCAGCTTCTAGAATCATGAAAAATTAATTTGTAGGTTTATAAACTTCCCGGTTTGGATTGTTTCATCATAGCATCATTAACAGACTGAGACAAGAATCCACCCAGTTTCTCTATTTGAATTAATGTGAGAGCACATCCACATCTCTGTTCTTACCATGTCATTAACTTCCTATGTGATCTTGGTAAGCCTCTTTTCCAATTCATAAGGATGTTTGTGGGCAGGTGAAATATTATAATAGATCTAGAGCTTCTGTGCTTTCAGAAGAAAGAATACTAATTACTTTTTCAGTATGTGGGGCAAGAAAAGTTCATTAATAGCCCATAGGACAGATTTTATAGATTTGATTACAAGGAAGAATTCTTCCCTCACCATCATTTTTGGTAAAAAAAAAAATATGTCACACTTTTGCCTCTCTTAGAGGAAAAAGTACAAAAGTTTGTTATATAACATTGTGCTTTCCAACCATATTAATGATTTCCCAATCATATCATATTGTGGGAATAAGAATCAATATGGTCAAAGGAAGCTGTATTATTTTATATCATTGAAGAACAATTATTTACTTTTTCCTATCTAACCTATGAAATGTCGTAAAAGTCTATCTCAATGTTATTTCATGACTTTTAAGTGCTTTAATATAATGCATTGCTTTCTTTTTTAATTTAAATAACTAAACCTATACTGATACCTTAAAGTTAATGGTTGAGTATTTACATAGACAGTAAAATGAAAGTGTTTTAAGCAAATGACTACAGATTTTTCAGACTTATTGCTGTGATAGCTGTAATATCTTTTAAATATGTGATAACCACAGCTGTGGTTTAACAAAGTTCAGAACATCTGTACATTTAGAAATGAAGTATTATATTATCTTTGGAAACAAAATGATATTGCCACACTATGATATCCGTAAGATCCACTCCCAAAGCCACATTCTTTTCTTAAAGCAAGAAAAGTTACACATTTTAACATTTACTCTTTTATTTCAGGGTGTGTTTTCTCACAATGGAGAATATTCATATAATTGACACTATGTTTTTATTGACATAAAGCAAACAAACCAGTCTCCATTTCTTTTCCTCAGCAAAATACCATCATGAATAATGAATAAGGTCTTCAAATTTTCAAGTCCGCAAATGGACCTATATATAAGACTAATTATATATTCAGAGTGCAATTAGTTCCTAATTATGAAAGGTTAAAAAAAACATAAATTCATGTTTTTAATGTGTCATATCTGATCTAAAATACATTTGGGAGATATGTGTCTACATTTAAGCTGAAACAAAATATACACAGTTCACTGTAAAATATCACCAATTTGCTATAATTTTGAATGACAGTAACTTTACCCTAAGAAAATTCACAGGGTGATTTAATGGTGATATCAAAGGAAACTGACCCTCTTTTCCCTTTTTCCTTCATTGTCAATTTTGTTTCTCCTTTCTTTCTTGGTCTTTATGATGGTGTGCTACCTAAGAATCACTCAGATGCAACCAGTAGAAAATGCTGATAACACTTGTAGAATGTGGGCCATTCAAGTGCTTATTTTATGCAATACAATATTATAATGACAACATATTGCATGTATTTTGTGTTAGATTGAAAGATTTTACAGGTATATTTTAATTTTATGTCATATTAATGATTAATTGTTTTAAATGCTCACTACATTTGTCAACTATATGTCAGCACTTTTAATACTGTTCTGTGGAATACTAGTTTCACTGGTCCTCATAAGTATTTTGAGGAGGAATCTGGAGAAGTTAGGAGTCTCATGTTCAAATAATTTTAGGAAATACTGCACGTAATAATGTCTAACTACTCCTAGAATTATTTTTTAATATATTCTTATGAATTGTATTTCTTCAGGAAGAAATTTTTCACTATAAAATAATTTTTATTGTTGAGAAATAGTTTTTATTTCCCTTGTATGTACTGTTTATCAGAAAATAGTTTGGAAAAAAATTTCACTGTTTCCTGAAATTTCCAGCTGTCTGATGTTGAAAATTTTTACATTTTATCCTACTAAAGTTGACATAACAAAATATAGGTGGGTGGTTTGAACAACAGAGTTTTTATTTTCTGACAGATCTAGGGGCTAGAAATCAAAAGTCAGCATGCCAGGATGATTGAGCTCTTTTCTTGATTTCAAACAGTCGCTATCTCAGTAGATGCTCCCACAGCCTTTCTTTGATGTAAGTATATTGTGTACATGGGGAGAGCATGAAAGAGTAACCCTCTAACATATCTTCTGAAAAGGGCACTAATCCCAGCAGGGTAGGGATCTCATCCTCAGAACCTCATCTAACCCTAACTACCACCTAAAGGTCCTATCTTTTAAGTATTATTGCAATGGGGATTAGGGATTCAACATATGAATTTAGTGGGAGACAAAGATTTTGTGTATCAAAGTGCCTAATAGAAATAAGCTAATATTTTCAATAACCTGAGAACCCTCATATTCTTCTTTCTTCTAGTGTAAGCTGATACTGACTATAACCATCACTGTCAAAAATAGGTCAAGGGCCTCCTTAATTTCTTTTAGGACAGGCTGGTGATTATGGGATCAGTTTTGTCTTTGCTATAGAGAATCTCTATTCTCAATATGGTTACTTAGGTTTAGATACACATGGTCCTAGAAGAGAGCTAGTATCTAGTCCATTCTGTGCACAAGAATACTCAGAAAGAAGTAACAATGAATAATCGTCAGGACCATGAATGAAACTGGAACACTAATTTCAAATTAACTCAACTCCAAAATTCTTAACTTTCTCTTTTATAAAGATCCAAGTCTGATGGTACCACTCATGATTTTCCTATCTAAAGGTGATAAAGATGGAGAAAGTAATAGATCCAGACTGCTTATCCTTTGGTTTTCATCTGAGAAAGTTCATGGTGGATAATTATCAATTCATTCAGATATATAGTCAATCATGAACAGTGGGATCACAAGAAAGGAAGTAGTGGGACTGGGAGGAGGAAATCCTTAGTGATTCCACACAGCTGGCCTCTAAAAGAGAGACTTCCTCTTTTCTGTTTCTTGGCTTTCAAACTGGGTCAGAAGCACTTCTGTGCAACCTCTGTGATAGCCTATAGAAGCTGGGATTTAATTTTGTGGGGTCTTTATTCCTTAGGGTGTTAGAACAACTCTCACACCACAGGAGGGTTCCTCACTTATTTCTGCCTCAAAGGGGTATTAGTAATAATCCTTCTTATTACAAAATCCAACCAGACCTTCTAGTGTGATGACTAATTAGAAGATGTTCTCTCTTTTCTTTCTTTTCTTTAATTCAATATATCACGTATAATCATTTCAGCCCCTAAATATAAGTGTTCTCTCTGGAAAAAAAGGCACAAACAAAAATGTTTTGAAAAGTAATCACTTGTTTAAAAAATGGAAATTGGGCTTCTGTGTTGTGAGGAATGTATGTGTATAACGGTGAAATTCAACACTGGTAAATGATCTGACTACCTCAAAGTGAAGTTTTTGCCTTCCTACACTGGCCTTTAACCCTGCCCTTTCCTCCAATCTGAGAAGAGCTGATGTTGATGGAACATATAATGGCCTCTTTCCTGTGCAGTAAAGTCAGCAATAAAGCTTAGTAATTAAGGGTACCAGGGAGGCCCAGCCCAGCAGGCTAGTGGTGTGGCGAACACTTTTAGAACTTCAAACAATATCAAAGTCACTAAGAAACGGGCCTAGCTCAGTTCTGGTTTGAATTAAGCCTCACTTCCACACGCACTTTTCAAATCCAAGCTCAAACAAGAAAGCCAAGGCCTTCTGGATTTCATTAGAGCCAATTATCTTATCTGTTTCATCTCAGGCCTGACCCTAAGGCTGGCAAACAGCTATTCAGTGCATTTGTGTGGTTGTTTGAGAAAGCCTCCAGTCAGCCAATGGCCCTAGGACCTGCTAATTAAAACACCGTTGCCCCCCTGCCTCCAGTGATTAAATATTTTCAAGCTTTTGTAAATAATTTTTCCATTCTTTGCCTCAAGCCTCAAAGGTCCAATACATGCAGTAATTTATTTAGTTTGTCAGAGAATACTGCTGGAAATAGGGTCATAATGGAACCTTTGGAAACTTTTATACGTCTTCGTACTTCTGAAAGTGACAGTTTATAAACCAGCCAAATGTGTATACTGTTTCTGATGTAATTATGCCCTAATGGCCTTTCTCCTTTTGAAGTGATATAGTGTATAGCAGGCGTACATTTTGTCAATAATCATATTTCCTCCAATGTCTACATGATATCTAGAGTCGGAATTTAATGAGATAGTTTAAGTCTTAGAAATTGTATCAAGGTCTCTTGCCTTGAAGTCTTTTGCTTGGGGCCTGTTCACAAAGACTAACTCAGGAAGACGAAGACTAAAGGAACTCAGCTTGCTCTCCAGGATCAGGTCCAACAAAAGGACACTGAATTTTTTTTTCCAGATTTCGATTCAGACAACTCAGTGATATGGTGGTGCCACTTCAGAAAACAAAATATTAAGGATGAGAATAACTGAGTTTAAAACATTTCCAAAACCTGGTTTATACGCAGAATGATCTCAGATATGAGAGTTTCCCCACGGAGGATTGTGTGGGTAGGGAAGACTGGAGTGACTTCTTTTGCGTCAGGACGTCTACATACTGCAGCAGGCACAGGCTTTACACCCTGCAGGCCCACAAGGCTTGCCTGCCTTCCGGACTCCACAGGCTCCTTGGCCATGAGTGTGAACCAAAGCATGTGTGACTGCAAACATCCCGAGCAAAACACAGACAGAGGGATGAACACACAGAGCCAGGGCGCCTCTCCTCAGCCCTGGCATGACCATATGGACTCACAGCTCTTCCAGCCAATCCGGCCATGTTTTATTGGAGGAAAATAAAAAGCCAGAGTTTGTTTGTTGTTGTTGTTGCTCTTTTTGAAGTATTACAAGGAAAAAACGTCGGCAGGCTCATTAGTTGGACCCAGTGCGCACTAACACACCTATGAAAAAGAACTATGAGACCAAGCAGCTCTGCTTCTGTTGTTTTTAAAATGACACTCTGGTCTTATCCTAAATAATAGGCTTTTAATAAAAACATCTACCAAAGGCAAACAATTAAACAATACATAAAGCACCAGGGGGCAACGTCATGATTTGGTTACAGTCTGGAGCCATTCCAAAGGAGAGCATGTGGGTATTTTACAAGGAACAATACACTTCTCCAAAGATATTACATAAATTTTAAATTGGCCCATGTAAGCCCTTCTAACTTGGCAAAGGATTTTATGCTGTACCCTGACAATGGGATGATTTCTTTACCTTCTCAATTTCTCTAAAGCATGTTGATTGTTCCAAACTTACATATCTTTGCTGTCTCAAAAGAAGGACAAAACAATAATGTGTTAATTTTTAAAAAATTTAATTTGTTAAGCAAATTAACAGGAAAGGGATCCCTCTATATTAACTAGTTTTCTTCTGATTCTATAAGTGACCATTTGACTTTTATAAATTGTCACTTCAAAAATCTAAACAATGGAACAAGTTTGTTAACTTTTGGCAGACATCAGTCCTAGGTATAGTTTAGAATTTATAAATTTAAACTTAATGAATATGACATATAACCTATTTTATTATTTCTGTTCCTGCCCTTTCCTCCTACTGTGAACCTTAAATTAATTATATTTATCAGAGAGTAAGGCATTACTGAATAATTTCTGCAATGATAGTTTCATTTCCGAAATCCTAGACATAAAGGGAATTAAACTACTAAAAGTCTGCATAATGGAAAGGATCCAGGTATATAAAACAAAACAGTGGCTCAGTGGGGTAAATCTAACATCCAAGAGATGGTTCCGGAAACTGAAAGTACAGAAGGATAAGAGACCAAGCTCTCTCATTTTTAAATTATATAAATCTATGTCTGTTTTATTCCTGCTCTCAGTTTTGAATAAAATTCTCTTCATCTCTTTGCATTTGGCTACTATAACCCATTTGTTTCTGAAATTCAGTCCCTTTCAGCAACTCCACTACTGCTTTAACTTGAAGATGTCATGAACCAAATAAAAATACACATCCTAGATAAACTAACATTTTGTTTCCAGTGCAAAAATACAGTTGCTTAATTAAAAAGATAATACATAAATAAAGTTTTTTTTATGTTTCTTTCTGTCAACCTTTTAGAATGAAAAAATATCTTTGAGTTTGGGGCACTGATAGATTTTAATTTCTGCTGACCATAAAAGTTAATTCATTTATCTACTTTCAATATTGTAGCATATGAATTGTAGTGGAAAGAAGTTACTTTGCTTTCCTTCCTGCCAAAGCTACACAGTTCATGAGTTCACTGCCCTCCACATGGCTTTACAACATCAGTTCTGCTCTTCAGAATAGGAGATGTTTAGACAGCCAATACCCAGTACTGCAGTGTCCACAAAAAAGATGGGCAGATTCATAACAGATACAAGGAGAACCCCTCACCATTCTAGATAAGTGCCAGAGGAGTTTAAATGCCTGCATAAATGAGAACAGATGTTGATTTACAAATTTCATTTACATGACATCAAATCAGTGGGAAGAAATATGGAAAACTGAGTCTATCATCCAGATACTTGCTATCAGGCAAAGATCTAAACTCCTCTCTGAGGGGCTTGACTACCAGAAAACAGTGTGAACTTCAACCCTGCACCTCAGTAATATTGGAACAGACTTTGAGTTGAACAGAATTTTTTAGAAGATTCTTCCGTCTGGAAAAGGCAGTAAGTAAATTCTCACTAGTAAACCATAATATTTATCTAGTTCTCAAGAAAAAGACTACAAATTTATATTTATGGTACATTAAAACAGAATCCTTTTGCATTATTTATCATTTTAATAAGTCTATGTATAGTAAACTTCAGTTGTAAAGTCACAGAAAGAGAAGTGAATCATTCAGGTAAAACAAAACAAGACAAAACCAAACAAAAAGAACAACAACAACAACAAAAAACATTCCAAGATCCCAAAACACTGAGATTTTGTTAGAGACAAGTCACTTTTATTTGGGCCAGAGCTTTATCTTACCAGTAAAGGAAGCTGAATCTTCAAATATTCATACTTTAAACAACAACAAAGTTGACTCTGTAATTTTTCATTGCATTTATCTTTCATTCCAGGGATTTCATATCATAAGTAATTATACAAAAATTCCATCATTATAAGATTAGATACTTGAAATTGTTGAATTGATCTGAGATATCTGACAGTTGAGAAGATCTGCTATTGCTGGCCTAGGAGTAGGAATATCTTCACAATATTTCACAGGTCTCATTTCTTGATAGCTCACACATATGTCACAAAGTTTTTTTGTAAAGCAAGGGCTTTATAATTCAGTGTTTCAAGTTGAAAATAAAAACAAATCATTTTCAGACACACAAATTACCTTCTTTCTTGGAAAGAACAGCTAGACAACAAAGGTAATTAAATGTTGCTATTCTTTTTTGACTAGTTCTTGCTACTGAAGAAATCATATAATTGCAACACAAATTCCTTGAAATTCTTGTTTATATTACTGTTCTAAGAAGAAAAAAAAACAGTTTAAAAATATTTTACAGTTGACCTCACCTTTTAAAATAGTAATAAAAATAAATGTAACATTTGAAATATTTTAAGTAGTTCTTCACTGTACATATAATTCATCTTCCAAACTTTAGGCATGTCAGGTCCTTTGCTAGCCTTTTCACCTGAGCGCTGTATTGTCTAATAATATCATATCTCTTTGATGCTCAGCTCCAAAATCAAGTTTGCAAGTTTCCTGAGGAAGACAGGTGTGCGTAAGATCAATTTACTTTCAGGGTCAAAGAGCAGAAATTCTAAGGGTATCTAGAGACACACACCTATAGAAATTGTAATTTTTTGATGAAAATTGGTACAATATGTTGCACAGATGAGAGAGGAAAAAAATGTTCTTAAATTATGTTTACTCCTAAAGCTAAAGAGCTGACAGCTTTCTAAAATTTATTCCTATGGATCATTTTCCTTGTGACTTGTTTGATCAAACTTCTTGAAAAATCTCAACATACAAAATATAAAGAATAGAATATGGACTGTGAATAAAACTGCGGCTCATAACAGCCATAAATTCATATGTTTTTTTACTGAAATAAAATATTAATAGATGAAAGTCTTTACTGCTTTGCTCCCAAGATTGATTGACAAGTTCAGATTTGAAGCGCACATCTTATTTATTAGTCAAATCTTACAAAAAGAGAAAATGTGGGCTTGATTTGTGAGCTATGATAAATGGTTTGGGAAAGAAGGTAGTGGAGCCAATTTGATATATACAGTATTTCATATTGGCAAATTGTTTCAAGAAATTCTACCCGCTTTCCCAAAATGCCTTGGACATCCTTGGGAAACTACGTGCTAGCATGAGTATAATATATCTGCTTGTCACTAACAATTGTGAATCCAGTGCAAGACTGGGAATCATCAACCACAGCTCTGATAGACAAAATAAAATCCCAAATCATTTGATAATAGTGAGTATGATATTTAGATGACAACAAATCATTCTTTATTTCAAAATGGGACCAAAAAGTACATTCATCATCTATGTTCTATTAAAATTTAATTTGTTATTTCTGAAGTTTAATTACATTCCATTTATGAAAACTCTAGATGATACATAAGCAAAAACTATTCCTCTTAACCAAGATACAAAACTGTATTTACCATTGGAAATAGTTTGATAATCAAAAGGAAAGATGGTACATAGTTCTAATTTCATAGGCGTTCTTACAATGTCAAATGAAGGAAATGCAGAAGAAATGGCTTAATATAAAGGTAGTGAAAATCTAGGAGGTAGACTTACAATTTTAAAATAATATCAGCAATTTCAGTCTCCAAACCAAATAGTGCATATGTTAAGATGCATTTGCAAAGAATTTCTCACCATACTATTTGTCACTCTCCACTCTTAATAGAGGATCTGCTTTAATTATTCAGCAAAAGCTTGCCCTTCTGAAAATTCTAGTTGGTTGCACATGTGCAGGTTATAGTTCAGGCCCATGAATACTGTCTCTTGATTAACTTGTTGCCAGCATTTCACTAATAACCACAACCATTCACTTAGCTATGTGATTTTCAGAAATCTACTGGCATGCAAAACCTTGGTATCCTCATCTGGGAAATAAGAGCACATAACTCAAGAATATTCCAACACTTCTAAAAATAAGAAGCTAATAAAAATTAAATCCTCAATGAATGTTCTATATTACTTTTGCTTTTATCATTATATTGTTGTTTTTCCAATAGTATTAATGTCCAGTCACATAACATGAAATTACATTAAAACATAACGAAAATCACAGTAACTATAAAATGTTACTTATTTAATTTTTTAACCAAAAAAGACAGCCTACATATTTACTTATGGCTTCATTTCATTCCTTACATAGACATGAATAACCATTATTCAATAACAAAAACATATAGGAGTTAAAATTAATGAGAATAATGATGATACATTTGATAAAAATAACAATGGAAAGAATTTTACTTATCTATGTGTTATCTCAAATTACCTATCACTGTTCCTCAACTTTAAGAAAACTGTAGATTGATCACTGACTGATTTCTGATATTTTCTCTACAAATATGACAATAAAAATCCTATTCTGTCCTATTTTACAGTTGAATGTATATTTTAAGGTTTACCACAAGCAGGAGAAGAATCACAGAAAGCTATAAATTCTGTTTTAAAGAGCCTGTCTCAGGAACAGAATCAACAGGTTGATTGATAAATGATGAATAGATATTATTTCCAGTCATAGTACTGTATTAACAGGTTTTAAATTTGCTTATACAGTAAAGCAAATAATTATGAAGCAAAGACAGAAAAAGGAAATACTGGTGGACTGGGGATGTTCATATTTGCATAAGTGGTTCATTTGCTTTAATTATTCAGCAAAAGCCCTGCCTTTTTGAAAATTCTAGTTGGTTGCACAGCTAACGTAACTGAGCAAAGCCTTAGTTTACAAGAGCATCACACATTGAAAAAAATGAGACACTTCACAAGTCGATTAAAGAAAAAATAGTCGGCAGCAACAACACTGACATTCCTGACTAAACACTTCCTAGATTAGACAGTTTTTCAAAGCCCTCTTTTTTCAGTTAGCCCACTGATAGTCTTTGTGAAACAAAACACTATGGGTCAGTTTTTCCTGATACGAACTTTCATGAATGCCTGATTTTTACAGATTCTTTTATCTTTCAGAAATCTTCACCAGTGATAAACATCAATATTGTTACAGATTATAACACATAGCTTGGAAAGAGGATTTCTTAAAATTAGAACTTGTTTCCAGTTAAGGAACTGGATCGACAGCCCTGTAACACTTTTGTAGCTGGCTCTCATTGAATGCCAAATGCGTTATGTATTATTTCACTAAAATCTTCTGAATTTCAGGGGCTTATACAGTCCTCTCTCTCAGTCTCTTTTATGAAACAATGTGGTATTGGCAAACGATTCACATCCTCATGTATACTTTAAATCATTTCTAGATTACTTATCATATCTAACAAAATGTAAATAAGAAAACAGTTGTCACATTGACAAGAATAAAATGTACATGTTCAGTATATTTAACTATTTGAGTACTTTGTATCCACAGGTATATGACTATGGATTTGGAACCCATGGACACAGATGACATCTGACTGTATTTTTGTGAAATTAAATGGTTACATCGAGATTATTATTCATTCAATCATTCATTCATTTATTTATGCACTAAAATAGGTACAGTTTTAAGAACTAGTACTATCTTAGTTCTACATTAGAAATTGCAACTCTAAAAAATACTTGCAGATATTTTCCTGATCAAATTTTTAAAAAAGCATGATATATGCATTGTCCTTTTCCCAATATAAGACCATGTCATGGTCTTTCAAAATAATCATTTAACATCTGTAAGACACTTAGTGATTTAATTGGACAATATATGTGTGCCATACCCGTAGTGGGAAACAAAGAATTTAGAACCATTGAAACAATCTTTTTAAAAGATGGGGGCAGAGATTGCATATCAGATATCTAGCAAAATATTACTGAAGAGACAAAATTGATATATTTATAGTCATATGAATTGATGTTCAAAGTTCTTTGTAAAGCATTCTGCTTGAGGAGCCTCGTGATGTCATGCAGCTTCTGAAGACTTCTCCTACATGCACTTAATCCCAGAGATTTCCAGTGCTCCTATTGTGATCAGTCTCATCCCTCTTCTCTGACTTGTTCAAACAGTGTTACTGACTAGCCCTTCTTTGCCACCTTATGGACCTAGCATCTGTGGGTTGGGTCTGGAGATAATGGGAGTACAAAGTCTTACATTTTGGTAAAGCTCATTGTGTTTTCTGACTCCTTACTATTTTCAATCAAGAATAGCAGAAGAATAGCAATGTGGTGTGACAGAAATAGCAGAGTTTAGAGCCATAAACTGAGTTCAGATCATGGTTCTTCCAATTAAGGTTCTGCAACCTATGCAATGCTCCCAAGAATTAGCCAGTGTGTCTATAAAATTTCTAATCTGAATCAGATATGTAGGATGTCAATAAAAATAGCCATAATTCATTTAAAAAATGGTAACCTTGGAAACAAATCTGGCTGAACAAAAAAGCTATTTGATACTATTGAGTATTTTGAGAACTTATGAAAAATCTTAAGCATACCCTTCAGTTACTACAGGGATGAATGACAACTGCTTGGAAGAAATAACAAGTCAATTGAAAGAATATAGATATATTTTTAATTATCTTTAAATCTCATAGTGAAGATGAAAATGTTGTACTGTCTACAATTTTCAGCGGCCAGGAAACGGCTGAGGAACCCAGTGTGGCCTCCAATGGCCCCAAGTGACCGAACCACCTTTCCTAGGCCCCACTGCCCAGTAGTTTCACCACTTCCAAAGGTGCTGTGGGCAGGTGACAAAGCCTCCGACACAGCAGCCTTTGGGGTGACTTCCAAATGATAACAATAAGCTCACACAATAACACTAACACAAAAATTGACCTGCCAGTTAATTATATTTTGTCCCAAAGTTTGTAAGGAAGACAGATGATGATGCTAGACAGACAGACTGAGATGCACAAAAGATTTTAGGAAGTATGATCCACGTTTTTTCATCAATTTCACCCTCATACCCTTGAGGCAACAAACACAGATTATTCTGTGACTCTGGCTTGTCACTGTCCATTCTTTCTGCATCCTACAATTCTCACCCCAATTCTTGTTCTTTCCTTGAAGAATTTCACTCATACTTAAGAGCACAAGTTGAATAACACTTAATGAAGCCTTACTTGAACCTCTTCAGGAAAACTTAATCATTTTTTTCCTCCTGTCTAAGCACTTCTATTCTCTGAACAGTATGATTTCAATTATGATTTCTGAAAACAAAAACAGCTCTGAATTCCAAGTACTCACCATAGTACCTGCTAATATAATTTGTGCTCAGTGAATTACTTTTTATTTTCTTGAGCCACCTTTAACAAATTCTAGGCATAAACTTTGAATATCAAGACATGATATCATTTATTATAGTTTAAATTTGGGGCTAAAATAACTACGATGACTAAAAAGCCAGTTTTAAATTTCTGCAGTCTCACTAAATAATGCCGCTTCTTTTTAATGTTAATTGTCCTGGAAATTCTATTAAAAGTTTGCTAATATAAGTGGTGCATATTCCAGGCAAAGAAAGAATCTGATTCTGGAGAACATTTAGCCACTTTCAGGAGTGCTTGATTTACTTATCATTTCAATCAAAAAATAATAATGTGCACTTAATATCTGCTTTCACATTACTTAATGAAAATGATTGCATTCAAGGATTTTTTTAGAAAACATTCTCACGTATCATTCCCTGGTACAAAATATATATTGTACTAGGTACAAGATACAAATTGTCCTTCATTGCTTTGCATTTATGAATCATTTTATACAAAGTTAATATCACAGAGATTTTAATAACAAAAAAATCTAAAAATGCTATACTGCAGATCAATGGATATGATAATATACTACGGTGAAACTGAGAATTTCATGTTGCATGAAAATTACCATGTTAAATTGGGAAGTAGACAAAATTGTATGTCACATAATATCAAAATATATTATCCCTTTAAAGTTCCTCTAAGATATTGATAGTATTTTGATAAAATTTTAAGTTATACTTCTAATTAAAGCAAAATATTTCTTACAGAACCCAAGTTTATAGGAAATAATCATCACAGATATCTCCACGTCAAAGTACACGTCTGGAATGTGGAAAGAATTTTATTTTGTACCTCAAATATTAAGCCAAATATATTTACTATAAATATTTTTAATTAGTTTTTTTCTGTCACGTTTCCTGGGCCTCTTTTCTAAAGACAAATGAGTTTCAGTTGAGAACATGAAGTATGCATGACACACAGGACAGCAGAAACCCAACAAAACTGCACTTATTAGACCATTGTTCCTAGAAGTTTCCTTTAGTTTCAGTATACTATCAATAGGATATTCTCCTTGGAAATTTAAAAATGATACATCTGAAAACTATGAATACCTCTGAAGTTTTTTCATGCAGTTGTTTCATTTTGCTTTCAACTAAATAAAACATTCAAGAAACTATGCAGGACTAACAGGTTAAAATCTCCAAGTCTTGCAAGTGAGGCACACTGACACAATGTGATATTCCTCCTGAAAAAAGAGGACTAGGTAACTGAACTGGCTTTCATTTTAACTTCACAAAAGAAAGGCCCCATTCTAAATTTTGTCTTTTAAAAAAAATCTATTAATTTATTGTGTTCCTTATTTTAATTAATGTTTAAAATTCTTGCTTAGGAAAAAAAATGTGCAACAATGCAGAATGAATGGATGCATTCCATTTACTCAAAAAGAAATGGAAAACAAACAATTGGTTAATTCCTTAATGTGAGAAGGAATACATACGAAAGTCACTGACTGACTCCACCATCAAGTGACACGGGTATGCCAAAGTTCTTAAAGTGAACTTGCTCCTCAGGTAATAATTCTAGCTACTTGCTATAGAACAAAGGTATTTTGTGAGCCAGTGAAGTTTGGGAAATGATTGTTTGACTGATTAAATATGTAGGGAAGGGCATCTCAGAGTATTTAATATGCTAATATCTATTGTAAATTACATGTTAAAATTAGGCAGAATCGGGGCTGGGGATTTAGCTCAGTGGCATAAGCACCTGCCTTGCAAGCAGGCGGTCGTGAGTTCAATCCCTGGTATCGATAAAAATGAAAAAGAAAAAAAAAATAGGCAGAATTTTCCAGACAGAACTATTTCATAGTAAAGTGTTTTTGTGTGTGGAGTGGGGGGAAGGAGAGAATGTCTTGACCATTTACCATTATACTTGTAGGTTTCGATACATATTTTGTTTTTCTTATTGATATTCCTACTTGGATTTCCAGTAATGGCTTGCCTTAGTTAGAAATTTATAATTCTCTTTCACAATTGGTGCTTTTCCCATGGATATCTGTGTTTTCTAAATTGTCATTTTTGAAGAGAAAGCAGTACCAACCTGAAAGCTTCGAGGTACTCAACATCTCCCATAGGGGGATCAAGGCCACCCGTCCAGGCAATATTTATATTATATCCTTCTCCAAGGCCTGTGCCAACCTGGGAAGAGAAAGACATGCCACAGTGGGTCAAGAATAGGGCAGAGGAGGAAAGCAAGAAATGGTGAAAGTGAGTGCATGGAAGCTCTTGAAATAAACATCAAACACTGCATCAAATCAGCCCAGCACTGCTTGACAACCAGGGCTCTGGGTTATGCACTTGTTCTGCACTGGTTCTTGGTCCTATGGGACAATTCAGTAATCTCATGTAATTTAAAACACCAGCAAAGGACAAGAAAATTAGGGGTAATCATGCAATGCAATTACCTGAAAGATACATATAAAAGTGGGGCTCTAAAGAAATAAACCGAACCTCATTTGGGGCTCCACTGCCAGGGAAAAAGTTCCCTTCATCATAGCGATGGAGTGAAATATACAGGATGCTGGGGTCAGCATAAAAGGCCTGCTGTGTACCGTTTCCATGGTGAACATCCTACGGGCAAAAGAAAACAGATGACAGATACAGTCTTGCCTTACTTTGTGTGGAGACAACCTTTCTGATTTTTGCCTGCCTGTCTTTCTATCCCACCCTCCTGCTCACTTTCTGTCCTTTTACTCTGTCCTTTTTCTTTCTCTCATTCAGTCTGCTTCCACACCACCCCCTTTACTTCCTGAACTTCCAGGCAAATTACCCTTTAATGCACTCATTTTTTAAACTGGCTTCTAAAAATCAGGAAACCACAGCGAGCATGCCCTGGAGACTCCAGATGAGCAGTCATTGAGAAAGCCCAGTCCTTTGGTACAATTAGATATTTATACACCGGCTCTTTGTACTCTTTGCTTCAGTGATGGAATCTCGCATCCTGTTTTATGGAGGAATTTTATGACTTATTAACTGCCAACAGTTCATAACCCCTCAGGCTTAATTAACTAGCCTCATTGGCCTCTGAAAAAAGACTAATGTTTAAACTACAAACTAGTATTTTGCAGAAGGATCTATGGCTTACAGAGCATTTTCACAATTCTTGACAGAACACTAAACATAAGTGTATGCATTGATTTGCCAAGTCCCACCATTAAGGTCAAAGGGTTTTGCAACCAGCTGAATAAATTGGCTTTCTTGAAGCATTCAATTCAGTTAGCAATCCCTGAGCAGTTAGGGTCACTTCAAAAGAGATGCCAGATGCGAAAAAGACTTCATACTTCATTTTAGTAAAATCATGATGGTAAGAGAAGACACAGGAGCATGAGCTCATTAGCTTTTAACTCATTTCAGCCAAGGCACAAAGATGGCATTGGGAGTTATACGATCTTGTCCAATCTGCCTAATTTTAATATATATCAGGACTCCCTGCTCAGCCTCCTGCCGACTTTTTTGTCTTTCCCCATGCCTCCCTACCTTCCCAACCTCCAAAAAGCCTATTTTGTTAAAATGTACAATTCTTAGGACATTCATATATGGTAATGATTCAAAATTTGAAAATTCTTTTCAATTAATAGGCATATGTTAGATCTGATATAAGTAACAGGAAAAATAAAACTAAGAGCAAATTTCTTCACTAAAGTACCTCAGGTATAAAGAACTTCAATTAATAAGCTTAATGTCTTCTGAACTAAAATAAAATGAACTACTCTTTAAAAGTTGATAATCTATATATTTGTATTCAGTAGAATATTATTACTATATCATTAACTTATACAGTATATTTCTAAATTCATTATAATTTTAACTATGTAATTATATTATTCTTTATTTAATATAAGAATCATACTCCTTTCAAAGCTGATTCCTAAATTTTTAAGTAAAGCACTGTATTAAATATCTTGCACAAATTATTTATTAATTATGTGTGCTCTATGGTGGTAGCACACATAAAGATTTAAAAACCCTGAAGCTTATACAGTTTCTGTAATTTACTAAGACTATAGAAAGAATAAATCTTAAAACAAGGTCTTGAATCTATTTTCTACTCCAGATGACAAATTTTAAACTTTTAACTTAAATTTATATCCATTATCTCTTTGATCCTTTAGTGAAATTGTGTGATAAAGTCACAGGGAATTACTTCCCCTTACTGAGGTTTTTATGATTGTTCCTACTCCAACTTCCACTCCAAACTCCTTCACTAGACAAATCAAACCCTCCTTTTGATGAGTTCTGAAAACCCACTCTGAGTTTGCTGTCCCTGGCAAAGACATAAATAATCCTCACCCAGTTTTGTATAGTACAGATACCTAAAATTAATTAAGGAATCATAATGTTGAGGCAGACATAAATCATCTCAAAAACAGTTCCAGCTAAAGATATACACATTAGATAAAAATAATAACTTACTGAATGAATTTATTAGTTTCTGACCTCTGAGTAGTTAAAGGAAAGAAAGAGATAGCAACATTATTTTCGTTTATGTAGATAAAAATGAAACAATATATGTCTCAATGCCTTGTTTCCTACTGGTTATCTAAATAATGGGGGAAAATGTTTTGAAAAATGAAGAAGTGTTTCCATTTTCACTAAAGTAATAGTAGAGTTGTAAGACAAATTCTGACCTAGGCATAAATCCATCCACAATTTTAAAAATCAGAAAAATATTATCTTGACTATTCTTATTTCTTTAGGGGTAATTGAAAGGCTTATTTTAAAAGATCAAATAAAAACTGAAAATTTTTCTCAGGCAATAAATCACTGATTCTTGCAAAATGTGTTGGATGTGGATTAGTGTATATTTTTCTGAATAAAAATAGTCTTTAGCATAGTAACATTTCATAGACATTATTTATTGAAATGCACAAATCTCATACTTGTACAGTCCTTGATTATGTATCTATATTCACCAAATATTTAGGGATAAAAGTTCAACCCAAGCATATCTTTTGTTTTGGAGAATAATTTATAGAAGTATAGTTTTGAGACTATCATATTTATTTATTTTTAGTTTTCCTTGCCACAAAATATTCATATAAACTACTGAGTTCTCAGGAATGATCTGCAGCTTGTTTCTCCATAGCAACATATACTACGCTAAGTGATGAAAATTACTCATACTTGTGAGAAGTTATACAAATGAAATGAACTGGCCAATTAAAACCCCCAAAGTGAACTTTGTATGTAAGATATGGTGGGAAACAGGAAAAATCATTTCAGTACCTTACTAGTTAAATGACTCTCTTGTGAAAATTGCTTCTGTACATGAATTTAGAACATACACACTTTCATTTTTACAACAAGGTACCTTTGAAATAAAGTATATATTCTACCAGCTAATGTTATCACTCAGTTAGTATTGAGACTTGTAATGAAAATCTAAAGAACTTCTCCAAATCTCACACTTCAAGCAACTTAAAGAAAAAAGGAAGAAAACCTAAGAACTGTTATATTCTAACTAAATCTGCAATATCTAAAAGAAACATGAGTCATGTAGGAAAATCTTACTCCAGGACAGGTTAATGCCCTAAACATAACAGTAGGCTACTTGCAAGTTCAAAAGCAAGTACACCTGCTCCCTCTCCAGACCGATCTGAATATGTTTGGAATCTTCCCCAGAAAGCAGAAAAGGAAATGGCATGAATGAGCTTCACACATCAACTAGAACCATACCTACTTAAAATGTTCAAAGCTTCTGAATTTGGCTGGCACCCAAAATAGGAGGTGAATTATAATTCTGGCTCTGGATTTACTAGGCATATAAAAATGCTGCAACTAGATGTTGGACAATGAAGTAGTTCTGCCTTTTGTTGGCCCAGAATTTGTGGAGCTAGTTCACACTGATCAGCTAATGTTGAAGACTTTGGATATGCAGCAATGAAGCTCTTTCAGCATGAAAGAACCTTTGCTGCTTCTCCTTTGCTAACTTGCAGAATAGACCTGTCAGCCAGGGAGAACGGATGTCTCAGCACCACGTGGCATTTTAAAACTTCCTTCTCAGCAGCTGGAAGAAGCAGGAATTTCCTCAAAGTAGCCCTGCAGCTGCAGAATTTGGAAGACTTGAAAGCAAGAATATGTGGCCTGGTGGTGATCTCAGAGGCAACTCTTTGGAGGGAACTTCATATGTTTAGAGAATTTGAAATAAAAACATCACGTTGGCTACAGCCTGTTGTGAAATCAGAATACTTTATGATTGGACAGTGGAGCAAATTCATAAGGAAAGGCCACTAAACTGAGAGGAAACTACTTAGGGCTACCAAGTAAATTATTTTATAATCTGTATCAGTTATCCCCACCTGACTTTTATTCTTATGTCAATGCGCAAAAATAAAACTGCATATAAATCCTCTAAAGTACAAAATATCCATCTATCATAAGCTAAGCATTTTAGCTTTCAAGCCTCTTATACAATATGCTGCCTTCAATTTGGATATCATGTGTTTTCAAAGGACATTCAATACTTATTATCTTCATAGAACCCTAAATGACAGCAGAGGAGATTTCTCAGAAAGGAAATACTAAACGATTCTTAGGAACAGGATGAACAACTGAACAATTACTGTCTTGCATAATTTTGACAAATGCAGAATGCTTAGAAATAATTTTTGCATAATCTTCGGACTTCATCTGCTATCTTTGTTCAAGTTTTTGTCTTCTATTTCTAGTACCAAAGTTATAAAAATATGAACACACTAAATTTTTAAAATGTAGTATTTTATAATTAGTGTAAAACAAATTAAATTTTCCTTTTGTATGTATATGGAAATACAGGCACCGATATCTTCATTTATGCAAAATTTTAAGACCTTGTTACTGTAGTATGTCTAGGCCTTCAACACATTCTTTTAATAGTGACCTATGACTTACATAGAAACATGTTTGGAAAATAAATGGAAAGTTGTGTTTCGATATGCCTCATGCTACGATATAGTGTGTGAAAAACAGCTATTCCAACCACTAGAACTGGTTACTCTTCCATTACTTTTATCTTCATTTTAACTTAATTAAGTATTTCTTCACATGGCTTTGTTTGTGCTCTCTCAACCCTTTGGTGTGCCTGTTTAACTAAATCGGAGGGCTGGAGGGTGAGGCCATGACTTCCAATAAGATTTAATTATGAGTGCAGATATGAACAAGATTTAGACTATTAAGCCTTGCACTTCAAAAAAACCTTTAACATATTTTGCCTTTAAATCTTTTATCACCTGCAAAAATTAATTAAGTGCAGATGTAGCAGGTTCGGTTTGGATGCCAGGGTTCATTTCCTGTCTATGCTTTGTCAGACAACCTAT
This sequence comes from Cavia porcellus, assembly GCF_034190915.1. NCBI lineage: Eukaryota > Metazoa > Chordata > Mammalia > Rodentia > Caviidae > Cavia > Cavia porcellus. The sequence continues at coordinate 22,254,393 of NW_026947485.1, read as the reverse complement.
TACACCTCCTTGTGAACTGGAGGCAAACCGAAAACGGGGCTCATAAATCACCATTCAGTTCTCTCTCGCCCTTTCCTGGGTTGGTCCTTTTTGTATGGGGCAGATCTCCAGCTCATTATTCATGAGTATACTTTAGACAACATGCCAAATGTCATCTGCATTTAGACAAACCATTTGTTAAACAAATTATAACTATTGTGTAAGAATGCATCATACTAAAATCTAAGACTGCCCTAATGCCTTTGACTTTTAATCATTCAGGATTCCTGCAGAGTCATCCCAAACTGGCACATGTGATCTGAGATCTTTTCAGAAAGAATGACACGCTGACTTGTTTTAATAATACCACTGTTGCACAACAAGCGACATGATTGCTAACCAGGGGAAGTGGCCAGTTGGTTACTAAAGCAACAGCATTCTTTCCAGCACATCTGACTATTTAAAGTCTATATTCTGTAGGGAAAAGTAAATTCAGGTTCTGTTAGGTTATTTTAACTGTGGAAGTATCAATTCATTTAAGGATCATAAAAGTTGCCCTGATCTGCGCCTTCTTCTCATTAAATTGCAGTTAACACCATGAAAGTGAAACGTGAATGTTTATGGTTTCAGAACTGCAAACCAAATTTAATGAGTTTCCACATTCAAAGGAAACACACCCTTCAGTTGTTTGCAAGTGGTAAAAGCAAGACAACCTAACAGAGAAATACAAATCCACTCCCTTTTATCTAGAGTCACTGAAAATGCAGCTCTGGCTAGGAATACATACCAGATCTACAATCAATATCTTGCTTATATTTAGTTGGTCTCGCAAGTATTTGGCGGTAATTGCAACTGAATTAAAAAAGCAGAACCCCCTGTGGAATAGAGAAGAACAGAGAAATAAGAAAGCAAATCATCCAGGAAAACCATTATAAATAATGTTCAGAGCATTTTTTAAAATGCTATATGATCTCTGAAGCCATAAATCTGCTTCTGGGAGTACCTTGCAAGATTTTTCAGTCCATCTGCTAACAATTAGAGGCTTCAGAAACATGCATAGGGCAGGTGACCGCTGGGAACCAGGGTGCTTGGAGATGGGTATGAGTCCTTGGTACTTACATGGCTGCGGATTCTTCAGCGTGATGACCTGGAGGCCTCACAACAGCGAATCCATTCTGCAAGAAAAAACAGGTTTTCAGTGGTCAGCCATGATGGTGTTGCTGGGATTTCCACACCACTGCACTCTGTGTGGCATGAGGCACACCCAGAGACTGAAGCCTTTGTTCCTGCACTTCTTTTCCTGCCCCATTACCATGTCACAGAATGAACAAAAACAATATATGTAATCACATTTTCTCAGATCATGTCTCTGAAAAAAGGCTTCCATGGATCCAGAGGAAGAGCATTTTCTGGGAGTTGTATCTGGCTGGCAAACACGTATGTCAGCCCTTATATTGGCATGATTTGTTTTCAAGAACAAGTTCTTATTTTGTGACATCAGCATCCTTCAGAGAGAGAAGAAATTCACTTTTGGTGCAGGTTTGGGTCAAAGTTTGGAAACACCAGGGAAAATCCAAAATGAAAATTCTTTAACTGAATCTCCTCAATGGTTATTGCCATTCCATTGTCAGCAAAATGATAAATTTACACTCTTACACTTACATAGACACAAAACACATCTCAGAAAGGTGAACAAGAGAACAATGGAAAGCCCATATTTTTTCCAGCCTATAAATTCAGTTTGGATGACTGCCAAGCCTTGCAACTTTATTGAATTCCCTAAGTCAATTTCTAGCCCAAGTTCTGGAATTTTATAAAGAATTCCAGGGCTGAGTAATAATCATATCTATCTATGATCAAGGAATGCCTTAACCTTCAGATTAGTTGGAATGCATCATGGAAAGATGAAGTAACTCCAGCACAAAGGTAGGGAATTATAAATCCTTGCAAAAACAGCATACTCAAAAAAGTTGGATTGTCTGATATGAGAAATTATCATTTATCACATAGTTCACACCACCTTTCACTTAACTATGATTCTGGGAACATGCTCAAAAGGGAATATTTCAATACATAATCCTAAAAGTTTTGATATAATTTTAATATACCCCAGGGTTTCTTTTCTCTAATTATTTAATTGAAAGTTATCAGAAAAATCATGGATGTTTGGCCTGGATCTTTAAACTTATGAACATTTTTTAATTACTGCAGTAATTAACAATAAGTTAATTTGCTGTACATTTTGATGAGTATATGTAGTAATAATCCCAGGAGCAAATCTGAAGTTGCTACTGTTTGACTACATCTCCCCAAAACTCATGCATTAGAGACCTAATTTCTAACTATGTTAACAAATGCAGTTTTCAAGCAGTGACTGGGTCATGGAAGGCTGTGTCACAGGTGGGAGTAGGAGAGTTGTAGAGGGAGTGAATTTCTGATGAAAAGGAAAATGGCCAGATTTTCCTCTCTCTATCTTGCCTGCGCTACTTGACTTTTCACCACGTTATAACTGATCCTGAAAACCTCACATGTAATGCCTTGCTCTTGGTCATCTCTAACCCCCAGCACTACAAGCCAAATAAGACTTCTATGGTTTATGAATTATACATTAAATTTTGTTATAGCAGCAGAAAACAGACTAAGAAGTCAAATGACGCAGTACATATTTGAAATCTTGAAATGGTGATAAAATACAAACCCTATTTTTGTTCTTATGGTACTATGTCTCTGGCAATAAAAGATTAACATGAAAGAAATTTGAGAAACCATACAAGACAACAGAGAGTAGAATACTAAGATTAAAAATGAAACTGTAGAGTGCTCTATGTCTTCTAACAATGAAGAATTCTGTAAAAGTTATGACAAACCCATTATAATTCACTGAGAAAACAACAGAGTGAAAATAACAAATGTAAGGCATAGATAATCTAATTAGCATGAAAAGAAATTTTAGATTAGGAATAACAAATACTTTTAGAATTTAATTAAAATGTTATATTTTATAGGTAAACAGCATGATTAGATAATACAAAGAAGAAAATATCCAGTGATGAATAATTACAAGAAAAATATTTAATTTAGTAAACACAAAAACCACAATGAGAGGGGCGGGGGATTTAGCTCAGCGGCATAAGCACCTGCCTTGCAAGCATGTGGTTGTGAGTTTAATCCCCGGTACTGATTAAAAAAAAAAAAAAAAGACAACAACACAAAAACCACAATGCAAAGTCATTTTTTCCATGCAGGAAATTAGAATATTAATCATTTCTTTGGACAAAAGAGTAACATCTCACCTACAGGCTGCTTGAAGATAGACAACTTACAGACTTTCTGGAAAGTAATACACTTCTATATATTCAAAATCTTGGAATCAGTAAGATAGTTTCAAGATTTTTGCCCTGAGGATATTATTAGCTAGTATATAAGGATTTACTTTAAAAACCACATTTAAACTGAGCATGGTGGTACATGCCTGTAATATCAGAACTGTGGGAGGCTGAGGCAAGAGGATCACAAGTTCAAGCCTAGTCTGGGCAACACAGGGACATACTGAGATTCTGTCTCAACAAAGAAAAAATGAATTTTTAGAAACGGGCTGGGGATGTAGCTTAGCATAAAGGCCCTGGGTTCAATCTCCACTACCATATAAATAAAAAATAGCATTTTTAATTTACAGGATTAAGTGAGAGGAAGACATAGTGGCACATGCCTATATTATCAGGTACTTGAGAGGCTAAGGCAGGAAGGTTACAAGTTCAAGCCTAGGCTGGAATACATAGTGAGACCTTGTCTCAGAATAAAAATAAAAACATAAAATAGATTAATACGAGAAACATAGTTAATGGGTTATGGTTCATTTATACATGCAGTATAAAAAGTTTGTTGCTATAAATAATTAAACAGAAAAGAATTCATAATGTTAATTTTAAAAATATTATTCTTACTACTATATACAGTATGATATTCCTGAAAAGGAAATACATTTTATTTTATTTTAAATTTATAATTCTATATGTTTTCTAATTTTTAAATATAAATTATTCAAAATGGAAAAATAATTTAAAACATAGAAAAATAGAAGAAATAAATCTTTCCAGGAGAGCTGGGTGCACATAGATAGAAAAAGACTTAAGGGACACTTTGGGCAAGGGAAATACACAAATCCAAAGAAGAAAAGTACTGCATATTAGAACTCAATCTTACTGAAGTTAATGGTAAAACAGAATAGAAATGAAATTTCATAGGAAATTAACTGGGTCATAGGGAACAAAGCAAGAAATAGAATTTGAATTCCATCTTTCTCTTTTCTCTGAAAGCCAATTTTTTAAACAAAAAGTTTGCCTATTACTTTACAGTTGTCGGCAGTGACCTCCACTGTTCTGTTACACTGCTTCTGAAACTGCTTGATCTTAGTTTGAAAACTATCTCTTTCTTGCCAATTTCAATACACTTTTCTCAGTCTTGAGAATCTATTCAACTCTTATGCCTTCAGAAATGTCCCCTACATTCTCCACGTGCAAGCCCCCTTTCCTTGACTACAACCTGCCAGGGGTCCTGTTTTCCTTCCACAACTCACAAGACAACCTGCAGCAGGTCACAAACCCACCTTTTGCATGCTCTGTTAAAAACATAGGACCCCTACTACTACTTCCCACAAGACTTCCTTGTTAAAGAACAAAGAAAAGAAAAGAGAAAAGAAAGGCTTGACCAGAAAATAATAATAACTAATAAGACATATTAAAATGCCTACGGAACCTTGAGGCCCTTCTGCGCCCTTTCACTCCTGCCCAAGAGGAGGTGTTAGTCCTCATACCTGTCTCACCGCCTGCAGTCTGGGATGTCACCCTTGCCTGCCTAATTGCGATCGTGTATTAAACTCTTCTAACTCTCATATTACATTCACATTAAAATTTTCCCCTCAATTATACACTTCCAATATGATTTAAATAGGCTTAGATATTAGGCCGTTTTGCAGATGTGTAAGGATATTTAAATCTCCATCCTCAACCCTAACACTTCCTCCAAGCCCCCACACTATTTGTCTTCTCTTTTTCATACCCGAACTTCTTCACAAGATGTTCTATCATGCTTTGTTTTTTCTTCCCTTCTTTACTTCTGCCTCAAGTGATCTTTGTTTTTTCTTCCAACTACCTCATCTAAGAAGCTCTCCTAAGCATCACCAATTCATGTCACTGAATCCAGTCATATTCTTATTCTTTCAACTTATTGGCCCTCTGTTAGTTTTCAACACTACCAGTTACATCTTCCTTTTCAAAAACTTAGCTTTGGCTTCTGGGACATCATACTCTCTTGTTCCCTCATCTCCATTTCCACTCCATAGGCAGACTCCTGTTCATAAAATACTGGGATGTTAGTGAAGGCCATACGTAAGCTATCTCTTCACTTTCCATACTTCATAGGTGATGCTACCACAGTTATGAATTTAGTCACCATCATCATAAAAAACTTCCTGAGGATTTCTATTTCCAGGATAAACTTTCCTCACAGTACCTGGCTAACCAATCAGACCACCTCCACAATATCTTTATTTGGAAATTTCAAGATCACTTCAAATTCAGAATATTCAAAATCAAATTTCTGATCACTTAGTTTTAACTTAGCGGTAATATACTGATTTACCCAATGGCCAAAGTCAGAGATAAATTAGTTGTCCTTTGAAAAGCCTCTTTCTCCCTATCCATTTTTTCCATCTCATTTTAACTCATGGTTAACTTCTATTGATTTTACTTTTAACTATTCCTCAAATGCATGCATTTATGTTTGTATTGATTCTTTCAATATCTTGCCTTTTAAATTTCTATGTTTATTCACATCATTTTTCCAGTAACTATTATTAGTGACTTCCATATTCACACAGGTAATACATGCAGTAACCTATTTCGTAGCTTTTTGACTCTATACATCAATAAATTTGATTTCTATTTATAATCACACTCCTAGGCCTGTCAGTACCAATCACAACATCACCTTCATAATTTCAGTGTCAGGTACCCGAATCTCCCACTATTTTATCTTTCCAACTAAAGTCTCAGCTGCACTGGGACTTTGAAACTACTGGCCTTATTTAAATTTTGTTATTCCCTACCATAGTTTCCTTCTTGTGTGAATCAGTTTAAGGTCTTATATTTACTTATATTTACTTCCTTGCATAGCTTATTACTTTGTCCCTCCAACACACTCCCCTGGGTATATTAGCCTATTCAGGCTGCCATAACAAAACTACCACAGGTTTAGTGGCTCAAACAACAGAAGTGCATTTCTAACACTTAGAACCAGACATGCTAGGAGTGACCTCCAGCAAGGGATCTGTCTGGTTGCAAACAGCTCTCTTTTTAGCACAGTACTCATGTAGTCTTTACTCTCAACACTCAGAGAACAGTGAGCTCTGCTATGTCTTCCACTTCGTACAAGAGTGTCAGCCCTGATGACCACATACATCTTTATAGCCTGTTATGGTTTGTGTCTAGATGTTTCCCAAAGCTTTATGCAGTCATGGGAGCAGGCTTTTCAGAGGTACCTGAATCTAGAGTTTATGTTTGATTTGCGATTCAATGTTAAGATTAAGGGTGAGAGTGCTACTCCTGCCTTAGGGTACGGGAGTAGGTAGGTAGCCTGAAAACAATGTAAGGATCAGAAAAGGCTGGTCAACTTCTCTTGTTGCTTTTGCTGTCTGCCGCTGTCATGAACTGTTGCCTTCTGCTATGTGCTATACTGCTTTGGAGCCAACTGATTGAAACTTCTACAAAATGTGAGCTAAATAAACTTTTTCCCTTGAAGTCTGAGTGTCTGGTATTTTGTCTCAGCAATGAGAAAAGTAACCAAGACACAGCTCCTTTGTACAAATACAATCACACTGGAAACTAAGTGTCAATATAAAAATTCTAGGGAGGCATAAACACTCATTTCTTAGCCACTCGGTCGCTGTTCTGATTAAGACACAGCACACCTGATCTAGTCCAGTACCTAAGCACATATAACAAGTATATAAGTGGTATTTTTTTGAATTTATTATTACAAATTCTAGTGTACTACTAACAATGACCATCAATCATACTGCATTTTAAAATTAATTTTTCAGGTCTTTCAGATAGGAATTTTTACCTTTTTTCTCTTTACATTTGCAATAAACTCTAGTGACTCCTTAACTTTTACTAATAAGTTGCATCTTGTTTCACTTTAAATTAGAATCAATTAGAATAAACTTTCAATATCTTTCATCCTTCAGAATCTGTCCACCTTCTCACAGTGCCTGATCCTAGCTAAGAGCAATTAACTGACTTAGTTGACTTGTGTATTTCAGGCCACCCCCCACTTGTTCAAGCAGATTTTACTCACAGGTTTCTCTCCTCTCTCTGGTATCACCAATTTTTTTCTTTTCTTTTCTCTTCCCTTTTCTTCTCTTGTATTATTATATTATTGTCATCACAGTAGAAAATACGTTTAAGTCACTCTACTTATAAAAAAGATGCCAAAATTTAATGACTAATGTGATACTATCAGCAGATGGGACCTTTAAGAGGTAATTAAGTTATGAGAACCACTTCTCTTGTGAGCAAGATTAAGGTCCTAGTAAAGTGTGCTGCATGTAGCCATTGGCTCACTTGTCCTCTGCCTTCAGCCATGGTTGTCTATGAGACATCATTTTAGAAGCAAAGAGCAGTTCTCTCTAGATAATCAAAACTGCCATCATTTGATCTTGACTTCTAAACCTCTAGAGGAAATAAATCTCAGTTCTTTATATACTATCCCACCTGTGGTCAAATTTGTTTTACCAGCATGAATGGAAGAAGATCCTCTTAATGATCTACCAAGCCATATTTCTGAGACCTCATCTACATTTGCAGCGAAGTACCTTACTGCAATCATATGATTTCATTTGTTTATGGTTTCTGATTATTGAGATTTGTATGATGACTTCCCACATCTACCCATCAAAGGATCAACTTTTTCCTACACTTTGGTCCCTGGGCTTACATAGTACCTCCCATAAAGCAGGAGGCCAGTAATGAATGAGCAGGCAGTATAGCTCAGTGGTAGGCTGCTTGCCTAGTACATGTAAAACTTTGGGTTCCATTCCCAGACCACAAAGAAAAAAAAATAAAATAAATAAAATACTGGCCATTTTCCCGTTATGTTTCTGAAGTTATTCATTCTTACCAAGATCCAAATTTTGCACCCTAGCTTAGACCTTCAATGAGAAGTCATCTTTAGACTTGCAGGAGGTCACTTATTACACTAGGTTCTCTTAGAAATCCATGTAACATTTTATACTTTTAAATGAATATCTTGATTTTAAGAAATAGGCTGGAAATGCTTTAAAATGAGAATGTTGCTCTTAGATTCTGAGCTTTCTGTCTGGGAGTTTGGTCAGTTCTTTTCCATCTTCCTTCATATCCTGCACGAGGAGCTGCTGTGTGTCTTACCACCTGAACGAGATTTTTTTCTCGGCTCAAGCATGTATTCCTACTCAATTAACAATTGCCAAAGAATCTTTTTAATATTTACCATTACTTTTAAAAAAGAGAAATAGTTTACCAGTCTTATGAAACATACGGATACACTATATAACATGCGATTCAGGGATGTGATTATCATTTTGTCATTAAGGCTGATGATAATGATTTTCATTTTGTGAATAAAGTCTATTTTTGTGACTTTAGAGTGTGTATGATGTTCTTGATTAAAACTTTATGTTCCCTTCTAATTTTTGAGCATCTCAGACTATAGTGATATAACCTAGAAATGTCATGATTCTTTACAATTTTGGCTTTTTTATGTCATTCCATGGAACACTCTTTGATTTATATTTCATTCAAAGCTATGAAGATCAAGCAATTAATCTAAGCAATACAGAGCAAAGTACTTTTCTATCAATTTATAGCAACTTCATGGTGATGCAGTTTTCATCTTAATAATCCGATTTTACTCTTTTCTAGTTTTATATTCTCTAGAGTCATAAATATGACTACTCAGAGTTTTGGCAGCATTTTAACATCATGAACAATAGCAATTAATGATTCAAGTACTGAATGTACTGACATCCTTATTTTGTTAGAGTTGTTTAGATTTGCATGGAATTTTCTTGAGTTTAGAGGCAAGAAATGATGTGTTCTTTGATTTCATCATTTCAGAAAACACAGAAGAATACCTGATTGTTCTATATAGCCATGGGACATCAAGATAATCTATGACACTGTCTATATACAAAAATAGATTTGAGAAATCTAATCATTTCAGACTAGCCCATTTTCATAGCTAATAACATTTCATTTTCTGGACTCATTTATCAAAATGTCAAACTTGCTTTGTATTTCTTATATACACAGTGAAATTTTTCCAGGGCAAATAAATACAAGGCAGTAAGCAAATTACTAAAACCACTTTAAACATTTATTTTTTGATCCCACATAAGCTACAGTAATCATGGGTACAGAAAATTCAAAATATAGAAAACAATCTCATTATTTTACTTAAACTTGTTAAGATTATTCTATGAAAAACAGGAGTGTCTATGTTTATTTCTCTAACATACCCATGCATGTAGGTACTCAAAGGGTAGTAAGAACCATCTATGTGAAGTATGATTCCAATCTACGCAAAGTAAGATTCTATTTTAAAATAATAGGAAATAAGGTCTTAAACACCACTGATGAGAGTAATGTGGTGAGAATACATGATGTACCAGAATCAACTAATAAATATAGAATCTAAAACAGAAAATCAAAGATTATTTACACAGACTTTAGGAAACACTGAACAATGAATCTGTAGTCTTGTTATTCACCTATTAATTTTTTTAATAAAAATATAACTACAGTGCAGAGTTAACTTTATAAAATGATAGAGGTTAACTTTATAAACAAGAAATGAGATATCTGTATTTCTTTGAAGTGATCAAATATTTTATCTTATTTTTATAATGTACCACTATTTGGGGAGGCTATAAAAACAATGTCAAATAAATCCATCTTCTACAGAAAAAAAAATGTTTTCTATATAACATAACTGCCTACTATCCAGACTAAGCATATCAGACCAACTGATTTGAACTTTTTAAAATTTCTGTTTTAGTGTATTGCTAATTTAGAGTTCAGTAATTACCAATCTTAAGTAGTACTATTAAAATATTTCTAAATGAGACTAAAGTACCAATGTTTAGTGAAGTAAGATGCATCAAAATCAAGCACAACATGGAAAAATTCTACAGCATGTATTTCCAAGTAAAGATGTGATGGTTGAATTATTACTTCCAGTGTATTTGCTGAATTGGAAACTCATATGCAATATTTTATGTGGTTGAAACATTTCACTGGAAGCCATTTCCTAGCTAAGCCAAACAGATTTATATTGATGCACTCATTATCAATTGTAAAAATGACTTTCGGAAATAGTCCTTAACTAAATATGTAGGCTGAGGTTTATTTTTCTTCTAAGAAGAATAGTTAGAGATATTTTAATCTACTTTGACACTCAATAACTGTACAATAAAAGATGTCTATCTATAGCCCTTTTGATTCTGATAAAAAAGAAGTGCTGACGACAACTTGAGCCTGCAATTTACATGACTACCCTAGGAAGGTACAATGCCCAAAACTGGGTTGCTCAGAGGTTTCCTTTCCAACATCTTGCTAAACTTACTTGCCACATGTAAAAGTGGTTACTTGGGGCTGGAACAAAAAGAGAAATGAAAACAAAGTATTATGTCTTAAAGCTTTATAGGAATAAGCTTCTGATTCTTTGTATTAGAATCATGGTAAGAAATAGGCTTTTTAAAGATTTAATTAGAAAAAGAATCCTATATTTCTCCTATTATACTAAAAGTTGTTTTTTTTTTCTAACAAAATCAGTTCTTGAAGCAACTATGTTGTCTATTAAGGCTTTTACATTTTAGTTTAGAAAGTGATGGGTAATCATGTTTCTTATTAGTAGAAATATATATACATATATATATATATATAATAGATATACATGTAAAATCCTGCTATATTAAGCACTCCTTTTTAAATGATTTCCCCCTCGACTCAAGTAAAATGAAATAAAGCAAAACAACCCAAACGAAATATTCTAGTGTTTGGTGGAACACCTAGTACAGTGTAGGTCATTTTCACTTGATTCAATTCTGCTTCCCCATCCATAATGGTGCTGATTTCACTAACCGTAGTGGTAGTGTATACAACTCCACATTTGTACTTAAAGAAACTGAAAATAATTTTAATGAAAATGAGACATATTGTCTTTGTAGAAAATACCGAATATTAAAGTTTTGGGGTGAGATCATACATGAAACTTGGATCAGCACTACCTTTTCTGTCAATCACATTTTGATGATGAATTTTGGGATTCAGATGATCAGAACTCAACTTAGGAGCACAGAACATAGATATTTTCCTCTCCTGTCTCACCTACCCCTTTTGTTTACCAAGAAAGAACTTGAGTAACAATTGGCTCAAACTCTACTTTTCAAGAATGACCCAGGCATAGCCACAGTTTTTTATTAAACTGCTAAATAAGCTACAATCTCAATTGACCATTGTGAATATGATACAATTTATTATTCAAAGTCTCTACTGTGGTTCCTTGACATCTCTAAATTCCCTTTAGGTACACTAATTTATGTGATGAAAAGTAGCTCTACGTAAGTTGCATTACGACAACATTAATGTGATGGCAGAATATATTCTTTTCCAGTTTTACTTTCATGGAATTAAAGCTTGGGTGGAAATTAAAAGGCATTACATCTATTAAAGTTATTTGATTTTCCCTAATATACAAGTCTTTACAAGAAAAAAATGGTATCATTAGGCATCTCCCAACAATATCTGAACCTTTTACAAAATTTTACATTCGAAGTCACAAATCTATGTCAGTCTTTTGGGCTCACTTCAACAGTAGTTCACCAATATGCACAATCTATTGGAATACTACTAGTATATAGAACCTAATAGTAGTCAACTTCAGCCTTTAACAACTTTCTGAAAAGGCAAGTTTGCCTTAGAATTGATGCTATTAATCTAGAGCCACTGAAGAAACAAAGTTTCACAAAGAACGGATTTCCCAAGCACAGTGGAATCTGGAAGGTTAAAGGAGGCAGATTTTCCAAGCAAACAGTAAAGAACACATGGGAATACCATTTTGTTTCTTGGAGGAACCTCAAGGGAGCCAAGAAAACAGGAGCCTAGCATTAACAATTTAACTGAATGGTACACCCCAAAGCACATGCACAGCTGCCAGCTCTGCGCCTTGAAGAATCCAGAAGGCAAGAGATGATGACAGCACTGAAAAACAGTTTTTAGGAAGCCTGGCAACTGTGGTCCATGATGCCTAAAGCCTTGAGCCTAGCAAAGCTGTGGCTATGGATGGGACTGAATGCTTTCATCAAAAACCAGGATCCTGGTAAACAGAACATCTCGTGATGCATGTATTACAGGCAATTTAAATTGAGCTTCTTATGAAAACAATAATGGGCCAACCATGAAGAAAGTCTTGTGAGGCAAGAATTCATAAGAATATGAATTTTGGTAAGACATTAATAACCCACTAAAAGCAACTGGTTTAGTTTCTCAGTGGTTTCACTGAGAATGAATTGAATTTCTGGAAACATGACTTTTTTTTGGCAACACTGACAAAATACAAATCAAGTATTTCCACCTTGTAAATAGAACTTCAGTGTTAAAAACCTTACAAAAAGTAATTAGAACCAAAGAGTTCCAACTGTTGCTTTTTAAAATAAAACCAGAAATTATGTTTCTAAAACGAATGGTTATAATCTCTTGTGAAGATGACAGTAATGACTAAGACCTGAGCAAAGATCATACTAAGGGAAAATATGTCCCATAATAAGATAGTTTGTCATTATATTCATTTCTTACTGCAATAGATTTTTATTCAATTAACAGTAGCACTAACATTTTAGAATCACAAAACATTCGACTGGATTTAAGAAGCTTCAAAACTTTTAAGAGTAAATCTTAGCACTCTGCATTATATAGCTATTACCAAAATCTCTAAGTCTTTGGGTAGATGACTTTAACTTTGGTTATGTTTTTCTTACTCTGATTTCAATTTTCTTCTTTCATTAAATTCTAACTTTGGCCTGACCCTAGAAGAATGGCTACCAAGTAACTTTGATCAATTTACTTAAAAGTAGATAATTAAATAAAAATTTCAAAGAAATTAAATTTATAACCTAATATATATATTAGGATCATTCAAAAAGAACATCAATGAGTTGAACAGACTTTTCATTTTATAGCAAGCTCATGTGTGTGTGTGCATGCACACACGTGTATGAAATTTACTGCCATATAAAATTACAAAGGTGCAAAATACTTATGTTCTCTGAGTGTGTATGATATGTGCAATTTGGACACTGGAATAAAAAAGAAGCAAAACAATGTCTTTTGCAGAGATTGAAACAAAAAAGCAAAGAAACATCTGCAATATAGATAAATCAGCAGGTATCTGCTTTTATACTATCAAAGATGAAAAACAAGCATTAATTACTTGAAACATATTTTCCATTTGATATTATTTGTTTGTTCTACGATGAAAATATACAAGAAAATCCAATATATAAATGCTAAATTTGAAAACTAGAATTTATTTTAGAAAACATTTTCCTGCTTATTTAAAAAATATCACTAAGACTTGGACTAAAAGTGTAAAATAGGTGTTACTTAACTGAGAAAAGCTCAGCAAGATTTAGAGGAGAGACAGGCACAGATAGTCTGAAGTAAGAAACAGCATATTTTAGTCAGTATGAGCTAAACCACATACAAGTAATGAAATCTGGATAGTTCAAAGCCAAGAATCAGATGAAGAGGCTAGAAATAAGCATATCCAATTACCATGGAACAGGCAGTTAAAACTACAAACTAGAAATTGAAATATTAGCCATCAGAAAAGCAGATGGGTAAGATAAAAGTCTGGAAGAAAATAGATGGGCAGTGGGAACATTATGGGCAGTCCAAGTAGGAAAAAAATCCTGAGCAAAGAATGAGTAGTAGAGAGACACACTTCACTTCACCCGAAGTCTGTTAAATGTGTGCTTGTGTCTCACTTTGCATAGATGATGCAGATCACCCATAAATTAGTTTACTTAAGAGTTTTGAGAAAGAGTCGGAGTTCCTGATACACTGGAAAGTAAGAATGTGAGAGCAAAGGAATTTCCCTTTGAAGTTAGAAATATAACTGCCGAGGTTTTCCCTTCTGAGCTATTCAGTAGATGCATTCTACAGTAGATGCACAGACAGTATATTAGTACCACATTTGTTCTTTTCTTCATTTAAGTGAAATGATCAAATAAGAAACAGTTCAATATTCCTCCATTGTTAACACTGATCTTTCTCCATTATAAATGTTGCAAGAGGAAAGAGCCTTAGCACCTTCTCATATATGAATTTTTTGAACATTTATACCTGACTGAGAGAAATAAGTATGTGAGAAATCTTTAATACTGCCAAGGTAACAAGTAATTGAGTAAGATAACAACAAAAATGCTTTAAAAATCACTAAAGATTTTGGGATACAAACTTTTAAAAGAAACTCCATACCTTTCCAGCTTTTTTATAAAAAAAAAATATCAGTGTCTCACTTACAATCAAGTGTTACAAGGCAAAAAATCAAAATAATTATATTCATAATCAAAATAAAGTAATATAAACAGACTTTAAATGACTCAGTGTTATCAGATAAAGACTTCACAGTGATTATGATAGTCATGTTTACCTGCTAGTATAAATATCTAGAAAACACAAAGAATTTTAAAAACATTAATACCAAAACAAGTAAGCCAATTTAAAAATGTCACATGAACTGAAAATGCATTCTCAAAAGAAGAACAAATGCAAGTACAAGTGGCCAATAACTACTTGAAAAAATATTCAACATCTCTAGCCATCACAGAGTACAAATCAAAACTACAATGAGATTTCATTTATTTCTAGTTAGAATGGCCACTGCCAAGAAAACAAAACAAAAAGCCAGTGTTGATAAGGATGTAGAGAAAAAGGAACTCGTATAAATGGTTAGTGGGAAAGTAAACTGGAACAGCCATTATGTACATCAGTGTGGTTGTTCCTCAGAAATTTAAAACAGAAATATTATACGATCTAGAGCACTACTGGGTATATACCCAAAGGAAACAAAGTCAGCATTCAATAGAGATATCTGTATTCTCATGTTTATTGTACCACTATTCATAAGAGCCAAATTATACAGTGAGCCTCTACATTCATCAATACTTGAAGCAATTCTGAGTCCATCTTAAACCAGAAAGAATAGCCATCATCAAGAGATAAAAAGTTTAGAAATGGAGGCAAAGCTGTGATAAAAAAGAACTCTCCTACATTGATGGTAGAAATATAAATTAGTACAGGAGATCAGTATAGGAAGTTCTTAAAGAACTAAAACTAGAAATTCTATTTGATCTCTTCTAGGTATTTTCCGCACAGAGCATAAGACATCATACTACAGGGATACATGTATACCAAAGTTTGTAGCAGCACAATGCATAAGAGCTGTATCCTGGAAACAGCCTGTATACCCATAAACAGATAGTTTGCTAAATAAAATGTGGTCTATATAATAGACTACTACTCAGTTAAAAGGAAGGACAAATTTGTGATATTTGTAGGAAAATGGACACACTTGAAAAACATAATGTTGAATGAAATAAATTAGGCACACAAGCTTACATACTGCATAGTGTCTCTTATTTGAATAATGTAAAGTACAAAGAAAGTACAATAAAGATGGAGAAAAGGAGATAAAGAGATGGATCTCTTGCAAATGGAAAAGGGCCCAAGAGATCAAGGACAAGTGATGAGGGGAAGAAGAAACGGAAATAAGAGAATAAAGATATTCTATGTACAGGAACCTAATAACCTCAGTGAATGTGAACATTACATGCCATAAACATGCTAAGATTAATAATATCACAACAATGAAAATGGGGAAAAAGGAATTGCAGGACGGGAGAGGGGAAAAGGAAAGGGATCAAAAACAGCAACAATGTACGATGTGCATGTACTCACTCCCCAAGACTACTGTAAACTGGATGTTTTGAAAACACATGGTAACAGGAAAATGAAAATGGAGTATATGCACATAATGGACTATTATTCAGCCATTTAGAAAAACAAAACCCTTTCATTTGCAGGAAAATGGATGGAACAGAGGTACTTAAGTGAAATAAGAGAGACCAGAAAACAAGTATCAATCTGGGCCTGATGGCACAAGTCTGTAATTTCAGCACTCTGGTGGGCTCAGACAAGAGGGGTGCAGGTTTAATTGAAGTATAGGCATATTGGTGAGATCCTGTCTCAGAAGCAAGAAACACAAACTGGGATGAGGATATGGCTCAGTGTGAAAGCCTAAATCTCCACTATCAGAAAGAGTGAGGGGGGAAAGGAAGGAAAGAAGGAAGGAAGGAAGGAAGAAAGGAAGGCAGACAAGTTTCACATATTTTTCCTAATATGTGCAATACAACAGAAGAAAAAGTTGGCAGAAAGGGAAGCAGATAGTGGGGAAGGAGAGAGAAACTGGAGGGTAGATATGATCAAACCATATGTATGAAAATGTCACAGTCAAGCCCATTACTTTAAGCATAAATATATGAAAAATAATTATAATAAAGTAACATAATAAGTATAATAAAAATTTCAAAAGACCTTATGGGAAACAGGTATAATGATAAAGAGAAAAAATTTCAAAAGAGTTGCAAGCTGTAAAGAAGAAATAACTAGGAATCTTAGAAGTGAATGGTATAATCTGTAAAATAAAAATTGTTTGAGTAAAATAAACAGTAGATTGAACATTAGAGAGCATAGGAGAAATGGACTTAAAGAGAAGTCAAGTGAAATTGTTCAAACAGAGCTACAGAGAAGAATACAAGACTGAAGACAATGAATAGCCTCAATGCACACAGTATGAAACAATCAAACATGTAACAGAACCCTTAGAAACAGGATATTCAGAATGGGGAAGAAAAAAGTGTTGAACAAATATTGACTAGAACTTCTTCAATTTTTGTCAAAAATCATAAGCCACTGACAAAGGAAAATGGCAAAATAAATTCATGAAAATCAGAGCTAATCAAACACTTTTAAAAAACAAAGATAAATAAAAAAATTTTAAAGACAAAAAGATACAAGTAATGCATTAAACAGATCCATAAGTAGAATGACAGCTGTTTTGTCATCACTACAGAGAGGGAAAAGAACACTGCAAAGATACACAGAGAGTGTGAAATAATCAACAACACTGATTTCAAGCCAAGTAATAATACCATTCAAAGAAAAACTTTTTCTTATAAACAAAAGATGAAAGAATTAGTTGCCAATAGAACTGCAATGCAAGGAATGTGGAAGGAAATTCTTCAGATTGAAAGGAAATGATACCAGATGGAAGCCAGGATCTATCCAAATAGATACAGAGCACCAACATTAAATAGGTTGGCTAATATGAAAGAAATTTTACAAATTGTTTTTATTTTATATGACTATACATACATTCCCAACTTTCTCTCTGTCTTATGCTCAAATACACAAACTCACACTTTAAACTTGTTTAAAAATATTTCAACAACTCAAAAAAAGTGTAGATAATTTAAGGAGGGGATCTACAATATAAAAGTAAAATAAATGATGAAATAATACAAAAATTAGGAAGAAACACACAGAATTATGCCATTGTTAGTTTCAATAAAGTGAAAGATTTGTCATACAAAGTATGTTTTCTGACTCCAAAGGAATTAAGTTATACATGAATTATAGAAATTTATCTGAAAAAGTCCCAAATGGGCACAGAATAATATATTTTGAAATAACCCATGTGTCAACAAAGTTAAAAGGTAAATTAGAAAGTAGTTTGAATGTAATGAAAATTGGGCTGGGGATTTAGCTCAGCGGCATAAGCACCTGCCTTGCAAGCAGGCAGTCGTGAGTTCAATTGCCGGTACCGATAAAAATGAAAAAGGAAAAAAAAAAAAAAGAATATAATGAAAATTAAAACATTACACAAAATTTACAGAATGCAGTTAAAGCAATATTTAGAAGGAAATTTATAGCAGTAAAAGGAGAAAAGAAGTCTGAAATCTCTGACTACAACTTGTACTTTAAAAACTAGAAAAAAACCAAGTGAAACTGAATACAAACAGAAATAAAAGGAAATAATAAAGACTGAATCAGTGAAACAGAAAACACAGAGCCCAAGTAATATTAAACTAAATGATTTTTTAAAAAAAAATCAACAAAATTAATAGAGCTCTAAAAAAACTGATCAGAAAAAAAAAGGAGTGATTATCACTATAAAGAATGAGGGAGCAACATTACTACTGATCCTACAGCTAAATACAGTAAATTTGGAAACACTTTATTTTCCACAAAGCCTGTAACAGATATTTCTGTCTTAGGCCTATTCCTACGTGAAATATAAATATATATCTAAAACTAGAGTTGCCTGATCTTAGAATATAAATCATTCAAGCAGAAACCTTAGTATGTAAACAGTAGAATTAAATAATGCCATAGAGAAAATGAACCTAATGCACATACACACAACACATTATCCAAGAGCACAGAATACATGTTCATTTCAAGCATGCACAGAATATTCTTCAGGATGAAACATTTGTTAGGCCACAGAACTAGTCTCAACTGATTTAAGAAGACTGAAATCATGTACTTTTGCTGCCCAAATTAGAAGTCAGTAGCAGGAAGAAAATTAGAAAATTCACAAATCTGTGCAGATTAACCAACACACTTCTGAAAAAAACCCAATGAGTCAAAGAAGAAATTATATGAGAAATCAAAGACATCGTGAGACAAATAGAAAATGAAAGCACAATAAATCAAAACTTATGGAACATAGTAAAAATTACCCTATGAGGAAAATTTATGGTGAGAAATGTTTACATTTAGGAAATAAAAAAGAAAAATTAGCAGAAAGAAGAAAATAGAATAGTAGACACACAAATGAAATAGAGTCTACATAAACAATCAGAACAGTCAAAAGTAAGAATTTACTTTTTGAAAGATAAGCAAAATTAACAAAACTTTAGTTAGATAAACTTTAAAAAGAAAAGTCATATGTCTCAAATAAAACATTAAATGAAAGAGGAGATTTATAATGACTGTCTTGGAAATTCAGAGATCAAAAAAGACTGCTATGATCAATTATATGTCATAAATAGAATAACTTCAAAGAAATGGGTAAATTACTACAAATGTGATTGTATCATGAAAATATAAAAAGTTTGAATAGAACAATAATAAGTAACAATGCCAAATCATTAATAAAAAGCCTCCCAACAAGTAAAAGCCCAGGGCTTTCATTTAGTATTCCAGTAAACATTTAAGGAATAATTCATGCCAATCTTTTCAAACTTTTTTCAAAAATTGAAGAAAGCAATTCTATACTCATTTTACAAGGCCAGCATTACCTGATTCCAAAGCAAGACAAAGACAGAAAAGGTAAATCACAGACCACTATTTCTGATGAACATAGATGCAAAATACTATCAAATCACATTTAATAGCACACTAATATGAAGATATGCCATGACCAAGTGGGACTTATTCTTAAAATGTAAAGATAGATCAACGTATATAAATCAATAAACATGATATGTTTTATTAACAGAATGGATAAAAATAATATGATCATCTTAACAGATGCCAAGAAAGCATACAACAACCTGAACGAGTAAAGTTAATCAGCCTCTCCTCTACAGCCTCCAGGAAGAAATGCAGCCTACAGATAACCTGATTTTAGCTCAGTGAGACCTGTATACTTCTTCTGATCTCCAAGATGGGTAATAAAGGATGTATACACCTTGTCTGAAATGCTTGATTAAAAAACTCTTTCAGATCCTAGGCTGTTTTGGATTGGGCTATGTTTGCATAGACTTAACTGACTGAACATCCCTGATCAAAATTTGAATTCCAAAATTCAAATTTCTATTGTCATATTGGTACTCATTGGATCATTTTGATTTTTTTGGATCAGAAATATCTAATCTGTAATAATTTTGCAGTTTTAAGCCACTGAGTGTATGGCAATTTGTAACTGTAGAGAAACTAATACACTGGTATGATAAGTGGACTAAAAAGGGATAATATCAAAAGGAAACAGCATTATTTTTCTCCTAGCATTAATAGTATCTTAGTTTTTAGCTTTTGAGATCACTTTCAGCTACAAGAATACTCTTCTCTTTGGATGTTAAAAATTCCAGATCACCCTAATTTAAATTTTTGTTGTCACATATAATTTAAAGTTTCCCTCATTATTTGGCTAACCATAAGATTACAGACCACTAATGAGTAAGTGTGATGGGTCTGTTAGGAAACGAGGCTAAATAATTAAGCACTTGTACTTTTCCCCTTATTCATGCTACCTTATAAGTCTTCCAGCTCTGTGAAGAAGAAAAAGGACAAAGACTTCAGATTAGCAGTGCAATCTGGAGATCTTTCTGGGTTCTTCAAATTTCCACAGAAGCTACTCAAAATGATCAAGGTAAAGACTAAAAAAATCCTCTCTTGTTTTGCAGACCTGAAGGATTCCCTTCAGCTCCCTGTGTTCCTTGCACATTAGGTTTGGGTGAGAAGGAAACACAAGAAAAGAACAGAAGAGTCAAAATACTTATATTCCATTTAAAGACTCTTTCAACAATCATATTACGTTCTTACATCTTGGGCCACTGTTAGCTGAGTTAGTAAGATAATTGTAGGAATACTGAACTATGTTTTAATGAATAAGTTGAAGAGACACCTAGCATTTGGAGCTAATGTCCACTGTCCTCAGCTTGGGAACTGGATTAAAACTGGAATAGACATAAACATTCCATTCCATAGTGCATGCCACACCATTTAGGGTGAACAACAATATAACATTTTAAGAAGAGCTAAACTCAGGGCAAAATACATTTGAAATGGTAATGCAGTTTTCTTTATCCACAATCAGTACTTAATATTATCCTTATTTTCTCAGTTATTAGAAATAAAATTTTAGTCTTGAATGTCATTTACACACGAGGGTACACAAAATGCACATCTGTGTGGGTATGATACATGCACATCCCTTATTGGGCTCTTTATTCTCTTTACCATCATCTCCTGCCAGTTTCTGCAGATCACTCAGTTCCTTAAGCATGCCAAGCCTTCTTTGTCCCACCCTGCAAGTCTGTTTGGTATTTTTTCCTCCTGTGTGGAATACTCTTTTGCACATCCATGATTGCCTCCACTCATTTCATAAGCTCAAGGGTCTCCCTTCCCAGCTAGATGACCACCAGTCTCCCTCCAGCTCTCTTACATGCTTTTTTTACTCATATCACACACTTTCACGTGAACTTGTATCAGATGTCTATTTAATTATCTCTATGATTGTTCTGATTTAGAGTGCTTAAGTTTCTGCTTTTATCATGATGGTTTCAACATTTATAATAGTTTCTGGGACAAAACAAGTTCTCGCTATATATTTGTTTAATAATTAATAATGAATCATTGAAACCAGCAAGGTTAATTTCAGGCTGCCACAGAAGAAACTTCACAAAATATGTTGCATTAACTTTTAAATTTTGATCTGGCTAATAATACATGTTTTAAACAACATGACATAGAAAAATTCCCTATTAGATGTATGGTAAGCAAAATATAGACTAAGTCAAAAAGACATAAAAATCAATCTGAATAAAAGAGAAAAATCTTCAAAAATAATTATTAGACATTGATTTTTTTCCGTATCAAAAATCAGAAGCCAGAAAAGCATGAAGAATCTTTAAAGTGCTGAGAGAAACTGTCAGCTTTATACTGTGTTCTTAGCAGGCTATCTTTCAAGAAGGCAGGGCAAAAAGATACCATAGATAAACAAAAGCTGGAAACTATCACGAAGGGAACTCTTAAAAAACATACTGGTAGTAAAATAAATTCCCAGAATACAGGTTGAAAATATAAAGAAAAAATGGTAAAAAATAAAATAGTAAATACAAGGGCAAGTATTTTTGATGATTTAATAGAATAATTAATAATAAATTTAAAGGAGAATGTCTCATTATTGAAATTATTTTAAAAAGCAAAAGTGAAGAACTAACCTATCTAACTTAGGACAAGACTACTATTCTTAGTCTTGGATCACTGTTGGGAAAGAAAAGCATCATGATAAAGCTTTGGTTCTGTAAATAATTAGATTAATTTTTTTTAAAGTAGCTGCTAAAATGACAAATAAAGTGTAATTTTTTAAAAAGCTAGAGATAACACAGAATGAGAAAGAAATTCATCTGAAAACAAGTTAGGGTGAAAATGAAAGGACAAATAGATTAAAAAATCCAGTAATAGAAATGTATTTAAATATGTAAAAAATCATGAGAAATACCAGCCCATTAAAATCTTCAATTACAATGCAGATATACTCTACAAAGAATTCAGTCAATTGTGCTATTTATAATGGCTAGACCTGGTATATAAAAAAGGGAAAGTTTAAAAATAAAAGGATGATAAATGGTAAAATCAATAAAAAGTAGAGAAGAATAAACAGGTTGAGTTTATATTACTCAAATATCAATGACCAAAAATTAACTCAAAATTATAATGAAAGATTTTAAAAGAATGCAATAATCTTAAAATTTCTATACGTAATGGCAGAGTTTCAAAGTATGTAAGCAAAATTGGCCAGGAATTTAGCTCAGTGGCATAAGCACCTGTCTTGCAAGCGTGCAGTCATGAGTTCGATCCCTCGTACCAAAAAAAAAAGACCAAATAAAGTATGTAAGCAAAATCAAAATAGTTTTATAAGAATAAACAAGAAAGACTTTGTGCTATTGTAAAACTTTAAGTTTTCAAGGAGCCATTAGAGAATTCTGTGAGGATCATGTGACAAGATATGAAGTATTTAAACAAAATAATTAATAAGATTAGGGACTGGGGATTTAACTCAGTGGCATAAGCGCCTGCCTTGCAAGCAGGCAGTCGTGAGTTCGATCCTCAGGACTGATAAAAAGGAAAAAGACCAAAAAAAATTAATAAGATTGCATTCACTGATATATGCAGAACTTTACACTCAAGAATAAGTGGATACACTTTGTATTCTTTGATACTGTGATTTGAGCAACTATTCTCAAGATGATAATATGTAATCTATTAACAGGTGATTTCTTACTGTTATTTTTTTTTTTTTTTGTAGTTCTGTATTACGTGTACCCTTACACCGCTTTGTTTTGTTTTGTGTTTTTCTCTTTTTCCTCTTAAATAAAAAAAAAAAGAATAAGTGGATACAAATTCTACTTAAATACATAAAGAATATTTTTCAATGGTAGAACGCTGGGCAATAAAACAGGTTTCATGAACTTCCAAGAATTAGTATGATAGAAAAAAATTCTATGTATACCTTTATTTGAGTAAATAACCACTGAACCACTGCTCCACATATTTAGGTTTTATATCCTCAACGTAATAGTAAAGTTTATTTCTCTCATGGAACAGACAACTCTATGGTCACTAACTCTTTTTTCATTGTCTTCTGACAGGTTTTCTTTCTTCAACCCAGACAGTAGTTGGAAACATAGTTGTAAAGCATGCTCTCCCCTAACTCAGTAGGGTCTATAGTCCCTTCCACCTGGAAGAAGATATAGAAGACAGAGACTTCAAACTTTCTCAGAATCCCACAGTGAATTATGGGTATATGTGTCTCTCAGCTGGAAATGACAAATGAGATTACAGTAGCAAAGCTGGTTGGGGGAAATAGGTCTGACCTGTTAATTACAAAATCCCAAGACACATGCACAGAACAGTTCCCAAAGCCTTGCATGTGGACTTCTTCAGAGAACATGAGCAGGTTTCCTACACGATGGCCTAGACCTGATGTCAGCCTGAGGAGTGGGTGATAAAAAGTGACACCTACATTAATATTTTTTCCAGTGTGCTTGTCTTGCACAGTGGTTTGACCTCATGTTATAGGGTGTACTTCTTTTCTTCCTTTTACTGGGCCCAAACTCATTCTGAAGAGCCTGTTTCTTATCATACCTTTAATAAAACTTTGCTACTGTTAAGAACAACAGAGCTGAATTATTAAAGTAAATGTACAAGAAATTTCATTCTCAACTAAAAAAAGAAACAATAAAATTAGGAAGAGCTCAAAAATATAAAATACATCTATAAAGGCCAAACATATTTTTCTGTGAGAATTACAGAAGTGGTTAAGGAAAAGAGAAGAAATAAACAATATGATAATGAAAAGAATCTATCATTAAAGCTTCTGCAAACACTGAAGTATCAAGCAGACATTACAAGCAAATCCATATAAGTAACTCTGAAGACTGAGCTCCAGTGTTCAAATATCTGAAACAATTTTCCTAACAACTCAAAAATAAATGTGTTACAAATAGTTTTATAATCATGAAAGAAGTTGAATCTGTAGTTTGAAATTTTGCCACACAACAAGGTTCTACAGAGTAAATTCTCTCAAATAGTGAAAGAACAGATTTCCCAATTTTACACAAATTATTATTGCAATGTACAAAAAAGATAATCCCAAAATTATTTAAGAAATCTTGAAGAATGACCAATTTTGGTAGTCAACACATATGAAAAATCTTAACCAAAACACTAAAAATCAAGTACAGAAATGTATGAAAATGATGATGAGCCATTACTATGGTAAGTTTATCTCAAAAATACAAATTTTTAAATATTAAAACATCCTTTCATATAGGTTATCACATTAAAGTCATATGATACCCCCAATAAGTATAGAATAAAACACGGTGTACAATGCAAAATGCAATCATGATTAAATAGAAAGAAAATACAGAAGAATTAAAACACTAGGGAATTGCCTCCACAAAATAAAAATATTTTAAACAGCATTTAATAAATGTAGGGTTTAATGGTCAAACAGGTAGTTTAGAAAAGAACAAGATTTTTCACTATCACCAATTGTTTTAAGCATTGTCCCAGAGATTTTAGTCCAGTAAATAAAGCAATACAAAATTTTAAATGGTATAATTTTTGCAAAAAAGGAAACAAAACTGCCATATTTGCAAATGATATTATGTATACATAAAAAACTCTGAAATATTCATGGATAAATTAGTTTGTAGAAATATTGGATATACTATTATCAAAATATAAATAGTGCCTTTTATTCATCAGAACAAACACCAAATGTAATTTCTAAGAAAGATGTCATTTATATATTTTTTCAGGGACAAAAATTAAGACAAACCTTATTGGTCTTTGAAGAAATTTTAAAACTACAAGACTTCAAGGAACACTAAATAAAATGTAAACACATGCTCAGATACAGATTTGATATTTTGAAGATGTTAATTCTACTCAAACTCATCTATAAATACAAACCTAAAATATTTCCTGGCTCATTGTATACAAAGCAACAAGCTGGATATAAACTGCAAATGTAAGAGAAATGACAAAGATGAGATCTAGTGAGGAAGATGGGGAGGACACTGGAAGGGCAGAGGAGGATGAGGAGGACAGAAGAAAGACATATCCTGTTGGATAATAAGCACCTCATATAGCTGTGACAATAAGTAGCAAGTAGCCAAGAGACTGATAAGTACACCAGTGGAATAAGACAGGAATCTTGGAGCAACTTCATAAAGAAATTGGTAATGTGACAATGTATCATTATAGATCAGTGGGGGGAAAGAATAGAATTTTAATAAAAATATGCTGAGTTAAATTACCATAATACATGCCTCTCACCCTCACCCCCCACCCTGGACTTGGGACAGCAGCAGAACGTCAGCTGCCCCTTCCCCTTGCTTACCAGCTCTAGGACAGCTGTTGATCATTAGCTGTCCCTCCTTCTCCTAGCCCCCTGGACCTTAGACTGCAGTAAATTGTAGGTCACCCCTCCTCCCCACCCAAAAGACCACAGCAGCCCACTGACAATCAGCAACCTTTCCCACCACCTGCAGAACCTTGCTGGGCTGATGAGAGATGCAGTAACCCCTCATCCACACAGAGGACTTCATCAGACTTGTAAGAGTGTGGTGAGTTTCCCCCTCAAATAGAGGACCTCAGTGGGTAAACAGGAGCAGTAAAGAAGTCCCTCCAAGCTGTAGGAGCTTGGCAAGCCAAGAATGTGAGTGAATCCTTCCATACAGAGAAAACCAGGTGGGTTGAGGAGAGTGCTGATAAGGCCTCCCCCAACCTGGAGGAAATCAAAAGGGCTTACCAGGCATCCAATGACAGGGTCCCAGCTGTGGCAAACTCTATAGCCAGCTAGATATGGTGGCTTGGAACAACCTGAATCCATAGTAACAGCAGGAACTAAGGGTTGACTTACATCAAAACCCTAGCTAGTCAGTCTTGGCATACAGGACTCTCTCAACAGGTCCTGCAGGAGGAATTCTGGTGACTGGCCCTCCCCTTCATTGTGGAATTCAGCAACTGGACAAACATCTACCACACAATGGGACCCAAAGACATGCACTATGGGTAGTTGAGACTAGTGAGATTGAATGAACAAATATTATCCCAAGACGTGAAAATGACAAAATGAAAAAGCAAAATGCAATCTCAAACATCTAGTCCATCAGGAACAAGTACAGGAGACACTGAAGTAGAGGAGATTAAAAGTCATACACCCGAAATTTCTGAAAAGATAGCAAGTAAAATAAAGAAACAAATCTTTGAGGCAACAGAGGAAATCAGATTAGAAATAATCTCATATAAAGACAGAAATGATAATGTTAATAAAGGAGGTGCTCAGCATAGCTAGAGAAAACATAGATTTAAAAAAAGTACAGGAGCATAGGAAAATAATGCAAACCTTGAATGAACAATATAGAAAACAAGCAGAATGCATGAAACAAATACAAAGACATATAAAGAAATAAAAAAATTCATTTGAATGAATGAATTGAATGAATTGAGGATAGAATTTCATACCCTGAAGACAGGATTGCAACCAGCAATCATGAAAAGAAAGAACTTTTAAAAGTAACAAGGCAGCATGAAATGACAAATCCCCAACTTCAAGATGATGAAAAAAGAAACAACATGAAATTGATAGGCATCAATGAAGATGCAGGGGTCAATGCAAATGACATAGAAAACTATTCACAGAAGTAATAGCAGAAAATTTCTCAAAAATGGGAAAAGAATCTGATATACAGAAAAGTGAGGGATACAGGACACCAAACAGTCATAACCAAAATAAAATTACAGCCACACATATAATGATTAAGATCCCAGACATACAGCATAAAGACACAACTTACCCATCAAGGAAAGTCTATTAGAATCATGGTAGACTTTTCAGCACAAACCCTTAAGTTAAGAAGAGCCTTTTAAGTATTTTAAACCCTGAAAAAAAAACAACCCAGATAGATGTACCCTGCAAAATTTTCTTTGAAATTTAATGGAGAAATAAGATACTTCTGTAACAAAGAACAACTAAAGAAATTCATGTCCATCAAACCACCCCTAGAAAGAGTACTGAAAGACACATTATAAGTAGATAAAAATGACTATAACTCCTAGAAAACAGAAAGAAACCACCAGAAAGGGCAAGCAATTCTACAAGGGAGAAAAGCAGAAAACCAACAGCAGAAAAATATCATGACTAAGTCGAGTCAGTACATATCAGTTATATCCATCAGTGTAAATGGCCTCAAGTCACCTATTAAAATAGATTGACAGAATGGATCAAGAAACAGGATCCCACAATATGCTGTATACAAGAAACACATCTGACTCAAAAGGAAGCTCATAGACTAAAAGTCAATGGACAGAAAACAATATTCCATGCAACAGGAACCCAGAAAAAAGGCAAGGTATCTATTATATTTGCAGCAAATGTGAACTTCAAACCAAAAATGATCAAAAGAGATAAAAAAGGTCCTACATACTTGTCAAAAAGAAGAGCTAACAATCATAAACATATATGCACCAAACACAGAAGCAGCCAACTATGTAAGACAAATACTAACAGACTGAAGAACCAAATAAGCAAAAACACAATTGTAATAGGGGATCTTAATATCCTATTGTCACAAAGAAGCAGATAATCTAGACAAAAAGTCAGCAAAGAAATAAGAGAACTGAATCGAACCTGTGAACAAATGGACTTGGTAAACATTTACAGTGTTCAACCCAACAATATCAGATTACACATTCTTCTCAGCTGTGTGTGGGATATTCTCCAAAATAGATCCTGTATTAGCCCATAGAACATTCTTAAGTAAATGTAAAGGAACTGAAATTATCCCATGCATGTTATCTGACCATAGTGCACTGAAATTGGAAATTAATGGTATAAGAAATTGAAAAATCTGCATAAATAAATGGAAATTAAATCATGACCTCTTGAACAATCAATGGGTTACAGGTGAAATTAAATTATAATAACAAAAATGTACAGATGAAGAAACATTATCCATGTCTTATAGTATAAACAAATAGATTCAAGGTTTAACTATAAAAACCATACCTTCAAAAGATAAACATAGAATATATCTTTATGACTTTCTGGTTGAAAAATATGAAGTATTGATAAACAACTATGGACATTTAAATTTTTAAAAATTTCTTGTATTAGAAGACAAAATGCCATTAGTTCCCCTGAAAATTAACTCCTCAGAATTTCCCCTTTCTTTGAATACACTTATGCTGTCATTCCTGCCATTTTCTGAGGCAATTCCAAAAGTCTTTTTTGATGTCTTTTGCTGCATTGTTGTGGCTGCCTTGATGTCCTGAACTGACCCAAAATGTTTACCTTTCATGGTCATTTTGATGTTGGGGAAGTGCCAGAAGTCAGATGGTACCAGACCTAGTGAATGAGTGAATAATGTGGTGAGGACTCTAATCCTCAAGTCTGCTTTTCCCTGGATGGTATTGGGCAGCAGCATTTACCATATTTTTGGTCACACTGTATAAAGACATTCATGAAAAGGTCTTCTAGAACTGCTTTACAGTGTGCTAACAGTGGGATAAGTGCATTAAAAGGGAGGGGAAGTATTCTGAGGGCATCAACAATGATATGCTTTTTGTTGTAATACATTTTTTAAAATTTAAGCATTCACCACATGTTTTTGACCCACCTCACATGTTAAGCAAGATCTAAAACAGAATAAGAATGAAAAAAATAGAAATTGTTTTCTTGGAATACATAATTTTAAAAACTGAAACATATGTCACTGTTGGGAGCCGCGGCCGAGCCCGGTCGCCTTACTTGGCGGACGTGAGGCCTGTAAGAAAGAGCAAAGCCTGAGCTAGATTACCCCTCCCATCGAGTGTGCTAAGATGGCGCTTATCTCCTGCTTCCTGCTTGGTAAACAACCCGCTCTGTAAGATAGTCTGCCTAGCAACAACTGATGTTAGCCAATCAGCCCGCATCGCGCGCTTTGAACTGATTGGCCACTGTAACCCTATAAAAGTGAGTGCCTCTCCTGCCACGAGAGAAGAAGCACGGAAGGAGCCGCGGAGAGCAGACCGGTAGAGGCTTTGGGACAGACTGTAGAGAAGAAGCACGGAAGGAGCCGCGGAGAGCGGACCGGTAGAGGCTTCGGGACAGACTGTAGAGAAAGAAGCACGGAAGGAGCCGCGGAGAGCGGACCGGTAGAGGCTTCGGGACAGACTGTAGAGAAGAAGCACGGAAGGAGCCGCGGAGAGCGGACCGGTAGAGGCTGCGGGGCAGACTGTATAAGGAGAGAATAAAGAAAAGCCTGACCACCGCCAGATATTGTTGCGTGTTCTTCCTGCCGGCCGGGAGCGACACCGACATGTCACAACCTGAGATGACACTACACTTAAGTATAATAAAAGTGCCAGTTTTCAATATTTTTAAAAACTTCTAAACATCGAATAGGAATAAAATGGTTAAAAATATAAAATATATTTTATATTAAAGGTAATCTGAATTGAAACAGTGCTTATAGTCATCAAGGATATGTACACACAAATCAAAACCACTTTTAAGATAACTTTTATACTCATGTTTAAAGACATTCAAAAATGCCAAACAAGGATCAAGATCACTGGAAACTTACATTCCATTTGTAGGAGTTGAATCTCTCACAAATGACTCAGTACTTTGTTATCTACAGGATGCCTTTTTTGTTGATGATACTTTTTTCCATCACTGCACATTTCTAATGTGCCATTTTGTTCCCTTTGACATTTCTTTTTCTTTCTCTTTTATTATTTTCTTAGTGGTTGTTCTACAGATTACAATTAACATCTGAACAATCAAGTTCAGACATCATCTTAGTTTCAGAAGTATCTAAAACCTTTGCTTTTTTATTGTATAGCTCCACTTCCAATGTCCTATTTCCTTCTGTTATTTTCATGCAGACTCACATCTTTATATACTATGTGCCCTTAAAAACAGATTTATAAGTGTCCTGCTAGGTAGTCATCTCTAAGCAAAGGAATTACAAACAAAAACGTTTATTCTATCCTTTGTATTTACTTGTATACTTACTTTTATTGGTACTCTTTATCTCTTCTTTTGGATTCAAGTTACTCTCTAGTGTCCTTTCATTATAACCCAAAAGGCTCCTGTTAGCATTTCTTAAAAGATTGGTTGGTTTAGTAATGAATTTTCTGGCTTTCCATGTCTGGAAACATCTTAAATTTGCCTTCATTTTTGAAGGACAATTATACTGGAGGTACAATTACTAGTTTGGTTTTTTATTTTTAATTTGCATTTTGCTTATGTTATTTTATGGTCTTTGACCTCCATAGTTTCTAACATTGATTATATTGAGCTGTTAATCATGTTATGGACTTTTGTAGGTAAGAAGCTGTTTTTCTCCTGCTGTTTTTCAAGATTCTGTATTCATCTTTGAATTCTCTTTGTTCAAAGAGAGTTGGAAACATTTACTTTTTACCTTTTTAAAGATTCTGTATTCCTCTTTGAATTTATCTTTGAATACAGAACAAGAATACTGTATACTCTCAACTGTTGAGCTTCATTGAGATATGTCACATGTGCCTTTTTTCAGGTTTAGCCTATGTAGAGTTCACTGAACTTCTTGGACTCATTTTTTAAAATCAAATTTGGAAAGTTCTTAGACATTTCTTCAAGTATTTTTCCTGCCCTTTTCTACCTCTTCTGGATTTGGGAGCCTTGTTTAATCATGATTAGATCACGTCCTTTGAGTCTTTGAAACTGTGTTAATATTTCTTCACCTTCTTTTCTGTTTGTTCTTGAGACAGGATACTCTCAATTTTACTATCTTCTAGTTCCCAGATTTTTCCCTCCACCTGATTGTATTTTCTGCTTTGTCCTTCCAGTAAATTCTTTACTTGTCTTATTGTATTTTTCAACTTCATTAATTCTTCCCAAATTCCCAAATTTCTATCTCTTTATTAATAGTCTCTTATTTGATGAAAAACACAGTCTTTTAAATTAGTTTATTTCTTTGAAAATGTTTAAAATATCTGATCATCTCTGTCTCGTAAGTCTGACACTTGAGCTGCCTGAGGTAGTTACTGCTTACTGTTTTCATTCTATGTAAGTTCAGACATTTTTGTTTCTTCATTTTTCACTTACTTTTTTTCATTTAAAAACTGGACATATTAAACAAATAATACAGCAACTCTAGAAAGAAGATTTTCAGTTTTCCCCAGGAAAAAGGTGAGAGATTTCCTTAAACGCCTAAAAAGAGTCCCTCAACTTTTGTCAAAGAGCAGTGTGTGTGTGTGTGTGTGTGTGTGTATACTTTCAACATTTAATTAGGCAGGTGACAACTCTATTTCAACCTTTATATTCCATTTGAGCACAGGCCGAGAGTCAGCTTAAGTTGACAACTCAGGGCCTTTTGAGGTCTTCTCAGAGTATGCACAGACACCTATCATACATGTGACCTTGAGTCTTTAGACTTTGCACAACTCATTCTCAGGTTTTCCACTGAATGTTTTAGCTGCCTATTGTTTTGCTTACTATTATCCACACCTCAGTCAAAGTTTATCAATGAGCTTCAATTTTTTCAACTCTTTTTTTTTTTTTTTTTTTGAGAAAAAGGCTTTCATACTTCACAACCCTACATGAAGTCAAATAAAAACAGACTTGCAAGTGAGACTCGCACGGAAGCATCATCCAGGCCAAAAAATGACAATTCTCTGGGAATGAGGCTTTGAAAAAGGTCCAACCCCATAATGCCCGTCTGGAGACTTCCAAGTCCCTGGTTTTCACTGAAAATGTAGGCTGTAATTTGTTAAGGCTACCGTGGTACTGGGAAGGGAAAGATGGGAATAGAGTGGTTTAAAACACCGCAAAGCTCACTCTTCTTATTAAGATTCAGCCGGTTTGTTTTTTGAAACATGCTTCCTGAGTCGTTGCAAGACTTTCATTAATTTTTAGAATTTTAAGAAAATTCACCCTGACAATTTTGCCAGTTTTACCATTGCTTTCCTGTAGGAAAGAATTTTCAGAGGTTTAAAGTGACATTTCTGCTGATGTCACTGTGGCAAAATCATTTTGGAATCCCACTTGGCATTATCTACTGAAATTTATTATGTGGCTAGCCTAGGAAATGATTGTTTTAGTTATGCCATAGTAAAAGAACAGGCATGTTTCAGAGTATTAAAGCAGCACTGTTCAAAGGGCAAAGTTCTGGAAACAACTAAAATGTCCAATGGAAGAATGAATAAACAAATTATAATGTACAAGGGAAGACTTTATAGAAATGAAAACAAATGAATCATAGGCACATATCCATATAGACAAGTCCTCATAACGTAATTCTAAAGGATAAAGAAAAAAATCAAAAGAGAATACATTCAACAAAATTCTATTTTTACAAAGGTCAAAGAAGTCTAAAACTACTAAAGAAAAAGGAAAGAAACAATTTCCTTAAATAAAGTAGATTAATGGTTACCCCCAATTCAGAATGATAGATATGACATAAGTGCTGAAAGGACATTCATAGTATCAGCAAAGTTCTGTTTCTTAAGTTGGATGAAGGGTTCATGCTTGACTAGTTAAGAAGTAACTTAATGAATCAAATACTTCATAATAATAAAAGAGAGGATACAGATAAATTTTAAAAAATGATTTTAACCATTTTCTTCTTTTATATATTTGTGCTACCTGGACAACAACAAAAAAGTCCTGATAGAGTAATTAAAAAAAAAAGAATCATGAGATTTGTAGACCTATTTTTATAATTTATGTGCCAAGTGCTAAAAGTACTTGATGTGTTTCAGCCAATATTCTGTGTGTGTATATTTACTTCAAGGGCACATTGTGGAAATGACGGCAGGTTATACGTAATAGGTTATATGTGACCTACTTAACCTATAGTAGGTATTCAGTGAAGAGCAAGTATTACTGGAAACAAGGCATCATTGTACCCACTCAAACATTAAGGAAACTTATCTATCACTCATGCAACCAGGTGTTTCAAGTTTTGTTGTTTGGAAAAAAATATGCAGATAGCTAAAATAAGTTCAACTTCTTTGTGAAAGCTAGAACAGTATCAAAATAGCATCAAAGCGAATTTAATAGTAAATCTTGATAAGCATTGAAACATTTTTAGAAGCTGAAAAAAATGTTCCCTTAGAGGTACTTCTGTGTCCTAAATATACTTGCTAAAATGCCCTCCAAAAGGAAAAATCATATTGAGAGCTTCTCTTTATATACGTCAAAGATTGCAGCATTTTTAGAACCTACATATTCCTCAGCACAAAAATCTGCTAAAAAAGGCCAATTTGGACAGCTATAGATTTCAGGAATTGCTGTGTGTGTGTGTGTGTGTGTGTGTGTGTGTGTGTGTTAGTATCTTGTTTAAAAACTAGGAAATCTATAATTTACAATGAACTCCACAAAACATTTCAATTTTTTGTCAAAAGCAAACTAATGCATTGCTACAGTTTGTGGCACACATTTTATTTGCATGTCACCATGAAACCCAGTTCCATTTCCTGACTCTAGTTCCTTCAGTTTATCAATATTCCAGGTGAAGAAAGGATAGAACCTTACAGAAAAGGGTGATCATGACCAAGGAAAAGTTCCACATGATCACATTTTCTCTTTGGAATTTTTTTTCTTTTTTTTCTCATTCTAATTTCTAAGCTGTCATTCTCTATGAGTTGTGATCTCTCTCCACCTACTACTCATCTCTAGTAGAGCTTTCTACACAGTCCCATATTATTTAAAATAAAGCTCTTAAATCTTTTCTATTTTCAAAAAAAATTAGTATTCACTCAAAAGAAGCTGCATTATAATATACAATATTATTTTAAAAGTATTGATTACTGGGAGAATGGGATAGAACATAGGAGAACTAAATGTAGATAGAATGAAAAAACAAAAGCTAACATTTCTTACCAGAAGATTACTTACCATTGTCTGCAAATAGGCTTCCCTATTTCTTTCTTAGATCTGAATGAAGTGAACCCATATACCATGAGTAACAATGGCCTCGACCAGTTTGTATTAGCCTTGTAGCAATGGCACCCAGGACAGGTAGACACTAAGTAACACAAGTGGACTATGGTGCCTGAGAATGATTTTCTACCTGTTATACATGTCCTTCCTTGTGAGCTCCAAATCATTTCCAACGTCTACTACTGCCATGTGGCTTCACTGTAGGTTGACCCAAATTACCAAGAAGCAGGTTTCAGTACTGATTTGTCAGCGTGACAGTGGCATCTGCTATAGCCTCGCCTGTCTTGAACTTTTAATTTGATCTTTACAATCAGAAAGATAAACCAACTCTAAAATGTGGAATTTTCACCAAAGCAAGCTGAATTTGGGTTTGGAACATGTATGATTTGATGTGCCTTAGTGTGCATAATTGAGACTCAGATCTACTTATCGGTGCTTTGGACAACTTTCAAGATTATCAGTTCTACTTGAGAAGCCACAAATGACACTGTAGTTAAGTGGTGATGCCTAGACCTAGATTTCTTGATTTTTATGCTCACTCTTTTTCTCTGTTCTTATCATTTAAAAAAATGTCTACTGATGCTTTTAACAGGGCAAGAACAAATGTTTGTATGAATCTTTGTTCTTATATAAATAGCCAGTGTTAGTACAGCTGGTGGTCAGCATGCCCACATTATATTTTGTTGACATTTTGTTTGTAACTTGTCATTTTAAATGGTTAGATGCTAAAAATAGAATTAGATTTTTGCTCATTCCACTTCCCATATAAATTTGTCAGTTTTGAACACAGTAAGTTGATAATGAGGATGATTTTGATAAGAATAAATATTATGTGGGAATTCTACTTGAGAATATTTTTAAATTATTCCTTAAATATCCAAAATTTAAAACAATTAAAAAATACAAAAGCTAATATAATAATTCTCTTTGCTATCAAGTGGGGCTATACCAACATAATCTTAAAAACTATAGTATTTTGGCTTGGCTGTTGTCTGTCATTTGAATTATTTTGAAAATAAAAAGTCCTTAAATATTCTTCTTTTAAAGTATCAACTTATTGTATTTCATGATATTACTCAGACAAGAAGAACAATTCCTAAAATGATACAGGAAGACAGTCAAAATCTATCCATAATGCTGTTTTCCTCCAATTTTTGATTTCTCATTAACAAACGTAAAGATTGAAAGCTAAGCACCACATTAAGGGTCCCTGTAAGTCCTCTGAGATAAGCAACTAATGTCGTGACACCAATCATGTCCAGTGTACACAAGCAGTCTTACTGTTTTAATGTAGTCCCCTTCATCAACATTTCATTTCAGTAGATTTTTACTTCTGAGACAAATGATGCATCATAGCGTGGGCATTCCAACCACACACTTCTAATCAGAAGTGGAAGAGGTTGGTATAATTGAATAAAAGTTCATTAGACATAAAGAAAAATAATCCTAATTAGATTTATTTTACATTAACAAAACTCACAGTACAGAGAACAGTGCTGTTGGTCATATTTTCATTAAGCCCCACAATTGCTAAAAATACCAGATCAATCACCATCCAGATTGCATTATGAAGTGTGTGAACTAGTGCATTAAAAAGCCGTGTTAGCACCAACAAAGTTTATTGGGGTAACTGCATTCAAGACACACATGGCATACCTTTAAATAGCACTGTTAAAATACCAAATAAAATGTCAACGTCTGTCAGGTCTCTGGCTTTTATAAATTGTTTAGACTGGGAAACTCTGGGGTTTGGACATTGTTCTTTTCATATGATGTAGAAAAGAAGAGACCATAAAAAGAAAAGAACAATAAAGCATAGCTCATTTTTG
This sequence comes from Cavia porcellus, assembly GCF_034190915.1. NCBI lineage: Eukaryota > Metazoa > Chordata > Mammalia > Rodentia > Caviidae > Cavia > Cavia porcellus. The sequence continues at coordinate 22,218,211 of NW_026947485.1, read as the reverse complement.
AAGTTCTTTCATGGAAAAACATACTCTGGATCATTACCCTCCTAATCAACAATTTCCTTCTTCCTCCCAATCCTTCCCGTCTGGTATTTACCTTTCTCCCCCCTCCTCTCTCTGGGTGGTATTCTGAGCTTATCCATACTACTCAGTAATCAGATTTCTAAAACCTCTTCAAAAGAGAATCCCAGGATGGCACAACAGATATGTATATGCCAAAGGGTGTTTTTATCCTGGAACACAGCTTTACTCATCATTTCTATGCTTTTAAGAAAAGACCAGTGCGCCCTGATGCAGAATATGCTCCAGGAGAAGAATCAGCCACAAGCTACCTACAGAGAGTTATTATCACACCTTAGAGGGCATATCCCTGCCCTCTTCCCTAGGCCTCCTTCCTCTTACTACTGAACCACACTCCCCACAATTCCCAAACAACATCATCTCTGTTTCAGCTTCTTTTCTGGATTTCCCACACTTAATGCAACCCAGACCTCACCTTCAGCTCTCCTGAGGCCACTTTGGAAGCCAGCTCGATGACACAGCCAACAGCCATGCGTGCAGCACCGGACGAGTGCAGCTCATTCCAAATGGTGTCACTGTCCACCTGAGCAAACAGTCAGCAGAGTCCGAAGAAAGAGAAAAAGAAAACGAAAGAGAAGGGAGAGATGAAGAAGGGAGGGAGGGGAAGGGGTGTTGGGGGAAGGGAAGAGAGAGAAAACAGATCTGTGAGGAAGGACTGGCAGGGTAACAGCCTATGTACAATAACATTAGTCTTCCGTCCTGGCCAGCTGAAAAGGCCTCCTGGACACGGCTTTGCTTATACTTTTTCTCTACACCGACTTCTCCAATGGAAACACATTCCTGCCATGCCTCACTGCCATTCCCTGTTTAGATTTCTCATTACAAACAGCATTACATAGGCCGGATCTGGCTTAGTTACAGGCCTGCTAAAAACCAGGCCCCAGTAGTAGATAGACTAAAAACTAAGAGCACTTAGTTATACATAAAAATCGGATTTGCAAGTGCCAGAGGGGGAAAATTCAAATACCTTTCTGACTGCAGGTTCACAGGGAGCCAAAGACAATTTTTAGGCAGGTAGCAGTAGCAGTCAGTGAAAAGGAAGTAGCAGCTGCAGCTCCGCATTCTCTAACAGAATGGAAGGAGAAGCGTGTGGTCCTCACACTTGAAATGTTAACAACAGTCAATTGCAAGGGGCAATCTAATTTTCAAAGGAAAAGTTTAATTTTCTAATATTTACTACACTTCTTCAGCTGGTTTCAGTGTATACTGTCTTTATTAAAGTTAGTAAAATACACAGTTGATTCTGTGAGCATTATTTTGAAGCAAAGCGCATCTCAATATTCTGCATGCTCTTTATCAAATGCTGTTTACTCTTTTCCATGCATGTAGTATGAAAGCACATGAAAAGCCTAAGAGTAGTTGTTATAATCATCATACATGTTGCATATTTTATACCAAGTCACATAAACCACTTAAAGGACTAGGACATGGAATAATAGGTTTGCAACTGCAAATACCAAGCCTTCCCAAAGAGATTTAAGGGGTGAAGTCTCAAAAAAGTTTTCATGAAAAGTGAGAATTAAATTTAAGAGGAGTAGTCACATGGGATGTATGCACCAAGTAACAGTTACACATATTCATGAAGTCTCCTGAGAATTTTCACATGTCTTTTCTTTCTAACATGCAGTCCTTTCCAACTTAAATTGTGCCCACAGCAGTGAGTAAATATATAATAAAAAATTACACAGATACACATAAAACATAAATAAATAGATAATTAAGATACTCTCATTGGTGGCACACATCTATGTTGCTAGCACTCGGGCGTCTGAGGTGGGAGGACTCGTAGAGCTCAGAAGTTTAAAACCAGTTTGGACAGATGGACTCCATCTCAAAAAAATAAGGAGTTAAAAAAAGAACCTCTAAACAACTGTGCAGTAATGAAGAGTAAAATTGCTGAAATCAATCTGTCAGCTATAAAATCATGAGGTTGTCATTATTATGGTTTAGCTCTAAAATGTCCTCCCCAGGTCTCATGTGTTTAGAGGTGGGATTGTGGAGGGTGATTGGATGATGGTGTGCTGTATTCTTCAGTGGATTAACTCACTGATGAGTTTACAGCTGAATGTGCTGTTAGGACGCAGAGTGTGGTTGGAGGCAGAATGCAGGTCTGACATGAAAGGGTGAATTCTTTCCTTGCTCCACCCTTCCTTCTCTGCTAAGAGGTGAGCAGTTTTCCTCCTCCATAGCCCTCCACCAGCCATTTATGCTGTGTTGCCAGCTGTTCATGGACTGAATCCTCCAAAGCTGTAATATTAAAGCTTCCCTCAGTTTAAATTTTTCACTGTTAGGCACTGTGTCTCACTTATGAGAAGACTATCTAATACAATCGTTCAACCTAAGTAATGCTGAAAAATTAATTAGTTCACATTTCTGTACTTTTGTCTCCTTGCCTATGCAAATGCTAGGTTTTAAAACCACCATCACCATATGCCTCTGGTCAGGATAAATGAATAAGTGATAAAGTTTGTTTCTATTTCCCTTATGATGACACCCATTTTATAATACCTGGCACATTGTGGAGAGCTAAGAAGAATCTACTGAGCTGCACACTTTGGTTCCCAGGCTGCTTCACAGGTTCTAAACCCTCACACAGGGCTCCAAGCCTGACCGCATAATCCACGGTACTGCACTCCTGAAGAAACCTGTGCTCTCTAAGAACATTCAGCCCACCTCACAGTCAGACTTACACAGTCAATCATTGCTATCAAAAGTGAAGAAATCATCAAGTGAGCACCAGAACCTAATCATTTGTCCCCCAAATCAAAAGCATTATTTATTTTCCACTGTCATTATTAATATAAGCAATTACTTAAGTTTCATATTGATATATTCTTGAATAACTTGATTGTATAAGGTGAAAATAAACCCTAAATTTACATTGTGCCTTAGTTACTTTTTACTCATTGCTGAGACAAAATACCTGATGCCTAAAATTAGGGAAGGAAAGGTTTACTTCTTATAGTTCTCAGAGGTTTCAGTCCATACTCAGTAGGCTCCAAGCAGCAGGGTGGCATGGCGGGCCACCATTCATGACTGGCTGCGAACAGCAAGTGCAGGAGCCAGCAAGAGAGAGACAGATTCTTCCTGCCATTATGTCATATCCTGGCTCCACCCACAGGTGGGTGTAGCACTCACACCACCAATCCAAGCTCTAGACAATAAACCAGTGGCAAAGGCTAGATTTTGTAGAGTTCATAATTGCATGAGGCTTGGGGGTCATTGACATAAACCATGTGTCATATAGTTTTTAGTGAGTATTTTACACCAATAGTGCCATTCTGCACATTCTGCTGCCATGGAAAAGCCTGGAATAATAAATTTTAAATTATTGGGAAGGCCAGCAAAGACAAAGTAAATCAATAAATTCTAATAGCTTTATTGGATGACTCCAAAACCACGTAGCCCTTCTAATTACCTTTGCAATACATTGTCAGCTTTATTTCTTAAGGCAGCAGGAAATTTATTTCCAAAAATTATAATTGCCACATTTGATTAGAAAAATATTCTAGCAGCTGAGAATAATATCTCTTTAGCCATAAAAATTAATGGAGTTAGACAAGCACAAGTACCTTTGTGTGGTATCTACTTGCCTATTAACAACTTTCTATCTTCCTGAAAATATTTTTGTAGAGATAATACCCCATATCTGTACCACTTACTTTGGTGCATAATCTACTAATCAGGGCCGAGGTTTTAGCTCAGTGGCACAAGCAATTGCTTGGCAAACATGAGGTCGTGAGTTTGATTCCAGATACAAATAAAAAAAATCCACCAATCAAGATAGTTTATCTTTAATTCTGTTGCGTACCTACTCAGTGGCAGTGGTTTATAATAAAAATATGGCTGGTGTTCTAAACCAGTGTTGGGGACATAGATGTTGAATGGACACTTGACACTTTGATCTGTCTTCAAAGGTTAGAATAATCCTTAAACAGATTCCTTTTAGGATCATTCCATTCATTTATTTTCTTGTATTTAAACATAAAGAACATTTTTGGAAGTATGACTTCAACCTATATTCAACTGACATTTAGTTAGTTCATAAGTAAATAGTAATAGCAAACTCTGTGGATAGAACTGATTACAAAAGGGTAATTATATCAAACTCTAAATTTATGAACAGGTTTATTTTACTCACTTCAGGATATCATATCAAACTATCTTAGGTTGGGTGGCTTGTACAACAGGAATTTATTGCTCCCGGTTCTGGAGGTGAGGGAGGCCAAGGTCAAGGCCCTAGCCACTTTTGCTCCTGGGAGGGGTCCTTCCATGATGTGTAGATGGCCACCTTTCTGCTATGTCCTCAAACAATCTTGGATTATAAAAGAGTTCTTCTTAGAAGGTCACCTATCCTATTGGAATAGGACTGCGCCTTTATGACCTCGTTTAATTTTAATTACTTCCTTAAAGCCTCTTAAATGCAGTCACATTAAGGGTTTTGGATTCAGCGAATAAATTTTAAGGAGACAGCATTCAATCTCTTGCAAGGTTTTATCTGAAAAGCTTGTTTGTAAGTCAGTTTACAAGCACACTTTCCCAAGGTGCTATGTTCCAAATGGTGTTTCAGAACCAAACTAACTTACCCACATGCATTTTCCATGACCTATATGAGCTCCAACAATAAACACAGAACATGTGGCCCATGAATTCTTCCATAATCCGTGTCATGAAAGGAGATGGTGATATCCACTTCCTGCCTTTCATGTGTTTATTGTCCTTCTATGTCTCTCTTATTTTAGATACTCCCCAAAACACTTCCTTCTACTGGTGACAGTACCTAAGGTAGTCTCCATAAGAGAGTTCTGACTCTAAGTACTACATAGCAGAAAAAAAATGGGTAAAAAGGAGTAAGATGCTTTGTTGTTGTTTGTTTGTTTGAGACAGGATCTTGCTAGGGATTCAGGCTGCAAACTCATGAAAATTCTCCTGATTCAGCCTCCCAATTGCTGGGATTAAAATTGTGTGCTCCCACGCCTACTGGGAGATGAGGACTGATACAGAATAAATACAAAGAAAATTATATTCAAAATGGGTCTTGCATCAATATGCATAAGAAATTCAGACTTCAGGTAAAGGAGAATTTTTTCCCAAATTCCTTTACATATTAAAACCTAAGTCTGGTTTTCCTGGATCATTATCCTATGTTAATGACAGAATCAAGAGAACACTATCCTCGGTTCCCCAAATGGTGCAGAGTAAAGAGACTCTCTACCTATGCCGATCAGACACCATCTTGCTGATGACTGCATGCCTGATGTGCTCCGAGAAGGAAATGCTCTCTGGTCCTGAGCGCAAGTAAAGCAGTCTCAAGCGGTTCCAGAGAGGCCAGCGAAGCGGCAGTGGTGTGGGAACATAGCAGACAAGCAGCCGTCTCGGACAGCCTGACACAATGGTAACAGACGCTGTGCTCTGACCACATTGAGGACCTATGCTATCTGGTCTACACTAAACTGTGGGCGCTGCCTAATAAACTCTGTGAATGACGTAAACATGAATGGAGGTTCAGCATTCCTAAAATGTTCTTCATTCCTGTGTAGTGCAAGTGATGCCTCAAGTTGCTGCAGTTCCTTGGGGGAGCCTACAAAACAGACTCACTCTGGCCAAGGCCAGATGGGGAGCTCAGGAAAACCCCAGTATCACTGGGACCCCAGGTGAGGCTCCAGGAGGCCAGAGACCTGTCAGGTTCCAGCTTACAGGGAAATCAGCAATCAGAAGTCACTTGCTGGGCCACCCCACTGAACTGCTGGGAGAAGAGGGAGAGAATTGGATGGCACAGGCAGCTACTGTGAAAAACTGGCTATCTAGAGACTACCCTGAGATCCAAAGTCTCCTTTAGGCTCCTCCATTCCATCCTCGGGTAACCAAATGGCAGCTCTGAAAGATCGAGTAATGGCGTGGAGAAAGTCAGCCCAATAATAAGTTGATTTGGAAAAGGTAGAATTTGTAAACTGAAAGGAAACTGTTCAAACTCAGAGGCTAATATATTATTAATTGAGGGAAAAGAGTAGTATAATAGGGGGAAAATGGGTGACATTTTCTTCACCCCAGACAGAGTACAAGTAAGTTATGTTTCATTTTCCAAGTGTTTTCTTGGTAGTCAGAATTCTGGGCCAGGTTGGACTATATAGCAAGACCTTGTCTCAATAAATAAATAATAAATAAATCAATAAATTTTCACCTTTGAAATATTTCTGATCATACAACCAATAAAACATGAAGGTAGCTTTAGTAGTCTGCCAAGTAATATGTCTAGTGAGACCTTGTTGTAGTGCCAGAATTAAATATATTAACCTCTGAACAGCACCCCAAGTTCAAGTCATTTTACAAACATACAAGAAGGTTTGTGCCAACATGAGTCTAAAACAGGGGTTCAGACATGTTAGGTAAGGCTGCTTCATAAAAAAGTCCTTCTGCAGAAGGAAATGAACCCAGTTTTGGACACAAGAGGTCCAGGACCTCCTGCCTATACCTAATGATAAAATGAGTTGAATTTGGGGGGATCTTTCAAGGTTGATAGATATTAATTCTGACTATGACACAAGGCCTCTGAGGGAAGCTCCAGACGGAAGATTCAGTCTTTGGAGGGGAAGACATTGTTCCCCAGGGAGCTGAGCCCATCCCTGAGATCCCTGCCCACAGCACAGACTCAGCTCCAAGCTTTAGAACAGAGAGGACCAGGAAAGAGACTCTGTGTTCCAAGCATTAGCTAGCTAGAAACGTTAAAAAGAACTTTAAACTTAAAGAAACAAAACATTTTATGTCTCTAGAAAGTGAGAATAAACTAGAACATCTGGTTTTCAATTGAAAAAAAATGATAACCTTAGCTGGGCATGGTGGCACATGCCTGTAATTCCAGCACTCGGGAGGCTGAGGCAGGAGGATTGTTGGAAGTTCAAGACCAGCCTGGGCTACAAAGTGAGCTTAAGGCCTGCCTGAACTGCATAGGGAGACCCTGTTTCAAAAAAAAAAAAAAATACAAAAGAAAAATAAATAAAAAAAGAAAAGAAATTATAACCTTAAAGGGAGAGGGTGCATTCTTTATTTCTTTACAAACATTAAAATATTCAGAACAACTAACAAGAGAATATTCGCAGTGGCCAACAAAACTCACGAGCACAAAGATGGAAAGAGAGAAGGTAGGAATGAATGGGGAGAGAGAAGAAAAACATAGGAACAGGTGATGGGAAATGTAAGTATTATGCTCAAAAGCATAGGGCATTACTCATTTATTACCTGAGCCTCCTACAATAATTACGGAGATGCTCACTCTAGGGAGGCATGAAAGAACTGTGAAAGAACTGAAAAATAAGGGCTAACAAAGCACTATTTTTAAAAAGCCCACTACACAACTCTACCTGTGTTTGAAAGAACAACCTGTTGTAATCTCTCCTGCTGGTAATGAAAGGGGTACAGGGTAATGAGATGGAGCGCTGCAGTCGACATTACCCATCGACCACGAACAGTAGGCATGCGGCACACTCACTCAAAGTCACAGCAGAATTCAATTCAGGAAACACAGAGCGAGCAGTGAGAAACTAATATGGACAGCTCAGGTTTTCAGTTTCATTATACCTTTCCCTACTGTATACAACTCTTGTTCTCTGACACTCAGAAATAATAATGGCAATAATAGTGATAGCTATTATTAACAATTCCTCAGACCTTATTAAAATTCTGATACTATGCAAAGCTCTTTGTATTAACAAACACAATTTTTATAAATCTCCATTGGTGCTATTATGAAGCAGTTTCATATGCAAAATTAATAGATGTGATTTAGTTAGCAATTAGTGAACCTGGTATGAGAACTCAGAAAAGAACAGTAAAAGCTCGTAATCTGTATTTTTTATGCAAATAAAATCAAATTCAGAATGTACATCAAATTAAAAGGTCATTTATTAAATTGTAGTCTCATCAAATTTTCAGAATCTAAAAAGTTTCATAATTAATATTTTATAGAAAGATGCATGTGAATGCCTTATCTTTCAAATCTTCCTACTTCAGGGCCAGGAATATAGCTCAGCAGCACCTGCCTGGCAAGCATGAGGGTCTGAATTTGATTCCAGTACACATACACAAAAAAAGTTATCCTATTTCATTCTGTTACTATCACTAAAATAACTGTTTCAAATCAAAGTTTACAACTGTGCCTAGTTGGGATTTTCTTGAATGTTGTGATTTCATTGCCATTATTTTATAGCAATGGTTGTCAATGAAAATGACTGTCCCTTATGGCTATTTGGCAATTTCCAGAGGCATTTTTGTTATGATATTATACTAAGGGAAGAAGTACTGTACTGGGTTCTGGTGTGAAAAAGCCAGGAACAACACAAAACATCCCACCCTGCAACACAGGAGTCCCTATGACAAAGGATTATCTAATCTCAAGTCAATAATGTCAAAATTGAGAAATCTTGCACTAGAACCATTGAGAAGCATATTGGTGGTTGTCCTCTGATATTAGCTGTTTATTCAACTGAACCCCACCTTATGGTCTGTCTATAGCAAAACTAGTATGTACTACAGCATGTACTTTAAGTCATCACTCCATGCCCACATCACCGTTTTTATTTCTAAATGACTGCCACTCCTACTTATACAAAACATTGTTTATGCTCATTGAGTGTGAAAGATGCTTTAAATCTTTGTGCAACATGATTCTAAGAATAAAAAGAAAGCTATAGTATTATGCCAAAAAATGGTGTTTTGGGCACTGACAGACCATATATGGAAAACAGTGGTCTCATAGGATTTAAAGGGAGCTGAAAAATCCCTATCATCTGGTGATATGGTAGTTATCATAATGGCATTGCACGAAGCATAACTGGCATGTTTGCAGTGATAAACTGACAAGTCTACCTATCATATGAAAGCACAATACACGGGATATATGCAATATACTACATTTGATGATGATAACAAACAACTTGGCCACTAGTTTATGTACTTATCCTATACTTTCATTTAGAGGGTACGCTTTATTTTTTAAAGAATAATACAGTCTGCTGTTATGCAGGCAGTGGCCTCATATCACTTATGTTTACCATATCTCTTACGTGTACCAGGAAGTTGTGTCAATTAATTGACCTATACTATGTAGATGTGAATAAATGCACACAGAATGTTGTGTGGACAGCAACAGAATCACCTCACGCTACTGTGCAGAAAATCGCTCCCATTGTTATGCACCGCATGGCTGCAGAGAGAAAGAAGGCAAAAAGAAAAAGTAGACAGGGAGATGAGAAGATACAGAGGAGGGGGAAAGGAGAAAGGAACTTTCTATGTTCACTGTTCTCTTTTAAAAACTGTGCTTCTCTTGCTGTATATTTGGAATACAAACAAAACCAATATTTGGCAACACCATCTTTTTTCCTGAACTTATCCAAATAACTGCTGAACAGATCAACACAGTTACCAACTTATTTTTAAGCACTATTCCAATCTTAGTTTTACAAATGTTAGCAACAGAAAAGAAGTTCTGTACTCCTGCCCATTCTTTTGCTCCAGTCTCAAGTTATTCCATAATACATCAAGAGAAGGAACTGTAATTTATCTAAACAATTTCAAAAGCAGATAGTTTCACATCATCAGTGGCAAAATAAAAGACCAAGGGATATCATATAATCACCAGCACCTATGGAAAAACAATCCAACCAAAACAACCCCAGGTAATGTCCACCTACTCAAAGTCAGGCTCTGGAGACAGAGTTGTCTGGCTCTGTCCACAGGGAAAGCCTGCTATCTTCGAGCTGTTCTGACGCAAGGTGGCGAGTCAGGTGCTCACTTCTATTTTCTGACACACTCGACCTTCCAATTGCTCACTTCCTTTGAAACAGACCCTGAGCAGCTGAAGGAGGGGAACCATGTTTCAAAAACTGTATTTTCCACTGTTTATCTCATGTAGGGGAATTAGGGTCACAAGCTAAAATGATAAAATTCCTGGACCGTCTCAGAAATTTGAAGAACATGACGATGTTTCCTGAGTGTCCCTTCAGCCTCCATTCAGAGGCTGTTGTATTCTGGAAATCTTTTGGGCAAATACACAGTGACTATCAGTGGTTATTTGGACTCCTTATTTTTCATTCTGAATTTGACCACATAAAAGATGAAAAACAAAATAAAAATATAACTAGAAGTAGACAAAATCATCAGAGTTCCATCTAAGTTAATAGTCAGTATAAGATTTGTCACTAAACAACATACATTGTTGTGTGTTTTATATTTTAAAATGCAAAAAGAGCCTTCTCCCATAAAATATCTCCTGGGATCTGAAACAAAAATAATTTAAATGTGCAGAATTGTGTTGGAGAATAGTTGAGTAATACACATAATGGACCAAGTAGGGTCCATGAACAGGGACAAACTAAAAAGAAACCAAGGGAGACTTCATAAAGAAGGGATGTGGACTAGGGTTAAAGGTGTTTCAATAGCCCATGAGGTCAGATTGGTAATAGAGACATCACATAGTGTAGGGGGGATGCTTGGGGTGGCAAGGTGCTAACTGGAAGTTGGAATTAAATGAAAAGTCTGTTCTTTGTCTAAAAGGGAAGTGGTTACATACATCTAACCTATTCTTGTTATAAAAAAATTATGCAGTAGTATTTTACTAGTAATCCTAAGTATTATATTCTTAGGTGCAATGTCTCTATCTTTAACACTGACCAAGATTCACTTCGAAGGAAAAAAAAAAAAAAAAACCCAGGTGAAGCTTAAATAAAACTACGTGTGCTCAATATAGTTCCTGGTCGGCCAGTGTGTACTTCAGCTATGCAGAGTAACATTTACTTATTTATTTTTGTTTGTTTGTTTTGCCATCCTGGGGATCAAACCCAGGGCCATGTGCATTCCAGAAAAGTACAACTGAGCTATAGCTCCAGCCCCAGAGATAATTTATTTTTACACAAAGTTTTAAAATTCTAAAGCAAAAAATGTGTCTCAGAGGAACTAGCAGGGCTTGCTTGTTGTGGGACCAAAGCTTAACTAAATGGCATCTCTTACTCAGGGCAGGGGACTCAAGAAGCAGAACTACTCTAACTCTTACGGGTTGTACCCATAAAGGCTTCTGGCCTCTGCCTGAGAAACCCTAAAAATAAGTAAGTTGAAAGGCAAAATAAGAGGTATTAAGCGACAAGGAGGTAGGTTCTGGAGATGTGAAGGAGAGCTGGTGAGGGAGGGAGACAGATGAGAGGGCAGGCAGAGAAAAAGTAAAAATGATGAAGCTATGACACACATCTCTTCCCCAGATGAATGCAGCCACTGTGCATTGCAAATATTTACCAATTTTAAAATTTAAAAGACAACATAGTTGGTTGAATCTAATAAAGAAATAATGGAGGTTTTTATTTTTTGTGTCTTTTCTGGTGATACACATTTATTTCATTCTACAAAGCTCTTGCTTTGTAACAGCTGAAAAATAAGACATAAATAAAATATTGTCCTTCAGCTTAAAACTGAGAAGCATTAATTTCATAAAGATAGAATTTATGAGTTGTATAAAAAAGGAACTCTATTTGGGTTAAAAGGGTTACAGAGAAAATGTCTAAAGCCACCAGTAAAACTAGAAATGCACTTTAGGAAGTTTTATTTTTTGATTCATCCTATCAAGATAAACTGATCAAGAAAAAATGGCTACAAATAATCTGTCTAGAAACATATCAATCTATAATCTATACCTAGACTTTTACATTATCCCAGAAAATTGTTGGCTGCAAATAAAATTTTAACACATATAAGAAACTAACTTTTCAGCAAAGCCTCCTTTACTGAATTCCCTTCAGCTTGGTAAGAGCAGCACCAACATTTCACAGAATCTCTCCTTATTTATCATGTGCACTGTAGGGTTAGAGATCTTGAAAAGAAGCACTTCTACTCACAAACTTAGGTAAGTTTATTAAGTGATTCAAGCCCTAAAGAAATGGAAATAATGACACCTTCCTCAGATGATTATTTATACCATTAAATCACACAACACATGTAAAATGCTTCACATAATACAACCGAATATAGTAATCTCTCAGTAAATGTGAACAACAGCAACAACAACAACAAAAAACCCCAAACCCTAGAGTTTTGGTTATAACACTACTTTTCTATTTAGCAGGACATTAAAGAACAAAACTCATCTGTGATAATGCTGGAAGTCAGAAACTACCTCCAAATCAGAGAGCTGCACTTTTTTTTTTAACAACATATGGATCTAGTTCAGCTGGAGTTTCCTGAATGAATGTGGACCTTTGCAGGCTGTTCCAAGCACATCCAGCACAGCTCAATCACTGGCACTGGAAACAAAGCTAATGCTCTGAAAAGCCGCACATGATAGAGATTAAGCTACCTGTCCTGAAAGTGGATGTGAATGTATTTAAATAGAAAAGGAATGACTTAGAAGAAAAGGAATTTAGGCACAGTCTCCTTTGTATAATCTAAATGCAGCTTGTTGATTTCTTTCAGAAATATTCTGAGTTTAATATAACACCATTGTGCCCGTTGACAAACAGGTTTCATATGCACCGTGTGCATGGTTAATGCGGGACATGATTCTTGCTCATTTGCCTTGAACATTTCACCCTGAAAGTGGGGAAATGAAACTCCTCACCCAATACTAAGCAGTTTAGTAAGCTCTTGCTGCTAAGCTGTGCTGCTAGGGCCATGGGGCATTTCTGAATAATTGAGTTTAAGCTTAAATAATGATCAGATGCCCCTAGAAAACCTATTGACAGACACCAGACTCAACAAAGAAACAGAGGTTTTTCATCACGGTACTGATTCTGTGGCATGGTGGGCCTGCAGTATAAAAGTTTATTGTTAAAAAAACACACTGAATCTTTTTAACTTTTGCTTACTAGGTAAAGGGCATTTTTAAAAGGAATCATCTATTGGGATCAACTGTTTCTGTATTCAGCACCTTAATTCGTTAACATAGAGAATATTTCATATTTTAAAAAATCATTAAAATATTCTAGGTTTAATGTCTAAGTTTAAAATTTTTAAAGTAGCTTACTCTGTTTTTGCCCTATACATTGTGTTAAGTGGCAACTCTGAGCCAAATTTTCTGGGTTTTGCAGGGGTGGAGCAAATAGGATTATTAGCTTTTTGTATTTATTTAGAAACTCAGTATTTTTCTATCTTCAACTCTTCATGCTTAAGACTAGAGCTAAAATTGAATAAACGTGTTGTTTCTTGACAGTGATAGAGGGAATCAGGTAGTAAGGTTCAGAGAGAGACAAAAACCTAATTTTTACTTAATTTATGTGTACACTCAGTGGAGGTAGTAAAGTTCAAAATACTGCCCAATGAAAGCAAAAAATCAGTATCTTTGGTCAACATCTAAAGAAAGATGTAGGGGGTGAGTTTGAACACCTCCTAAGTGCTGCTCATTGTTAAACATTTTACAAACACTGCTGCTTCCTCATGATAGACTAATAAATGTATTACTAGTCATTTTTACAAGAGAAGACATAGAGCTTTAAAGAGGTCAGGGAACATGACTAAAGTTAAATAGCTGATAAAGCAAAACCCTAGGATTTCAACCAAAGTCAGCCCTGGACACAGACACTGTTATGGCATCCCCTAAAATCTGTATGTTGAAGCCCTACCCTCCAACACAACCATATTTGGAGATAGGGCTTTTGATAAAGATCAGTAAGTTTAAATGAGAATATAAGGGTGTGGTGTTCAAATAATAAGACTGATGTCCTGAAGAAAGAGTGGGTATACCTGTGCTAAGAACATGTGAGGTTGTAACAAGGACATGGCCACCTGCAAACCAAGGGGCCTTAGGAGAAACTGAACCTACCAACACCTTGATCTTGGCCTTCCAGGCTCCAGAACTGTAAGCAAATAAAGTTTCTGCTTAAGCCATCCTATCTGTGGAATTGTGTTATGACAGCCTTAGCTAGACCAATTTGAACTTTAAAGATTTTCTTTTCTGTTAATTCTTGTTAAGGATGTACAAGAGCTAGTGTTAAAGTGTCTGAAGTGCAAGATAGAGGGGGTCTGTTTTTATCACACTATCTTCGGGATCTGACACAAAATAAATGCTTAATAAAACTTGTTAAGAGAATACAATACTGAATGGGAACAAATTAAACCTATTGAAATACTTTCTGTCAGAGTTTTACTGTGCTAAAAAAGAGACGATGCAATATAAAAGTTCCTCCCTTGTTAGGTCTTGCAGTATATGTGTGAGTAAAGGAAGAGCCAGCCCTTCTCTCATATTCAGTTAACCCTATTCCCGCACATGCAGTTCTCACTTTCAAGCATGTGATGATGCCTCCTTTAAATCAGTATCAGCAGTGCCCCAATACTATGGACCTCTGGTGTCACAGATCACCCCAGCCTGTCATAGAAACCTTCCTGCCCAGGAACTATTTGCCCAACGGAAACAAAGATTTAGCCAACTAGTTCTCAGTGATAAGCTAATGAGGACCTGCTATCTGACTTCTTAAGAAAAATGAGTTTTTTAAAAAGTTGTTTCAAATCTGGATAAAATAATACCATACAGACCAGCCACATCTAACTCTCAGAGAAGATGATAAATCACCTCTATGTACCATCTTACTGTAAAGAAACTGGGTCACAGAAAAGTTCAACAATTTGCCCAGTCATGATCTTATAGGATCTGGTCAAAGTGGCCCAAGGATGCTCTGGCAGCACCTGAGTGCTTGTGAGAAATGCTGACACTCAGGCCCATTCAAATGTCTGAAATGGACTCTGCACTTCAGAGCTGGAGAAATCCTTCTGGAGCAGTGACAGTATGAAGCTTTGGATCCAGATGCCTGATTTTTAAATCAAGTTTTGCTGCCTTGTTTCTCATCACTGAGCTCCTGCGAACAATGTGCACCCTCACCCTCCTTCCTTGATTAGGTTCCCACAGTCACAGTTCTAATGGTGGGCCCCCCACTGGGTAGGTGGATCAGATGGGACCTCAGAGTTGCATGTACTCTCTGTAGAACTGGATCAGTGCGACTCCCTCAAGGGGAGCAGCCACAAGTGAGAGAGGCTTGTTTATCTCTATTTCACAGACAAAGAAACTGAAGCTCCCAGATAAGTGAAATAAAAATTGAGTTGTGATGGTGCTCACTTCTCAGATCATGCTGGGCAGAAAGACACAGCTCCTAATACTGTATCATAAAGCCATCTGGAGAAAGCTCTCCAGTTACTTCAAGATCAAGACTTTTAAAACCTCTCGAAAGCTCTCTATAATTCTAGGTGGCTGTCATGCTTTTCCTCTTATAGAATAATGCTGAGAATCATTACTATAAGCTCAAAAGCTCTAATATGCTTTATCACATTCTTCCTCAAACATTTCTACAGCCTGTAACAATGGGTACCCTCTCTTCTCTCATGTGATATAATATGCCAGTTCCTTGAATGTGTATATTCATTTAATGTTAAGTATTCTTCTGAAACCCCAAGACCCTTGAAATAGACCTGAGATGGATTTATGATGACAATGGGTGGAAGAACCCACATGCTTCCTCTCTTTTGTTCAACTCTGGGAGGAAGACATGAATGACAGCCCATTCCCTTGGGATCACTTGTAGGTTGTAATGCCCACACCTTAGCTTCTTTAGTCATGGTGAGATGAAAAAGAAACAGAGCAGCTACAGCAAAGACCTTAAGATTCCAAGTAAAACCATGGATATGATGAATGAACACTGTGACTGATATTCCATATGGAAAGAAGGCGAGAACTATTCATGTGGCAGCTGGAGGGGCCAGGCATGCAGAGTGTGTTAACGCTCTACCACAAACCATTCCCGGTAGGATCGACTGCTTTTTGGAAGCTCCACTGACCTTGTAGGTGCAGTTTCTAGTCACTCTTCATCTTCAGAAAAATATCCCTTTGCCATTTACTAGCCAGTAACAAGAAATACAGAAATATGTTTGTTCTGACGAAAATGCTGCCTTGTGGTACTCCTAGGATCTTTACCTAAGATAGCGGTATTCTTACAAATTTGCCAATTACTCTATTGATTCTTGTGAGAAACCTGGCAAGTTATGAACACACAGAGCCAATAATATTGTTACTAAAACTTGTGCACTGTTAATCAATCCTACCAAGATTAACTTAGTGATACAGTCAAGTAATATAATTTTAGTGTTTTACTATCACTTCTTCATTTAATCTGATGAACATACTACATAGAATGTAATAGTAATATGCTTATACTGTTATTTGCTAGACAGCACATGATAGAATCCCATTTTTCTAGACAACAGCTTAATAAAATTAAATCAGATTCAGTAAGTATGTTTAATGAGATTCTTTGCAATCCATCTCAGTGGTTTGGTCCAATGCAGAGATTTCTACAGGGGTTGAAACACTATTTATATATATATTTTTATTTTTCCCCCAAATTGATGATATTTGAATGCATGGATTTAACACTTCATAGGAATTTCAATAAAAAAGGAGAATGTACTTGGCAAAAGAATAATTGTACTCTTTTTGGCTCAGACTATTCTCCTTTGGGAAAGGAGTGTTGACAATCATATGAGGTTGGAATTATGGTGAGTTGTGAGTGCAAAATATGCAGTTAAGACCTTGGGACTAAGGCCACTTGTACTTTAATACTTACAAACTATGTGATTCAAATGAGTTATCTCTCTGAGCCTCAGTTTCCCTGTGTGTAAAACAGTAACATTTGATTACTTCTTTAGTAAGGATTAAAAGAGATTGAGTTGTGTTGTCACTAAAAGTTTCATAGAGAGAATGGTTACTCTTTATCATGAGGCTATGAATCACCTCAGTTTTTAAAAAGTTAGAGGATGTGTGATGGATTCTCTATGAGTGCCATCTACTCTCAAGGATCTTACCTGCTCCCATCCCTGATAGGCAATTCTATCGTACAGTCAATCTTATGGACACCATTAGGATCAAAGCTAAAAATATCATTTTAATTAGATGGTTATAGAATAGTCCTAAACAACCTAGTCAAAAAATTTTATTGATATGGTATAAATTGATAATGGTTTGAAATTGATAGCTATTAGTAACAAATATCCTTTAATCTAAATACCCAAGTTTATGTTCCTTGTACTATCAACTTGCAAAATAAAATTAGGCATATGCACATTGAGAAGGCATCATATTTTTGTCTACACATTAGCCTAAAGGGACCAAACAGTCAGTTAATTTGTTCAGATAGAAATACAGAGAGAAATCCAACTGACAACTGAGACCAAAACACAATGGTGTCATTCCAGAAGCCACTAAAATGCACATGCATAGGCATTGGGAAATATCATGCACATGTCAAGACATCTTCAATAAACTTTAAAATGGGTTGGTGCTTTAGTAATGTTATCTAATTTTAGCTATACAATTTAAATAAAGCAAGTAGGTCCAAATGACATCCCCAGACACCAGGACTGAAAAGCGTATAATGCTGCTAAGATCTGGAGACTTAGACATCTCATAGTCAGGGACCTAGTACTGAGTCCCAGGTATATCTCTGAAGGCTCTGATAAATGTGTCACGACCCTTAAACTGCTCCAGAAATTCATGGCCAGGTCTTATAAAAGGTCTCAGGATCTTGGAACATGCATAAAACTCAAACCTACCCCCTACTCCTTCCTACCACTTCAATCCAGGAGTCAAAAGGAAGTATAAGCAGACTGTTGTTCTGAATTGAAAAACCCTAAACCCACATCCTTGTGAAAAGTAGAAGAGGGAACTCTAAGCTCTGAGCAACACTGGTAAACTCCCACCTCACCCTGAAACTGTCACTGCCTCTTCACCATTCTCAGTGAAAGTCTCATTCATCTCTGTGTCCTTGTTAAGTCAGCCACCACAAAAAGCTAGTACTCCCTCTCACTCATCAGTTCTACTGTCCTAAAGACAACACTTCCTATTAACCTTCAGGTCTACAACCCAACCACACAGGATTCTATATTCACACTTCCTTTTACTTCCTCCTTAATATTATCATCACAATACACACTTTAACTCATATGCATTTATTTGCTTATCTCTCTTCCTCACTAGAATATAAGCTCCATCAGTGTTATTATTTAGATCTAAAATATCCCCCAAAGTCTCATGTGTTAGAGGTGGGGTTTTCAGAAGGAGAATAGGTCATGGGAGTTTTATGCTCACCAGTGGATTAATCTATTGTGAGTTCATAGCTGACTGTGCTGCTGAGAGGTGGGACATCACTGGAGGAGGTGAGTCACTGGGGATGTGACCTACAAAGGCTTATTCTTGTTTCTGGCTCCTTCCTAGCTCTGCTTCCTGATTGTCAAAGGTTACCTAGCTTTCCTCCATCGGGCCCTCTACCATGCATTTCTGCCTTAGAGCCAGATAATCATGGACCGAACCCTCTGAAACCCTAAGCTCAAACAAATCTTTCCTCTATGCTATGAGTATCAAGCATTTTGCTCCAGAAATATGAAAACTGAACAAATCAATCAGGATATTTATTTCCTTATGGATTTTAAAGTAAATAAATGTATTCTTTTATAGTAACACAAATTTATAAGTTATACTTCACTGTTTTGACTGAATACTTAACTAAGGTCAGATCCAATAGTAAAATGTCATTATTATGTATTTGAGAGAAGTTTGTTACAGGGACAGATATCTAGCTACAGATCTCTTCAGGGCAGAAACATTACATATGAAAAAGGGTATGTCTCCTTCCTTCTTCTCTTCATCGCTCTCTGCTTTCCACTTCCCTTCCATGAGTTGTCTCTCTTCTGCCACACCACTCTGCATTGCAGCTATCCAACCGTGGACTGAAACCTATACAAACTGTGAGACCAAATAAACCTTTCCTCTTTTCAACTGATATTTTAATTGATTTCAGTTGATAATGTCATTTTTCAGCCATTTCATTTTGCTGACAACAGATTTTCACTACCTTTATGATGCTCGTGTTTATTTTAAATACAAGAATAAAGTATTTTTATTTCAAAATGCTTCCTGTTGTGCTTAGTCACAGCGCCAAAGCAATGAATTTAATCACAGAAATGATGGTACAACGGAATAAGTTAAAGTTTTCATTTCCAATTTTTCTCTTCCCTGGGATATCAGATGCTGAATGAATCTACAAAATCTGTAATAAACACAGAGTAATGTATATATGTTTATCTCTGCAGGGAGTGTTGCCTACAATCCTAACACTATTACTGAGTACACATAATTAGCATAATCTAGCAATACTGGGAGTTTCCTTTATTTTTAGAAAGAATTCCCTGGCTTGAATAAATTTTATACTATATTTTCCACATCAAGGGCAACATGATCTTTTTGTGGAATCTGTAGCATGAAACAAAACTCTCAAACAGTTTCATTAAGGTTGCTTATCAGTTTTACACTGTCCAGGTGCCATGGGGTGTTTCTGCTAGTATCATTTGCATCAAGCTTAAAACTAATGAAAATCCAAATATAATTAGGAAGTAGAGGTGGGGAGAAGAGAGGTTCCAAGTCAGGGTGGCTTCTCTTATTGTGCTGGAGGGAAGAAGACTGTGATGCATCTTTGATAGCAGCAGTGGAGGAAATGAAGCACTGATTACAAGCCAGGTTTGAGCTAATGTTAATATGAGGAAATCAACATTATCCTGATTACTACATGTGAGAAACAGATGCCAATCCCTTCTTTTTTGTGCTGATGTAATAAAGGCATTGTGTCTCCTTTACAAAACAGAGTTACAATCAAAATGTTTTCTGAGTCAATATCGAAACCGCAGGAACACCCAAAGTCTGGGCATAGATATTAAGTATTTCTTTGAAGGGTGGAGATTCTCTAGGAATTGGGAACAGCTTGGTGGAGTTGTCAACTGTGTGTCATTATTCCTAAACAGTTAACCTCTGGCTACTTTCTCCTATCCTACATCAATAGCCAACCCCCATACACAACTCACATAAACACAATCATTATTAAGTGCTCTTGCTTTTGTTTGGAAGCTCCCTCTCTGTGCTTCCATAGGATATGTATGGAAATGCCTTGAGCAACTAAGCACTACGATCTTGTCTTATTAGCTTTTGCATTCCTGAGATTTGCCCAGTCACTGGCAACAAACCTTATGCTATGTTTCCTGCCCTTCACTTTACATCTCTCCAAAATATTACTATTTTTTCACAGAAGATCATCCTACATAGCAACAATGAAATATCCTTCTATCAATTAAATTTAATTACAGGTTTGCAGATCTAGTCTTAGAAGTTATTCTCTAGTATCATAACCAAAAAAAAAAAAAAAAAAAACATCCACGCAATCCTTTAAATGGTTTAGCACTTGAACTCTGAGGTGCTGTTACCTTGGGGGAAGTAACTATGAAGCACCAGTATGTTCTAATAATTTAGAAAAAATAATATAAAGGTATAAATGTGCTGTAAAATGACTAAATTTCCAAATATATATATATATATATATATATATATATATATATATATATACACACACACACACATATAGGCCTTTGTTCAAATAGTCTATTTGTGATACACATATGCAAATTTCCAGGTCAGAAGAAACAGCTTACCTATTAATTCTGATCAGATGAAAGAGCTTAAAACATTTCTTCCAATTCTACCCCAGTATAGCGACCACTGTTACCACATACCTACCAATGTCTGCAGAAAACCTCAGCTTAATTGAAATGACCTTTAAATCACACTCTCCCCAAAATCACCTAGTGCTTCTCCCCATGTCTTCTTCCCCCAAATCACAAATGACCCCCTTAATCCTCATCACTGTGTCAAGTCTTGGTGTAATCATACAGAATACAGACAAAGTAAAAGTCTGTAATAAAAAGTTGGCCTTATGCTCACAGATTGAGTGAGTTGCTGCTACAGAAGGTGCAGCAGTAAAACCTCACAGAGCCTCATTTTGGCACATCTTGGATCAGTTCGGCAGGCCCCGATTATGCCCCTGCTCTGCAACTCCTCATTCCTCCAAGAAAGCTGTTCTGCTTCTTCACAGCTCCTCCTCTTGCAATCAAGGGTCTGACACTGGCCATGGACCACGTTTATTTTTCTGCCTTTGGCACTGGGAGCTTGTCTGTTGGAGGATAAAAGTGGAATTCTCGGCTGTCTGCAGGGCTTTCCCCAGGGAACAGAGCATGAAACCCAAACTTATATAAAATCATATCCTGTTTGCAAACATCATATTCCCTTTGCTTCTCACTAATCTGGTGCTGTAAACCCCAGCACAGCTTGAGAGCCCATTCCTCATCTAAACAAATGCCATAAGCCCTTTTATACTTTTACAACCATGTCAAAAAATAATATTGCCTGCCAATAGTGATGTGATTGGAGTTGCCTCCTCCGAGCCATAAAAGAAGTGCAGAGTCTGTTATCAATTTCTCTAAGTGTATCAGGGGAATTATGGGTCGATTCAGTTCCAAGTTATAAATGACAACTCAAAAGCCGCAGAAGCGTTTGAAGCTGGGAGCTGATGACGACATTATCATAAAAGCCTGCTCGTCCTTGCTTTTGTGGGTTTTTTTGTGGCCTATCAAGTGAACAGGGGAAAATATGGCTGAGAAATGACTTCAAGATTTCTTCACACAGCAGCATGTCAGATGGCCAAGAAAGTGATCACTATTTTTAGTGATGTACCCTGAGGAGTAGGAATTAATGTCGTCCTGCGCTGGCTTTGGTTTCCAGAGCCCCTTCATTATCTATTTCACTAGACAACAATGGTAACTTGGTAAAATGGTAACTGGTGTATTTTCTGGTGCAATTGCACCATAATTGAAAATGAGTCATGCCATGGTAACTAAATAAAATGAGATGCAAATACCAAGGAATTTGCAAATCTTGAGATTGTTGCTCAAAATGCAATTCTGAGGAATATATTTTAAAGCACCTCAAATATCATTCACAGTTTGAGCTGTCTCATCAACATTCCAACTACTTAAGCAATTTTAGAGGGAAAGATAATAAGTAAATGTTTTCTGATTTCATAATGTCCAAAGTATTGTCCTCAAAACTCAATTAATCTATTGGCATCCAGTAGCTAAACATTAAACTCACCTAGAATGTAGTTATATATTCTAAGTAACTAGCATTTACTTTAACAATTGGAAATTATTGTGTATTTTGAAATTGAAACCAATGGGTCTGTCTGAAATAATCATACAAAAACCAGAAAAGTTTCTTGAGACAAGAGCAATTTCAGTATTTTCCAAGATCTCCAGAGTACCCCCTACAATACTACCTGGGCCCAGGGTACCTCCCAACACGAAATAGGGCCCCTCCAAGTTCCTACTTTGTATCTTTTGTAAAGGTCTGGTATTGGCCTCAAAGTGAAAATTTAGGCTGGTTCAAATCCAGAGGGCAAAGAGTCACTCATAGGACTTTCATCAAAACCAAAGCTCTAAGGGAGCAAGACAGTTTCTTGACTGGCTAAGAATATGATTTGGTTCCTAAAAGCAAAAAACTAAAATCACAGAAGCACACAAGATGATCAAATCAATCTAGCTTTCTAGAGCACTAACAAGTAACAACTTGTGTATATGTATGCACAGACTTGTGTATATGTATGCACACATGAGTACATGTGTGCATACACATACACACACACACACACATATACACACTCACCTAGATCTACATAACTGTCCCAGAAGACATTTGGGCCAATATAATAAGCACAGTGCCCTCTCTCCAGCCTTCTGGAGCACCGATGGAGCCAACCAAATTCAGGCCACATCCTACTACCTCTGTTTGCCCATGCTAGTTAACCACCATCAGAGGTACCACCGTCCAGTCCTTACACTTTCGTAAGGATTTATTTGATGACATACTCTGTTATGGTTTGCCTCTGGATAACCCCCAAAGCTTCCTGCAGGCATGGGGAAGCCTTTTGAAGGAAGTTGAGTTCAGCATCAGTGATTTGTTTGTTGTCTAGTGCTGGAATTGACAGTGTTAGTGCTATACCCATCCAGGGGAAAGGAGCTGGCATATAATCTGAGGGAGGAAAGGAGATGTGCTCTTCCCTTTTTGCAATTGTCACCTTTGGTACCTGCTGCCACCATGAATGGTTGCCCCTGTGTCATGCCACCCTGTCTTAAAGCCAGCTGAGTATGGACTGAAACCTCTAAAAACTATAAATAAAACTTTCCTTCCTTCATTTTGAGTGTCAAGTATTTTGTCTCAGCAATGAGAGAAAAATAACTAAGACACACTTGTAACCTGTGTTCATATTGTATGCACATTCAAAGATACCAAGCACTGTTATTTCTTTGGACACGTTTTTTTTTTGTTTGTTTGTTTTTTGGTGGTACTGGGGATTGAACCCTGGACCTTGACACTAAACCAAATGCCCAGATTTGTTTATTTTTTTAATTTTGAAATGAGATCTTAAATTTTCCAGACTGGACTTAAACTTTAATTACTCCTGTCTCGGCCTCCTAGAGTGCTGGGATTTACTAGTGTCATTCTGTCTACCAGATAAGAAGTTCCCTTGGCATAAATAAGGTTGGACCACTAGAATAGAGAAAATTTGTGTTCGAGGGTTACTGAGTTACAGGTATGTCCCAGAGCAGATTTGAGAAATGATCCTTGCAAGCTGTTCTCAGATCATCTCTGGACCATGAAGTAAACGTGCTTGTAAATGAGTAGGGTTTGATATCCACCATTCTCTAATAGCTCTGGTTTCCTCCCTATCACTGTTTCCATGCAGTAGTCATTAGCTTTTTATTCTTTGCCTCATTTACACATAAGCAGCCATTCTCTTAAAACAGCCACTTGAGTTATTAGAAAACAAGCACAAAAGCCAAAAAACCCACTTTAAAATGCCTTTGTAAGCTCCCTGCTCCATGGTGCTGGGAAGGGGCTGCTAAAATGAGTGAGGATTAATGTGGGCAATGACTGCCCTGTGTCAAGGGTCACAAAAAAAAAGTCACTGTGGCCTGCCACAAATGAGGAAGACTACCTCTGCCACACTTCAGCCCACCAGGCCAAAGGGCTGAGCTGCCATCAGCCTGATAAAGATGAAAGTCATTGCAGAACCTTGGACACATTTTCAGAGTATCTTCACATAAATATGCTCACCAACCTGACCTTCCAGCATTTCTCCCTTTACTGTGCAACTTTAAGAAAACAACCTCACTTCTCACCGCATGCAGTTTCTGAGCTGCAAAATTGTATTAATCATAATGATTTTTTATGGTTTATCTGTTTCATAAAACTCTGTTATGTAGGTTGTTTACGGACGAGCTCTGAACTCCACATGGATATTGGCTGTACTTGCCATTCTTATTCCCAGAGGGGACAGGATCACAGTGGAAGGAAAAGAAAGATATCCCTCAGTAAGTCTGGTATCATTAAATTGACAGAATGAATAGAAAATATATGGGGTTTCCCCAAATAAAGTACAATTATAGCAAAGAATTGTCCAAAACATTATGCATTCATAACTAGGTTCAATTCTCTGCATTTAGGATCCAAGATATATTTAATTTAAATTTTTAGCCCTGGGAACCCTGCCTTAGAATAATGTTGTCTTAACATAACGTAGCACTTAGTTCTGCAGAATAATGGTTTGTTACTGGTAAGGGTTAATTTTAAATAGATTGCAGGTTATAGGGTTTGTTCTAATCATCTACAAAAATGTAGGCAGTTTTCTTCATATGTTGCTGGATTTGAACAAATTTGTCCTTGAAATATGATATAAATATCCTGGGTCAAAAGGCTTTGTTAATTATTGAAGACAAAAATGGCCTCAAGGGGTTCACAAACAAAACGTCCCATAACGCAAAGCACTTTGTGAAGTTTATGCTATTTTCACCAGCAATAGAATGTTTGTACATAGTTGGAGCCTACTAAAAGTAAAATTTTCTTGCAAAACTGTGTTTAAATGTCTTGTGTTAACTTTTCTCCAGCTATATAAAAGTCTAGCAAAGGTGGTTTCATGAATGCATAACCCCTCACAAAGGAATTCGCAGTTTGAAGAGTTCTATGTTGCCACCATCTAAAAATTCCTAGTAATTTTTGAACAAGGGGCCCTACCTTTTGGCAATTACCTCTGCAAATTATACAGCCCATTCTGAAGTCTAGTATAACCTTAAACAGTCTTAAGCATACCTAAATAAATAGGTTAAGGAGTTTTTTGTGTAAGATTTTTTTATTCAAAAGCAAGAAACAAGCTCATACTTACCCCAAGTCCACCACAAGGTAATGAGGAAAAGAACTTTTGAGAGTCATCACCTACACAGTAAGGAGATATAAAAAATACACAAATTATGAATATACAGGTTTAAAAAATAGTGTTTATTCACATATAAAATTATGCTACACAGTATTTATCACTTAACTCAAAAAAGAAATTGGTGAAATTTAGGCAAATTCAAAGACTCAGTTTTCAAAATACTCTGTTTATCTATATGTACGTACAGGTAAGAACTCAAAGCAAACGAATGTAAATAATGTTACATGTAGAATCTTACTCCACATGAACAAATTCATACCCACAAAATTAGTGTAAAAGATGCATATTGTGTGTATATATATTTATAACATTTTAAAATTATAATTTATGTTAAATAACTCAGCTCTTCACTGAATTTGATGCTTTGAGTCACTAGGCTTATGAAATTGCATATTATCATTTTAAAAATATTTCAAATACTAAAATTTCTTCCCAGATATACAGACACCCTTAATTTTTACTTCATAAATAGCTAACATATTTAGCTATAAGAGGCTGAATATACTTAAGATGTAGCTAAGGTACACTGTAAGCCTCTTCAACATCCATGATTTTTTTAATTAAAAAAAGAAAACTTGCTTTGGAGATCTGTATGTTAAATATAAAAATATCTTCTCTGAAAACACATGCCAAAATCTTAACTGTGGTTCTATCTGGAGGATATTTCATGGGATTTTCAGCAATCACTTTGATTAGCTGTACCTTAATTTCTACATTATCTACTTCATAATTACAGAAAAACAAGCAAATGCTCCTACACCTTTAGAGGAACATCTGCCTGTGTATTAACTAGAGGGAAGCAGTATTTCTATCTTTGAATCAAATGATTCCTCTAATTCACCTATCCCATTCATTTGTCTTACTGATGATCAATGAAATAAATAATTCAAATACAAAACACATTTGTGCTGAAATTCACATGCTGTGTCAGTATAGTGTAAATAAATTGTAGTGTCACAAAGAAAGTTTTTTTTGCAAGCCATAAAGTATATGAGTTGATTTTTCAAATGCAATTTACCAATAGACAAAAAATGACTAAGAGAAATGCAAGCAAAAATGAAGACACATAGTTAAACAGAAAGATCTTCAGTTAAAAAGAAAAGAAAAGAAAACAGAACAGAACAGATAAGGGTCCAGCCCAGTGGTAGACTGCTTGCCTAACATGTATGAGGCCTTAGATTCAATCGGCAGTATTGCAAGAACAAATGCAACAAAAACAAAGGTAAGAAGTCAATAAAAAAATTAACACCTTAAGGCCTGGTGTTAAAGGTGGAATACTGGCATCAGTAAGTATATTTCAAAAGCTGTCTGGAGAACATGCAGAAAGGTAGTTTTCTCACGTTATTAATCTTAGCAAAGATATTAATGTAACCTTGAATATTCTGAAGCCTGATTCTACATATTAACTGTGAATTAAAATATACATGTATACAGGGCTGGGGATTTAGCTCAGCAGCATAAGCGCCTGCCTTGCAAGTGTGTGGTCATGAGTTCTATCCCTGGTACCGATAACAAGGAAAAAGAAAAAAAATACATGTATAGTTTAATATTTGAACTATTTATCCATGATCATCAAAAGGCATAAAGGTAATGTTACACTGTAATGAAATAATGTTTAAAAGGTAACTTAAAAATGATTAAAACCTAAGATTAAAAGGACAATAAATGTATGTCTCTTATGGATAATTTTATGTAGTAATATTGATATAATACAAAACAGGCAAATAATTGATCATTTAAATTTAATATGTGCGAGAAACAGTTAATCCATAGCGTGACTGGATTTCTTTTGCATGTATTATATTGCTTTATCAATGGACAGAAAACTAGATAGCGACAAAGTAATGGAAACTGGTAATAAGAATGGCAGGAATATTAATGCAAAGGAAACCTTGTACCAGACTGATTGAAGACAATATTATGAAAGTGTCATTAGGGGAGGAAAGTGGTGCCTGTTTTCAAATCTACTTTATGTAGATATCTTTCAAAATACAAAGACTGATAGGTCTTTTCATACAGAACTTTTAAATTTTTCCTCAACTCTAGAACTTTATTATCAAATAGCATCAGTCTAACTCAGAAGCGACACCTCTTGTTGGTGTGGGAAAAGCTGGAGGTAGTTAGTTGGTTCCTTCAAAAGAACCAAGAAAAAATGTCTACATCATAGAAGTTTAGATCAATTATTTAAATTTATTGTATACCTTTAATTCTGCTGCATAAATCATTTTTCACCATCAAATCTTATCAATATTCTCTCTAAAAGCTGATCGATGTTTATGTTTACTTTTTCTGCCTAATTTTCCTCCAAGCTACCATTACCTATCCTGACACATAATGAAGGTACACGCACTCACCTACAGGCCTCACTTCAAGTATTTATGGGTGCTTGCCTTCATTTTTAAAAAAGGCATATTTTAAGTGTTATACTAGGTCATTTTTAATTTCTTCCTATAATTGCTTTCCAAGATGTTTATTCATTATATGTCATATGCGGGCTTTCAAATTTGTTAGGGCTGGTTAATATAAACTATTTTGAAATAATACTGAATTAAGTGAAAGAGTTTGATAATTGGGACTGACATAAGAGCTTTGTTTGAAAGAAAGGGACTAAAAATGTCCTAACATGTCTTTTATAATTAAAACACTTCATATATAACTATTTCAGTAGTACTGCTATGATATGTACTGTTATTAAATTATAAAAAGTTATCAATATAATTTTTTGCCTCTTATTCCAGAATTTCCTGAGGCAGGAAGATTTGAGCCCAGTCTAAACAATTTAGCAACTTAATGAAACCATGACTTAAAAAAATAAAAAGGGATTTAGCTCAACACAAAGACCCTGGCTTCAATCTCCTTTACAATTAAAAAAACAAACAAACAAATATTTCAACCAATGTTTTGTCACAATTTTTTCCAAAAATCTGACATTTTTAGCATTCATATAAAGTTTATATAAAGTTCTACAACTTTATTTTTTGAGACAGGGTCTCATGATATAGTTCAAGCTGTTTTAAACTATGTAGCACAGGCTGGCCTCAAACTTAGGGCAGGCAATTTTCCTGCCCAACCTCCCTAGTGCTGGAATTAAAGATGTGTGCCATTATATCTGGCTTTACTTTAAAATCTGCTATGAAGTTTTTTTTTAATGCAAAACATCACGTTAATCAGTTTTCTACTTGTACCTCTTACTACGCTATTTCCCACAAGTAAGGCATCTATAATAAGATATATAAATGCCATCTTACTTTACCATCAAATTAGTAACCTAAGCATGGTACTGAGTTTCCTCTTAAAATAAGGTGTATTGTTATCTAAGTGTGTTATAGGCATAGAAAAATAAACTTAAGGTCCAAAAAAATGGGAAAAGTAAAGAAATTTGTATAAGTGAAAAGATCTGCCCCTCTATGTCAAAATACACTATAAATGTGGTATTTAGATAAAGGTTAGTTTTAAAGGAAGCATCTTGCAATGGATAGTTTTGGGGTTTTTTTCTAATGCAGGATCTTAATCTGCTTTACTTCGCTTGTACACGACTCACTTCACAAAGCAATGCCTCTGGAAAAAGTGATTTTTTTGGTCACACTTGCTTGCCAAGTATTTTGAACTGACACCAACACTGACTAATGATAGTGCTGGAATGTGCTGTTCTCAGGAGAATGGACGCCCATACAGACCTAGGAGGATCCTGGGGTCCAACTTCTGTCCATCCAGGGGACTGGTGCCATACAACAGTGAGTGATGTTCAGAATGAACAAGCTGTATTTCCTCTAGGCTGGCTTTTCGACCTTGAATTCGCTGAAAGAAAATAGCAGAAACCAATAGTTCTCTACTGAAAACATTCAGAAGAAAATGAGGCCCTAAGTCACATTTAAGATGATTAATAATGAGTTGAGTTTCATCATGCAGGAATGTGACACTGATTTGCTTGGTAAAGTACTATAATAATGCTTGAAAAATGAGCAAATGCAAGGTTCAGACCCAATGGATTATTTCTGCCTAAGGAAGCCATCTTAATATATTCTTTGGCATAAAAAAATAAATCTGTAACAAAATAATTAATAGTTAACTCTTTTTAAAAGTGTCAGCTTAAAAACAAACAGGGCCTACTGATGTTAACTTATCAGCTTCTTCCTTAATATTTACCTTAAAAGAATTTGTTGGAATGAAAATACCTATAATTTCTTAAAGAATAAAGTAAATGCCATTACATTTGAATGCATATGGTTATCACCAATATGATAATTCCTTCCTGTGTGTGCATGCTCTACAGGAACATTAGTCAGTGGGAGGGATGCACAACAGCTCCAGATCTGTTTATCAATGGTCTGTATGAGGTCAACATAGCAATTCAGAGAAGCTTTTAGAAATCAGACAATATTTGCATGTCTTTTGAATCTAATGCAATTGTGTATGTCTTCAATTTTTATTTCAATCTTGCAGTATTTTATTTTAATGTATTTTATGAGTATTAATCTGTGACAGACTAGAAATTAAACAGAAACAAAAAAAACCTTACTGTTTAACCAGAAATAATTTGAGACATTGGATTCAGTCATTTTTTTTTGCTAGCCAGAGATTTTCACTCCATTTGACAAAAAACAAACAAAAAATAGTTCTTCAGTCTGAACAAAATTGCCTTAAATTAAACCTCAATTAATCAACATACAAGTGTTCTTTCTCAGTTAGCACATCTGTGAACCCAGACACAAAATGCTAGTGTAGTTAGTTAATTAACCTTTGCTTTTGGAAATTTCTCTGATTCTTGAAAAAAAAAAAACTCATTAAATAAATATATCACCAGGGCTGGGGATTTAGCTCAGCGGCATAAGCGCCTGCACTGCAAGTGTGCAGTCATGAGTTCGATCCCTGGAACTGATAAAAAAAAAAAAAAAAAAAAAGAAAGAAAGAAAGAAAGAAAGAAAGAAAGAGAAAAAAAAAAATATATATATATATATATACATATGCATCACCACAAAGCAATGGTAAGGTAATACATAAGTGCAGAATTCCAATAAAATTCACAGAGTATCTGTTCATGGAGTGTTGTCCCCCAGGTTCCTGACCCTGAAACCACCAGTTGACCTGGAAACACCAGGTGACAGCCACATCTGAGTATTGGAAAATTCCATGTTCAGCCTCTGCCCTGAGAGGTGATGGCATTGCTGGTAGACCTTCAAAGTATATATGTAATGATACTTCCCTGAGGTTTATTGGGCTGGTGGTAGAGCTGTACTTGCCACTGAAAATAAATGAT
This sequence comes from Cavia porcellus, assembly GCF_034190915.1. NCBI lineage: Eukaryota > Metazoa > Chordata > Mammalia > Rodentia > Caviidae > Cavia > Cavia porcellus. The sequence continues at coordinate 22,187,716 of NW_026947485.1, read as the reverse complement.
CAGTTCAGGATGAAGGAAGAATGGCAGGGGACCATGGGGGAACCAGGAGAGAGTGATGTAAAGCAGAATCTCCTTAGGACCTCTTATGTGTTGAACAAATAAACAAATACTTGTGGGATTTTCTTTGTTATAGCATTGAAATTCTCTGTTTTTGACACAATCAATCAGCACTGTGCAACCCCACTTACATTTTTAGATAACTAAAAATATGCTTTAGAGAAATCACTCTCAGGCTGGCAAGATGAAAATCTAAAGCTGAAGACTAAAGCAAATTTGATAATGACCAGAAGTCAGCTATTGTTCTGATGGATAAATAAGTCTTACCCACCAAGTGGCTTGCTAGTAAACATGAAGTTTAGAAAAGTTTATGGAAGACCAAAACAACCAAATCACTAAAATGACAAGTAAGGAGAGAAAATGAACAACAGAAAGTTGAAAGCCAATATTAAAGAGAAACTTTAGATTTCAGCAGCAGGAAAATCCCCCAAGATAAATAGTGGTTTGAGTCATCCAAAGTTGGAATGAACACAGTGCTGGAAAACAGACTGTGACAACCCGTCTTCATGTGTCATAATAATGAACATCATGAAATAATCGGGCTTCCAGCTCTCATTTCTATGATCTAAGCAGTGCCTAACCACCAATATGTGCTAATACAATGAAATTGATTTTATTCTCTTCAGAAAAAGTAATAAGAACTGTGGGAGTAATAAAACCCAAAATGTGTAATTGTCATTATAAAAAATAGAGGAAAAGAAAGTGCTCTAAAGGATATAACTGCATGTATATTTAAGTGTATAAGATAGATAACCATATTACTGAGTTTTGTTGGATCATTGAACAGAACTGTTTGCAGTCTCACTGTTTGAATGTCCACTTTATATGCTTTAATTTTGTAACTTGAACAACTATTTCTAAGATGACAACATGTAATCTATTAACTAGTGATTTCCTACTGTTCATTTTTTCTGAAATTCTGTATAACTTGTACTCTTTTTCTGTTTTTTTTTCTTCTTAAATAAAATGAAAAAAAAAGAAATACCAAAACCTTAAAGAATGCAAATCCTATAGCTAATAATCAGAGCCACGTATTGACCATTATCCTAACATAAACTTTCATTTTTTTCTTTCTTCTTCTCTATTAAGATTATTTCTCAGTTCTGAATTAAATTTTTGCCTGTGGAATCACATTAAATATCATTAATGAAAAGGTATATTTATGTTTTCATACACTAGTCATACAAATTTACATACCATACACTCCATGCTTTCCTGTCTCCCATACTCCTGCAAGCTTTCCAGTGGAGTGCTCAATCACACATTGGAACAGTAATCTGCTAGCAAGAGTCACTGGAGCTACGTGTCAGCAAATCACAACAGGACACCTGCTGTATCTCAGGCATCCCTTTATGTAATATCAGTCAAATGGCAGTAAGGACTGAGCATCTGGACCAACTATCTAGTATCTACTTGGTCTAAGGTTTCTAGCCTTCACCTCACTATTAAAGTGTCGTGCTACTCCTGAGCTTTCACATTGACTTATTTCTTTATTTTTCCCTTTTTCCTTAACTTTCTTTTGACTTCTGAAGTATTCTATACTAGCTGCTTTTATTGCTATAATAGTTTCTGAAAAGCAATTACACTCGATGCATGGAGTACTCATTCTTGACAATCATGTTCTGCTTTTTTCAACTGCTACAAAACAAACCCCACAATCACAGTGCACATTTTCACAGAAAGAAATCTCAGCAAATAAAAAACAGTTCTACTTAGGGAAAGCACATTTTGAGGTCTGCATATTCCAAACACTTCTCTGGTGGACAGCTAAGCCTAGGATCCTAAAACAGCAGCCACTTTCTTCATTTCAAATCACAAGATTTCCTGGAGTAAAAGTTCCTTTTTGGCACAATTTTTGGCAGATGCTTAAGTGTGTCATATTCAATTTTTCTCTCCTACTGAGATCTTGGCCGTTTCTATTTTTAATGTATTATTTCATTTGTTTATTTCTCATATTTTCGACTTCCTGTGTACTCTTCATTCCTTCATTTCTCTCTAAAATGTTCTCTAGAGTCAAAGGTCAATAGCATAATAAGTCAGAAAGCAGGATAAAGTGCACTGATAGTCTTCCAATTACAGTGATACTGCTTTCCGTTCTCAGAGATACTTGGTCAGGAGAACATTTATGTGAAGTCATCTAAGACATTCTGACCAAAAAAATTTTGCAGAATTTTGAGTCTACTGGGACACTGGGTACATATAAGGGACAGAGTTCATCTAGGGGAAATGTCACTTTAGGTTCAAATACAAAATGTTTTAGATATTTCATGAATATAGGCCTACAAAGGAAAGCTTATAGCTTTTTTTTTAAATCTTGTTAAATAAACACCGTGATGTATGTAGGATTGCAGTCGTTTTTCAATGCCATTCTCTGAGGCTTGCACTCTAGCAGCATCTTCCCTGGAGCACAAAAGGAGTTAATGCCTAGCGAGGACCCACTCTGTGCTTAGGAATATGACTGTGTTCAGTGCACACCAAAAAATAGTCTCTATTCAGGTTGGAAGTTTGACTACAGTCATTTAAAATTACCATATCATTGAGTCTCACAATGCATGGTTCTTTCCTAAAGAAATAGTCTTTCAGAAATAAAGCCTGTTAATGCAACCTGATTATAGAAGGAATGTTCAGAACATGATCTACAAAGTCATACTGTGACAGGATAAAATGCAGCCTACCCACACCCACCCACACACAAAGCACACACACGGTATAGATTCGGATTTTTTTCTGCCAAGGAGCAGGATAAAAAGGAAACAGTTCTATTCCTTTCCCTTCTGTGTTCAAAGCCTGGATTGAGGCCAGTGTCCTAATCAGTTCTCATTGGCCCTGGAGGAATCAGAACCTTTTGTAAAATATAATAAAGGGCATAAAATCATGATAAAATGCATGAAAAAGCAGTGCCTTTGGTTAGGGAACTAGAAATAATTTAGCAGAACAGATGGATTGCATTGGTTTGGTATTATTGAGGACATGAAAGGGCTCATTTTGTGGCAGTTCCAAACTAAAAGAAAATGTCCAACTTAAATTTGACAAGTCAAAGTACCTGCATTCATTTGGGGAGACTCCATTTTCTTTAATCATTTTCAAAATAGTGACATAATGGGCAAGAATTTCTACTGAAATATCTCATTTTCTGAAAATATTTTGTCCATTGTTCCTAAATATGCTGATGTATTTTTATTCCCCAATATCCATAAATCTACAAGCATTGAGTTTTTAGAAAAGAGCTACAAATGACTTACTAATCTCAAAGTTCTTTCTGCCACAAGTACCATGCTTAATATTCAGTGTATTAATTTGCTATAATAATCTGTTGATTATTCCTGGTATATTTCTGTCTCTTAGGTCTAAACGGGAGATTTTGATGCTTATACACAAGTATATGCACTGGAGTTTTCAAATTCTACCAATAATTGTTTCAACTGTTTCATCAAAACAAAACAAAACAAAACAAAACACAGGGCTTTTACCTACCCCTGTCAGGGCCCTCCACAATCTTGTCCCCAAAAGCACTCATCATATGATAATCTATTCTCAGAGTTTTTCTAATAAAGCAGAATAAAGGAAGGGAGGAGGTAACAAGCAGGCATGAATGTAGCCTAAGAGACTTTTGGTCCTTTCTGTTGGGCACTGAAAGAAAGGGGGTTTCAAGCTGGGATCTCTGAATTCTTTTCCTCAGTCTGCAATGTCCTTAGTGTGCGGATGGCCGGCTTCAAGACATCCCTACAGGATTTTGTTTCTTCAGCTATAAAATTTAAAGGAAGTTTAAGGAGAGTTGATTAAATTATTTTATAGCTTCCTTTTCATCCTAAATAATAAGATTCTATGTGGAAAAAGAACATACATGCAGTAAAAAATTTAAAAACACATGCTTTACTTTGATTTATGAATTTGCCGTAGGCAGGCAGATATAATCGTGATAATATATTACTATGGCTGAGGCAAAAAATCAGACCATGAGAATTTTCAAAGGAGACCAACTCTTCCTTAAAGTCTGTTCCTTGCAAGCTCAATCACAGTTGAAAAAGTATGTATTTGTCAGAACATATAAATATAAAATAATAAACAACTTCCCCCACTTTCATAATCTTTTGCACGCCTTTCCATTTTTGTTTTGTTCTGCGTTGTACAGAAGGTAGGAGTTCTACCACTCAACAGAACCCCAGCCCACACTTCCAAGTTGATTCATGTCTCAGGTAAATTCTAACTACTATTCATTAGTCTCCCATCTCCAAATTATTTGGTCCATTTGCTTATCTGTGTCTACTTTGTCAAGCTTATGTGAAGACGCTGAGTTTGTGCTGAAGTGGTTCTTAACACTGGCTGCACTCTGGAATCAACCTGGCAAGTTGAAGAAATAAGTCAGTTGGGTCTTGTGGCCACAGCCTTGGTACCAGACTCCAAGCCTACTCAGCGGTAGCACAAAGCAAGAACCACATGCTAGAGGAAGCAGTGTGTTCTACCCACTCCCAAGCAAACTCAGGATGCTGACAGTGTAATGACCAACATTTGGAACTATGGAATAGTTAAAACAAGGAGTAAAGAAACTCTTTCATGTCTTCAGAATATCAAGTGCCTTTTATGGTCTCCGTACTGTTTGACTCACTCATTACTATTTATTTGAAAATATTACAGCGCATAGAGAAATTTCTAAAGAACTCTATGAAAACAAAAAAATCTCATCTGATGATAAAGACCTGAAGTAGTAATTAGCAAACAGGCTATATATTTCTTTGTCTCATTTCTATTTCAAACTATTATGTTCAGCAGAAAAATTGCTATCTCTTAGTTTAGCTGCTCATTTTTCACAATATTTTGCACAACTGAATCTTCTATCTTGTGATTTTTAGTGTATAAACAAATATTTGACAGTTTAAAGCATTTTAACAGTTATCATGTATGTAATAAGGTTTCTTTCAATAAATATTTAGTGTTACTTGTCTACTACAATTTTTCAGTGATTTAAAATACTTACAATTATTCATTTTTATCAATAAGCTTTAATGCTGCTGTTTAAAATATCCCGTATCACTTTTCAGATAGACTTACAAGAGCAGACTGGTTTTCCTCTCGTTGGTTGCTTTCTCCATGAATTTTTCCTTTTTAGCAGAATTTTTAAAAATTGCAAGTCATCTAACTCCTAGGTTGCACAATGACTTCTGATGTGTTTATCTGCCTGCACCTACTGTACTGTGGAACACAAGTCCTGCTCCACACAATGACATTCGGTCCTCTGGTTTACTCATCACAAGGAGATTGTTTGGACTGCTTCCTCAAACTGCCATAGCCTTTAAAGACAATTCACAGGACTCCCTGTTTGAGTTTCCTTCTCCTTTGTGGTTACATTCTAAGACACAAACATAGTTTTAAAATTATGCAAACTAAACAAAATAGTAAACTGTTATGTGCTGCCATCTAGTTAGACTACTCCGTAAAACAAATGTTTAATTGAATTTCCATTAACTTGCAGTCCTCAATGCTTCACAGTCTTTATACCAGAAAATCTGTACACTCCAAAAGTATTTCTCCACAGAGTAATACATTTCCCTATTTGGATTCGAAAAAAAGTTTAGAAGTCATATGCATGTGTAAGAAATCGGAGACCTTGTCCTTGAGATGCTGGTATCTTCGATCGCACACTAAACTTGTTCTCCACTTGCCTCACTGGAACGGCTGGGAAGTTCCAACAGGAACAGCAGTAACTTGGTTTCACATCCCAAAATTGTTTGGTAATTACTTTGTGTTTGGCACTTGAATAAAAGAGTTAAGCATTTCAGCACAGTAGGCTGCTTAGGGTTTTTAACTTAGGAATTAAGCAAAACAAAGTTATTCAATATTAGTCACAAAGAGGCAATGCAAATTTTACATAATCTGAAATCCAATAAAAGCATTATAAAACGTTATTATTCTCAAAACAAATGTGAGCACAAGCAAATGTCTGTGGGTGGCTTGGTGGGGCTGGGAGACATGAGCACTTCTGGAAAAACAACAGGGCAAGTGCATTTCTTACAGATGATGGGTCAATTTCTGCTTTTTTTTTTTTTTTTTTTTTAGCGCAGAAGAGCACATTCCTTTCTTCAGGAGCTCACACACTCCTCTGGAGACGCAGTTACCTAAGCTAGGAGCTCATTTCGGAAGAGGACACCAAATGACCCTGTCAGATTCTCTGAGCATGGAGACCAGAGAACTGCTGGCTTTGTTTTCTGTTCCCAATAGAACCACTAAAAGACTATGAATGATTCAATAGGGGAAAATATTAAATGGCGTTGGCAAGGAAAACTACTAACCGTCTCAACATTTTTAAAATAGTGTCACGTCATGCCAGAGGAAGTTAACCCATGTAACCACTGTAATCTCATAATAAAGACTAATGTTTTCTCAGGTTGCTAAACAGGACTAGTCAGCAGGGCCAATTCACACTAGAGCTGATAGATTAAGAGCAATATGTTTACCAAAGCATCCTAAAATTTAGTCTAGTAATAAGCAGGGAAAATATATTCAAATGAACTTTCTAGCCATTCTAATTTTATACGATATTAAAGCTGGATGAGATCCTAGAAAATATCCTGCCTAACACTCTCAGCTGCACACAAGAAAACCAGTGGTCACTGGTTAAATAGTCTGAAAAAAAATACACAGAAAATGGCACAGATAAGGTGAAAACTAATGTACAATCACCTTTGAAGGAATCCATTTGGGTTAATTTGCTATGTTTCTAAGAGAATTAATACAATGTAAGAATTTGATACAGAGACCGTCTACTGTTTTGAAATGAAAGAGCTATTACTATACACTTATAGTTCCAGTACTCTGGGAGGCTGAGGATGGAGGATCACAAGTTTAGCCCAGCGTGGGTAATTTAGTGGACTTAGAAAGATCCTGTACAAAATTTTAAAAAGGCTGCAGATGTAGTTAAATACTCAGAAACCTGGGTTTAATCCCTAGTGCCACCAAAAAAGTATTTAATTATTATTTCATTAATGCAAAATTGACTGCTCCATAGGTAGAGGGAAGTTGACTTCTGAACACACCAGCAGAGATGACACCGATTATTTTTTGAGCCAGGGAAATAATAACACCAACACACAAAGGAACCTGAATAAAGACAGAAGAGATCAAGTTATTCAACTTTGGGGTGCCTTTTTCTTCACACTCTGACTTAGCAAATGACCTCTCTTTCTCAGAGAGTTCCTTCTGGTACTGTCAAGAATGTAGGAAATTGATTACCTAGTCTTCCTCATTTTATTTCTTTTTCTAAGCCCAATCATTAAAATAAATACTGACCAGAGAGGGATGGTCATGGACTCTTAAATTTTAAGGCCACTGTGAACTACACTACATTCTATGTGTTTGTACACTCTCCCCTTCCAGAAACAGCTCTCCTCTGGATAGCAGAGTTTGCTACCCTGATAGTTTGATCCACTACAATCAGCCACTGCCAATCAGTTATGGTTGGGAGCAGGCCAGCTGCTATAGGATATAACAAAGCCTTGAATATGGATGGCAAAAGCACCAATAAAAATAAAAAATCATTAATCAAGAAAATATCTACAGCAAATGTAAAGATGAAATAAGCTAGGAAAATTCACATGCATAAAGGTATTTTGTCCATTACATTCAGTAACTACAAACAAATTTTCTTATTAATCTACTTCATGTATTCCTTTTGAGCTATTGTAGAAATGAAAATGGTTTAGTCTCCAAATTGCACATCAAAAATATGAAATCCATCAAGAGTACTCCAAAGTCAACCAATAAGAGTATTAAAGCCTCCTGCCATATAATATGGATGCCACTAGCAAAAGACCTTGAGTAATAGACCTTCACTTTGGGAAAACAGGAGAAATAGATCTAGCCCATTTTTCTTCGCTTTAGTAGTTTTAGGTAAAAGATGCATTTAATCCAAAGCAGAGCTTTAAATATGAAAAATGTTTGATAATGCTGTCATAAACATATAATAAAACTTGTGAGACTATGTACACAGTGTGGTAGTGTTTACACTCACAACCCCAAGTGCTAAATGACACAAAAAGTATTATTAGTAATTTAATATTTAAAAATCTAGTATTCCTATAATATGGAATATATTATTTACCTGCTATATAGAGAGAAAATATATGAAGAAACTTATTTTTAGAAATGAACAAACTGAACAAATGGTTATGCATCTCAAAACTCAATTAGTTTTTACTAGTGCACAGAGAAGAATAGTACTCCTGTAAGTTATCATCAAATACAAGCAAGAGTACTTGTTTTTCAAGATCATTCTGTCTGCCTTGAAATTTCTCTTTCAACTATTTCATTTTCAAAATATTTTACAGCTATGTCAAACTTGAACAGGAATTTTGTTGACTTCATTTTCAGTTGTCAAATATAAAGTAATACTGAAACTTCAATAATGTGCTATGAATCCATATCAAATTTATAAACAATTATATAATCAGCACTTTTTAAAGTCTGGCCTTTGAACTGAACATGCAAATAATTACATGTAATTTGCATATAACCCAAAAAGTACTCACAAAACTTTGATTTTTATTTTGTTAAAACACAGTGAATTTAACACTATTTTAATATATCAGTTTACTCATGTCATAAATATAGGCAAAATATTGTCCACTTAGTTTTTTTCTCCAGGCAAGTGAGAACTATGCTGAATTTCCATCACTGAGCTGCACAGAAGGACATAAACAAATAGCAAATCTTAAAATGTCAATCTTCACCAGGTGTGGTGGTACATTCCTATAATGCCAGTATTTTGGGAAGCTGAGGCAAGAGTGTCACTCATTTTAGAGGACCCTTGTCACAACAAAAGCTACAAAAATGTAGCTCAGTGTGAAGTCCCTGGGTTTAATTTTCAATTCCCAGTACCATCACTCCCCACAAAAAAAAAAAAAAAAAAAAAAAAAAAAAAAGGCTGAAAGAAAGGAAAGAGTGCCTGTGAAATTAAATCAGGTAATTTACAAAATTTATTATCCTAGTCTAGAATACAGTATAATCCACTGTCTAGAATACAGTATAAATCCACTAAAAATGAAATAAATTCAATAAATTTTAAGATAGAATAAGGAAATATATAGAAGTACCTTTTTTTGAAAAATGCTTTAGAATGTTACTAGAGTTTAGGTAGAAATTCACACTTTCAGCAACTAAACAAGTCTTTCTGAATTGCCACTGCTTTTGTTTTTAATCTTTGAAAACACAAAGAAGGTTCTTCTAAAAAAAAAAAAATGGGACTCTTGCTAGGAAAACACAGAAATGAGTCTAACAGTGTCTCAGCACAAGCACCTCATTAAAAGTTGGCCATTTGCAAACAAGAACAACATAATAATGCTGCAACAGAGCACATACACCAGGCAGCTGCTCAGTCCATTAACAGTGAGTACCTACTGTGTGTCCAGCTGGAGGCAGTTGGTGCATTCTGTGTTATTTGTGGCTACGACGAATCATCAATCACAATGTTTGCACTACATGGTTAACATTTTTCTACCACTGCCCAAATGAGTACTGGCCTCTTTACATGATTTATTTAAGTAAGAAAAAGAGTGTGGCCAATTCAGGATTACCTCACATTTATTTAGCAGCCCAGTTTCTTGCAGCCGTGACCAGATGCTCTGTATTCGTCCAGCATGCTCGGGGTGGGTGGTAGAATTGCCACAGATGCACTGGTGTTTCAGCATTAGTGGGTCATAGGCAATTCCTTCAAAACAAAGAAAACACAGCCCAAGAGTGAATGAGGAGTCAACGGTATGGTACACGTTAGAAGATAATATAATTACCCCCAAATAGTCATCCTTTTAAAAATAAATTTTAGGAACAGAAAAATCAGTATCAGCAAATCTTCAGGGCCACATAACTGCTATTTTGTCCTTTACATCTGCATAAGTATGCAAAAACATCAACCCATGGGTTGATGGGTTAATTAGCACTCAGACTTCAGTGAAAGATGCTGGCCTTTAAAAAACTTTAGATTTAAAAAACCATAATGCAATCTAACCAGTATTTCAAGTCATTACAAACTACTTTTAGACAATTCAATTGAGTAGAAGTTTTAATTTTGTTACTGAAGTCACAAAATGAGCTGTCATTTAAATCCTGAATTTATTTAATGAGTAAATTTCAGCATTACTTTACTCACTTGTAATAAACTAGAAGATTTTCCAATCCCTTCCTATTCCATTGAGCAATTACATCAAAGTTGTGCAGACATGTTTCTTCTTTGGTTACTTGCATTTTCCTCATAATTTACACTATGCAAACAATCTGGCTAGTGTAGGATTTATTTTACTGTATAACATTGGAAGTATTTTTTTAAACATGAGTATCAAGTGGATAAAGTTTAATAAAGATTTCATAGGTACTTAATGAATAAAACCTACCAAGAAGGCTTAGCATATTTCATGTTGCAGTTAGATCCTATGATGGGAAAGATTTTATAAAACTTGATAAACTGAATTATTCTGGGTACATAAAGTAGGATTTTTAAAGCAACAAATTAGTTGATAATTATAGCTCTGATTTATTTTAAGAAGATTTCCACCAAAAATCCTAGGGGTAAGGAGTGTTATTTACAAAATTTACTAACTTCATAAATTATTTAACCAATTAAATCTTTTTCAATAATTGACCATCAAAATACATTTCAGAAGTGGAGGAAGGCTAATGTATTCATGATAAGAAACAAAGTACAAAAAGGGTATTCAAGAACTGGTAAATCCAGCAATTTATCTTATAAAGTAAGTTTAATTAAATAAATCTTATTCTCTCTTTGAACTACATTATTGTGTTAGAGAAATGTCACTCAAAGGAGGAAATATTTTCCCTTAAATGTACCAAAATCATGCATTTTGAAACCATGTGGTAGAAATCACACCTAAGGAAAAATATCAGAGTTCCAAATAATATCCATCCTTAATGACTTGATGTGCTTCAACCCCATCCAGTGGATGCCCCAAACTCTGCTTTTCATGCTCAGCCTTACCTTTCTTATGAGCAGCATATTATACACTTCTGGTTCATTTGTCCACCCAAAATCTGCACTGAGACCTCATGGTTTTCATAAAGTAAGAACCTCTTTGAGTTTGAAATCATGATCTCAAACCACACAGTCTTCCTCACTTTGACAAAGCTGAGATCTGTCACTGTTCTTGGCAGAAACTTTAGTGTCTCGTGAACATTACAGTCTATCTTCTAGGAAGGAAAGGGGCATCTGTCTTCCCTCCAAAGCAGATCTTGAATCACTCACTTCTTATCTCCACTGCCAAAACCATACACAATCAAGAGTCTCTAATCTGGACTCTTGAGATAGCCTTATAGCAGGCTATCTGACTACAACAGTAGTTACTTTTACTTATCCTTCAATGACTTCAACTGATGAGACCGAAGTTCTGCAAGGCTGGTGTAGACAGCCCCTCCACAGCTCTCCCTGCTTTCCTTCATACTCCTCCCCTCCTTTGTTTGATCTCCGTTGCTCCTATAAAAGCCTATCTTCCATTCCTCCAAAAGGTTAAAAATCCTATCAGCCTTCACAGATGCTTTTCCATTCATGCTAGAAACTCTCCCTTCTTGATCTCTGTAACTGCACGCCTCACTCAGCTAATTCCTTTTCATTTTTGAAAGACTGAGTTTTAATGCCACTTTCTCAATAAAGCATTCCCTGAGAACATTAGAGCTCTTTTACTATATCTTATCTCATAGCATCCCCTAAATCTCCTTCAAGGCATTGATCACAAGGGTGTAACTGCTGCATAATTGCGTTTCATATACATTCTTTTCACTAGTTAGTAAGATCTATGAAAGCAGACTAGAGCTGTATTGTTTACCTTTGAATTTCCAGTGCCTGTACAAACCATGTCTGGAAAAAAATACAGTAGGTGCTCAAAAGTATGTTGTAATGATTGAATGAAAGAGAAATAAATAAATATACTAAAGAACTAGGTCATATATTTTTGTTATATAGGCTTCCTTGTGAATCTAATCGGTCCTTTTCCTTGGCCTTCTGAAGTTTAGAAGGCCTTACTTCTTTAATATTTTATCCTTTATTACCTTCCAGCCAGCAGGTGCCTTTAGAGCAGGCATTTATTTTGTTCAGATTTCTATTTCTACAAAGTATTTTGCAAAACGTCACACTTTTCATGCTGTTCAAATATATAAATGAATATTTTAAAGTAAAGTCAAATGGAGGATATAAGAAAGGCGGAAAAGAAAATAGGCAGCCAGGCAGACAGGAAGAATAACATCCAACATATAAAATGGGAAAGAAAAAGTTTCCACAGTTAAGATCTATCAAGTATTTATGAGTTGCTGTTATATAATAGTTGTATAACATATTTTCATTCAGTATAGCTTTATACTATAGAAACCAGATAATAGCAATATGGACACAAAAGGTATAGTATCTGCCCCATCTTGAAATTATATTCTACAAGAGTGGAAATTTTAATAATTGTGCTGCTTTTTTCTATTTTATCTAATACATCTAAGCTAATTTTTGTAGAAATTTAACCTCTTTGAACATTTTCCTCATACCCCACTACCACAAAAAACAAAATTTTGAAACGTTATGGTAGGTAGAAACTATTTCTAGGTATCTGGAGATCGTAATACAAGTCCAGAAGCTCTTGGAAAGGTACTTGAATTTAAGGGGAAATAAGTAAAATCTGGAACTTCAAACCTACACTGATTCATTCTCACGAAGCATCAGTGAGGTGTGAACAGGATGCTGGAAGGTAAGACTTTAAGTTCATCCTTCATCTCTATTCCTTTCCTGTCAGCCCCCTTTTCCCTCTAAATTAAGGATTTACAGGGTGGAAATAAGCCTGCTCTTTTGGGAATCAAATGGAATTTTACTTTTATTTGACACTTTTTGCCCCACTGATCACTACTTACAGTATTAGTCAATGGCTTAATCTTTCTATGATCACTGAGATAAGAGTTAAAATCAAGATTAGAAAAACACACAAAGGAATCTCTCTTCTTTTTTTCCTTTTGTGGTATTAAAAGTCGAACTCAGCGCCTTTATACATAGTTACGTTTCCAGTCAGCTATCTATCTATCTATCTTTATTTTGAGACAAGGTCATCCTAAGTTGCTTAGGCTAGCATCAGACTTGGTGATCTTCTTGCTACAACCTTCTAGAACACTGGGATTATAGGCAGGCACCACCGTGTCCACTCACACATATATATGTATATATATATATGTATGTATGTATATATATATATATATATATATATATATATATATATCAAGCCCACAGAAAAGTTCAGATAATTGTTAGATAAACTTGGACTTTGTGCCTTGTCTGGCTTTCAGTTTTATTAAATTAGATCATGAATTTGAAGAATCACATGTAGTAGTTTTCCTTTCTGTAATTATTACATGTAGTTCAGTCAATTTTTAGCCGATAGAGTCTATTCCTGTGTACAGGCTTATACTCGCTCTAGTTGCCTTGTTTGGAGAGTCTATCTGATCCAGAAGGAAAGCTAAATGTAGCACTGTTATGCCTAAAATTTCTGATTCTGATTTCTAGCTACTAACATTCAACTTCATATTGCACTTCTGGTATGTATCTGAACCTTCATACCTTTCTGAGACATTGACTAAGTACTACTACTAAGGCTAAGGACCTTGACCATAGACAAGCACTTGTGTCTTTCCTCATAGATACACAGTCAGTGTGAAACTTGTACATGTTCACTGTTTTCCAGTTTTATTACATTTAACACATGACGTGTGTTTTTTAGAAGTGTGTGTTAGGTGGAGGATAATCTTTTAGGCTAAGAATTTAGAGTTTTCTTAAAGATGAAAATATTTAAACTACCGATAACTGGCAAATGGCAGAATTATTAAAATGGATAGAGGAAATGACAAGCAACCCACTGGATCCATGGAGCCCACATCTGCAGAGTGAATCAAAAAGAATTTGGAAAGGAAACAGCATCTGAATGAATATGCACACACTTTTTTTTCTTGTCCTTATTTCTAAAATAACATAGGTGAACAATAACTTACAGTGTATTAGGTAGCATAGGCCAACCAGAGATGAGTTAAAGTATATGGGAAGATATATATAGATTATATGCAAATAATGCGCAATTTTATATAAGGGACTTGAGTATAGATGAGTTTGGGTATCTGTGGAGATTAGAAATCAATCCTTGGATACCAAAGAACGACTGCATTTTGAGACAGGGACCATTTCTAAGAACCACAAAATCTTACCTTTAGCAGCTGTTATTACTGTTTCTATGCACAATTTTAACCTATCTGTGTGGCTCATTTTGCCTTATTTTTCATTTCTACCAAGATCATTACATATGACTACCTAGAACATTTGTTATAATATCTTTCAATTTTATATCATTCCCCCAAAAAACCAGGGCATTTAGCACCTAACTCTTCTGTGTTCCCAAGACTTGCCAAGTCAAGGAGACTTTGTAAATGGACAGGGACAGGACTGTCCTGATAAATATTACCAGAGGGACACTGAAAACTGGGAGAATCAAGTGCTATCTGTAGAAACTTTTTTCCACCTGTGTGCAAAGTCAGCTGCTCTTTAGAATTTTGATCATATATATAATAGAACAAAGCAAGACCATGACGTCCATGCCCTGTTGTGTACTGAAAAAACTTCCTCCTTGCAAGAACTGAGTGTTGAACAGAGTGAAATGAAGTGCTGTCATCCACCCAGCTATCCCTGGTGACATCCTGGTCCGGTCTGCCATGGATCCTTTGGGTGATTCACTAGACCTGCACACTGCACCGCGTGTTCCAAGCACTTTCCAGAGACTGTGTACCTGGCTGCTGACACCAGCTACCATCTCTTTCTGCTAAGATGTCTCAGTTAACCCTGTCTTTTCCTGTGTTAATGCCTTCATAAACTTTATCTATCTTAAGCCATCCTCAGATAGTTTCTTCAGTCTCTTGGCAAGCTAGCCCACAGCTGGGCTATGAATGGCACAAACTGGCACACACACAAAAAAGAACTAAACAGTATAATTTAAAATTATATGTGAAAATTGATGTGGTAACCAAAGAAATTATGTAATATCCAGAAAGGATGTTTTTAAAAATTGGCAAATTGTGCATTTTACTATATAAGAACATTTTCTGAGGCTTACAATTGTGTTTGTTTATTGTTTTTCATGTAAATCATATTAGTGAGATCAGATCAGAAGTAACTGGAAGAAATTCCCACCGTAGGCCCTCCAACTAGCACTATATGAAAGTCCTTTAGTGCCTCCAAACTGTGGTGAGTGTTGCCATTCAGACCCAGAGCCAGAAAGGAGACTGAACCAGCAGGTAAGTGGGCAAAAAATGAAGTCGAACAATTTATTGCATATTTGCTACCAAAACAGCTGGAAATTTTTTTCTGAAATTAAAAATTAGTAAAAGCAGGAGAGAGAGACAGACAGACAGATAGCAGATAGAGACAGAGAAAAGAACAGAACAGGGCCTATGACGATATATTACAGAAGCATTAAAAGAAATATTATTCATACTATTTAGTATGGTGAGCATATAGGAACTCAAATAAAATTTTACAAAAAAGCCTTGGCATCTTTGAAAGTCAGAAGATACTGACCTGCTAAAAATAAAAGCCAAAAACTAAAGGGAGAGAGCAAAATAAATGAAAAAGACAATGGAATGAATTGAAAGAAAGATGGTGAGGTAGGAATTGCAAGAAAATTAAACGGTAGAAAAATTAAAATCTCTACTGGAGACAATAAAGACAAGAATAGAGACTTCAGAAAATCAGATCAGCGCTAAATACAAAAACTTGAAGAGTTCCAACAATAGACTAAGAGGTGTGCAGAGAGGTGAAATGTGGATGTCAGAGAAAAAATAGCTGAACAACAACAACAAAACAACAGCAGCCAATATATATATATATATGACTGCTCCTCAGGCTAAATGAATGATAAGGCTGAGGATGCTTCATATAAGTACAGAGACATCTGCATGAATAACAACAAATGCACATCATGGAGATGACTTCTCTTCTAATTTAATAGGGTAAAAAAACTATACTATGACCTTTCAGGTAAAAAAAAAAAAAAAGCAGACTGAGACAAATAGATAAAACTTAGTTCCAATAGTTTGTGTCCATGCCACAGGACTATAATAGTATGATATTCTCAGACATGAAATGTAACCTTTTCTCCCAAATATATGTGTACATAACATACAAAATAATAAATAACAATACCATTTCATTCAGTTGCTTGATTCAATTATATACTTTATATATAAATATGTATATTCTTTATATTAAAATCCATGTCTGCATATTAATATATATTTTTGATATATACATATACGTACATGGCATACACCAGTCCTATACCTAAGTGCTAGGATTTGAAAGAATAGAAAAGTCTCTTGCTTCATAGACTATTCATTGGAACATAAACATCCAATTAAACAAATAATTAAAATTTTTAACAGGGAAATTCAGTCTAAGGGACTATCACAGATTTAGTGCAGATTTATCTAAGAAAAGCTTTCTGGAAAAAATAACATTTAAATAAAACATGAAAAATTTAAAAATTAGCTGGAGTTAGTTTACATTTAGGAAAACATCCTTCATTTAGAAGAAATGAGGCAACAAGTTAACACTGATGTCCTCACACTTAAACATTCAAACATATTTCATTTTCCATCATGATGCACCAGTAACTCATTAAATATCAATTTTAAAATATTTTAATTAAATTAGCTTAGTTTTTAGCACTATAATTCTATTTCAGACTGATTGAAAGATGTTATAAGGTAACAATGATAATGTTATTATTAAAAATAATCT
The DNA here is from genome assembly GCF_034190915.1 of Cavia porcellus. Lineage (NCBI taxonomy): Eukaryota > Metazoa > Chordata > Mammalia > Rodentia > Caviidae > Cavia > Cavia porcellus. The sequence continues at coordinate 22,170,852 of NW_026947485.1, read as the reverse complement.
TATAAAGAAAGAATTTATATACATGGGTTATGCAGAGTAACCTAGTGTTTAAAGAAAAAATATACTAGGTAATAGGGAAGATTTTAAAGCCAATCAAATTTAGTAATACTGATATTGCATTTTGATATCATTTTTGTATAAACTAGAACAAATTATCTGCTGGATGCTCTCATCATCATCATCTACTGGATGTTCTTTCTCTTTATTCCTTTTTGTTTGAGACAGGTTTTCACTGTGTATTTCAGGCTGGCCTGGCCTCACTGTGTAACAGCTCCCCTGCTTAGCCACTGGAGTGCTGCGATTCCCTGCGTGTGCCACCATGCCCTGTCCTGGATCTTCACTGGACCAAACCTTATTTTTGTCAGTAACAGCTGAGCAGAAGTGATGGTTTTGACAGAGAAAATATACATTTCCTTTTCTTACTTATCAATACCTCACATAAATATAACTTTGTATCTTCAAATATGATTATGATTATTATTCTAGAAGTTTTTAGTTTTCCCCCAGGCAGGATCTCACTAAATCACTAAATTGTCCAGGCAGGGCTTGAATTTGTGATTCCCTTGCCTTAGTCTCCCAAAGTTCTGGGATTATAAACATGCATCACAATAGAATTTTTAAAGAATTCTATTTAAGCATGTTGCCACAACAGAATTTTTCAAATTAAAATGGAATTACTATTACATATATTTAAAACATAACACGAATTTGATTTGAGTATGCAGCAACCTGGCTCAGCTCCACACATGGTTTGTTATCCCTGCAGCGGCCGCAGACACTCATGTTCTGCTCCATCTAGAAACAACTTCATCTGGGCTGCTTGTGGCCACCAGGCAATGGCTATGCTTTTTGCTCTGGCTTTGAGTCCATTCAGGTCCTCATATGAAATGGACTGGAGACTTCATCTTTCAACAGTTAACTAAACTCAGGCATTTCCTCTCTGGAATATTATTTTGCTCTTTACAAAAAGGGGCAATGTGGTTAATCCAGTTAGCTGCTCGGGATCCATGTGGATGATAGAAGTTTGAACATTATACCTTAAAAATTACGTGAGTTTAGTGGTAAACCACTTTTCAGTTGTACCATAAATTATATTACTCTTACAAACAGAATGGATTCAAGCCAATTGGGCAGCTTTATAATGTACTTGTTTCCTTTTCCTTACTCTTAGTGGATCACCTATTATGTGAGATTATTTGGTTTTTGCTTTGGAAAAAAACAACAACATACCTGAATGTTAGTTTTAATTTTAAAACTCATGAATAATAAATAGCTATTTTAAAAATCAAATGAAAGGAGTTTAATGCTTATAAATGTAAATTTTCAAACATATTAAAAATGAAAGTGTTTTGTGTTCTCATCTGAAACCAACATGACTAGAAACACTGAAGTGAAATTTAAGATTATGCAGACTGTAATTGTGTGTAGATTATACAGAAAGATGAATTTGTATTTAGACCAGCACAGTAAGTGGAGGAGCAAATTGAAGACAGTGCCTTATGATTCCTTTGTATTTAGAGAAGTATAATTATTCAGCGTGTGTGCGTGTGTGTGTATATATATGTATATATGGATGTAGATATAGCTATCTAAGCTATATATATATTAATGTCAGCAGAGGGGCTATTCTGTGTTTTAAGAAATATAAATGTATATAATCTCTCATTTGAACAAGAAATTGCTCATCAGATCCTTTAAAGTGGAAGAGAGTCATAAGCTCATCTTCCCTTTTGTTTTGGAATATGTGCTGTGTTAAACACTAGGATGCTGACATGAAAAAGAAGCTAACTATGTGAATGCGTCTTGCGTTTAGTTTGAACAATCAGACTGAGGTTATGATTATAACATGTTTATGTGGTTAGGTTTACACACTACATTTTTTCCTGGATGATTTTTCTTCTTCTCTTTCTTCTTTTGATGCTGAAAAAGGAAACCAGGGCTTTTTAGGCCTACTTTATTTTTTTAAATTCTAAAATTTGGTTTCAGAAAGTTGCTATGTGGCCCAGGCAGGACCTGAACTTGCCTCTATCTTTGTACTGTAAGAGTGGGTGTTATGGTTTGTGTCCCTGGTGGCCACCCAGCCTCATGCACTAATGGAGGCAGCTGAATCTAGCATTTGTGATTGGTTCATTGTCTAGCGCAGGGATTAGTAGTGTGAGTGCTGCACCCGCCCAGGGGCAGAGCATGCATATAGTACAAGGGATGGAAGAAGGCAGGGGTTTTTTGTTTGCTTGGTTGGTTGGTTTTTTGTTCTTTTGCCCTGTTTGCTCTTTCCATTTGCAACTGCCATAAATAGTTGCCCCTCAGTCAGATTACCCTGCCTTGGAGCCAAACTGTGTATGGACTGCAACCTTCAAAAACTGTAAGAAATAAACACTTCCTTCCTTCATTTTGGGCATCAGGTATTTTGTCTCAACAAGAAAAAATTAACCTTGGTTACTACAGTGGGCTCATATACTTGGCTCACCTGATTTTTCTAAGTCCTTTAAACTCCTATACTTGGAAATAAGGTTTTTCTCCTACTGGTATCACCTATACAGTAATCAAGAGACCTTGCTTCAGTCACATCAAAAACCTTACTAAAAATGGAGGAAACTAAAGTATGCCAAGAAATGACCGTCCCTTCAAACTTAGGAAGGAAACCCTATCTGCAGAATTACAAGAATAGCTAACAGTACATACAGTAACATTAACATGAAACTTTATAGCTAAGGTCAATTTAAATTAGGGAATTTATTTTACTCACTGGAAAGGCTTTACTACAGGATGGTTGTTAGACTCTGCTCTCTGAAATGTTAAAGTAGAATAAAAGACAATTCTAGGGAAAAGAAGATTGAGAAGCGTGTAAATTTTAAAGCTGCTGCATATATATATATATATATATATATATATATATATTCCTCTTTATCATGGATCTGGCTTTGAACACAAACTTGGTAAACACCCAAGGCCAGTACCAGGCACTAAGAATCCCAAAAGCTTTCATTGACACTAGGCCACAGAGTTGGTTTGTCAAAAATATCAGGCAGGTTTGTTGTGATTCAAAAGTAAAACTGGAGACACAAGCTAATATGGTGGAGAAATATGCCCAGCCTGTATCTCTTAGTAGGGAATGTTGACTTATGGTATGACACCTGGTTTTTAAAAAACTAGCTCTGATGCACACTTATTCAAGGTGACTTTCACAGTTAAATAACTTGGCTTCTGCATTTAGTAAGTTCTAAATAAAAGACTTCTAAATAATAGGTACCAAAGTCTTGGGTACACTAATTTCCAAAAATGTATTTTAATTTTTCCATGCACAATAGCTTGCGCAAGGTCCAAGAAGCCACAAAAACAAGTTCTATTTCCTGAAAATTGATTTAAAACATAAATCAGATAATCTGTAAAAGCCTTTGGGGAAGGTACATATGAATTCTCCCCTTGATGTACCTAGATTGTGTCTCTTAGGGCTACTTTAATGTCTGGCCAGCATCAGTTTGAGAACACAGAACTAGAACGAGGTAGAGCAAACAGGAATAATTACCCCCACATCTTTACAGCACAGGCCTCTGCAAAGGGTATAGGGCGCACACACGCTCTTATTTTTTATTTTTTGGCATGTGCTCCAGACTTGACCTTCCTCTGGCCTTGGAAGTGCTTGGCTTGTTTTTCTCAGTAGCCAGGTTCTAAAGTATCAAGCACAGCTGTAGGTAACGGAAGAGACTGAGCAAAAGGCCACCCACAAGTGCCATAATAAATGGAAAGGAAACCAGCACAGCACATAGCATCAGCAAGCTTTGCCTTGGTACCTGTCAGTCAACTCCCATGAGTCATCTGTATGGGAAGGCAGAAGAAAATCTGGGAAAGGACACTTAGTCAACATCAAACCAAGAAGCCAAAGGGGCACCAACTGCCTGGTGGCCGCGTCCCTAGGTGAGAGCTGGACGCACAGGGCTGAAGCATGTTGCAGGGATTTTTGTCTCTGGAAGGGACGCATGCACCTGTTGATGGATTTTCCAGGCCCGTGGATGATAACAATTTACGAGGCTATTAAATACTAAGCCAACATTTAGCCGATGCGCTGCTCGTCTGGGGGGCCCTAGAACCCCGTCGCATTCGGGCTGCCCGGAGAACGCCGAGCATTGCGCGCGCGTCCACAGCGCCCCGTTCCGGAGCGCGCCGCGCGCGGCCCGCCTCTCTCCTCTCCCCGCCGGGGCGCCCCGGGGATTCCTACCGGTTGCCGAGCAGGGCTGGCGGGGGCGGTCCGTGGGCCGGGGCAAGATGGCGGCCGCAGGGGAGGAGCGCGTCCGCGAGAGCAGCCGGGGCTTCTCCGGGTCGGCCGAGCCCGCCGAGGGCTCCGGGGAGGGCTGCTGCCGAGAGAAGAGCACAGCGGAGAGAAACGTGAGACACGCCTCGGGGGAGACAGCGAGCGCGACATGTCAGCACACTCAGTTCATCAGGGCGACGGCGTGAAGGGAAAAGGGAACGCAGAACGGGAGAGAAAAACACGCTCCGGGCACAGATCCACTCGGCAGATGGCTTCCCGCCACGGCGGGACCTGCGGCCGCGCGGAGGCAGGCGGTGGGGTGGCGGGCGCCGGTCAGCTTGAACTGGTGGAAGCAGACGGACCTCTGACCTCCTCGCGGGGAGCGGGCGCGCCGTCCCCACCCCGGCACGGCGACCCTGAGGCGCGGTCTGGTGTGCAGCCTCCTGCAGGAGGACGCCATGAGCCCGCGCTCCGGACAACGCCCAGCGCCTGAGGGCTTTCCGGTTTTCAAATCCTAGTGTGGAACTACGATTGTTTTAATGGTTTTCAGGAATACTGTGTAAAATTATTAGTGTGTTGCGTAGAATGTTAGGCACATTAACAGTGTTGACTATTGTCCATACTTAAGTAACTACACCAAAGGACCAGAGTTTAGAAGCTTCTGGAATATTCTCTGAAGAATCCCTCTGTCTCTAAGAAAGACACTCAGAACCAGTTAATTGAAGCATCAAAACTACTGGTGAACATGACATTTCCGACTCATATTAGGACATTAATAACTTTCATACTTTTTTACATACATCTTTTTTACTGAACATGGAAAAGAGCTGAGAATGACACAAAATATCACCGTAAATTGCCTCAGAAAAGAAAACATAATCCAAAAGATTAACAGTTTTCGAAATACAGGTCTAATACCTCTCATTTGAAAATTGTGCATGTGCTTCTGCTTTGATCTACCTGGCAAGCATTTCCTGTTCCAAGATGATATAAAACTCTCTTTGGAAAGTTTTGCTTTAATCTTCCTGTTAGTGCCTCCTTGGCACCCAGCATCTGTCACTATGTGGCATATTGTTTTTGCATTTTCAGCACAAGGCGAATCCAAAGTATATGAACCACTCACTTAGAAAGCTCAACAAACCACCTATAACAGAAGGTACTTTATTCAAAGTAGTACGTGGTTTGATGTAATTGTAGCTTTCTCTGTATATGACAGGAATTAATGGTACACACAAATACATGACTTTTGGTGGTCAGTAAATATGATGATGTAAATGAGTTTAGATTACAGGCTTAGATTTCTCAATTTAGAAAAAAATCATTTAAAATTAACTTTATTTAAATTTAACTTTAAAACTTTGTGTTCTTCAGTTTTGCTAGACAGAATAATCATTTATTGTGCCCTCAAACCATAGGTATTGGCTTTAATAACTAGGATGCTTTGGTCAGTGATACAGTTCTACTTAGGGGCTTAACACCTTTCCAAGAGCGCCATTTTCGCTGGTGTTAAGTGCCCTGAGAAGAAGACAGGCACAGTCCCACCTGCTTCAGAACTTACAAGAAAAACAAATACATAATTATGACTTGGGTTTTAGGAAAAGGAAACTTGAAGTTACAACTTCAACAACTATTTCTAAGAGGACAATATGTAATTAACTAGTAATTTCCTACTGTTTATTTTTTCTGAAATTCTGTATAACTTGTACCCTTTTTTTTCCCTCCTTAAATAAAATTTAAAAAAAAAAGGAAAAGGAAACTTTTATCTACTCTATCCTGCATGGGTGCATATTTGCAGGAAGGTTTGTAATGCCCATCTTTTCTTTCTTTAATCTCTTTAAACTTTATTTAAAACAAAGGGGCAAAATGCCCCTTAATTATGGCGTATCCCAGTACTAATAACTAGCTTTATTGCTTTCTATAGGAATTCTCTTGCTGAAGCCTCACTGTAAGGCAAAAGTCCTCACACACACACACACACACACTGTCAAAATCAGGCCCTCCTTGACTTCTCAATTTCAGCCTTTAATCAGCTTTTCATTTGCTAGGCTCTAGTCCATCTACTGTCACCTGCACACAAATGTCCTCCAGGTTGCCTTATTGAAAGAGTTTTGGCCCAGATAGGACACTGTAGCCAGGAAAGCCTCAACTGGAAGCAGGAAGCCCCTATCTCCCCTGCCCCTAGGAAGTTACCTGTGACGCCATCTTCCCGCCCCTGGAAATTTACATATGGCGCCAAACCTAGGACCAATAGGCTACCTGTGCATCCCTAATGCCTGCCTTAGGTTCCACCCCAAACGGAGGCTATTTACATGCTCCCATGCCATGTGTCTGCCAGAGAGATTGCTGGAAGCCAGCGGTGGGTGCGGACATCTCTCTCCCTGTTCTCAGAATAAAGGCCACTTTTTATTTTATACTTCTCATCTTTTGGAAATATTTTTCATCTTTTGGAAATAATCCTAGCACTTATGACTTTCATGGGTCTTGGGTACTTTTACCTTTCATGGTCCCTTCCTCAAAAAAAAAAAAAAAAAAAAGAAATTAACTTTATGCCTACATTGGGTTCAATAGTATATTATTATTATATTTCATTTTTCTTCTGATTAGGAAATTAAAACTGAAAATAGTTTCTGTGTCCCTAAAAGCGTCGTTGGCTTTGGGTGGGCACTGTGTCTGCTATGTGTAATAGATAGGCTTACTCTGATCAGTCTAGCTTCCACCAGCCCATTCTGTAACTCCCTGCCAGGGTCCAGACAAAACAACTGCTACAGAACAACATCCTGAAATTAGGGTTGGAGCCAGAGACAACGAGGGAAAATTTCCAATGATTTGAAGGATTTTTAAAATACTTTCATGTGGTTTCCAAGTTTTCTTACTATCATATCTATTAAAACTTCAATTAAGAAAGATGACAAATGTTTAAACTAGTCAAATTTTTCAAGCACATCATTAGAACAGATTCATAATCACTGGTCCTACAAGAAGATATGTATCAAATATTTTCAAACCATTTTTAAATAGGACTAAGAAAGACAGAAAAACTTGTTCACTTTCAAAAATTGTTGACTGGAATCATGTACTTTTAAAATTAAGAACGCTCCGCTCCCAGGAGATTGAACCCACGACCTTGGCACAGAGCTACATCCTAGCTCCTTTAAACAAAATTGAAACAAGGTCTTGCTACCATGCCGAGGCTGAGCTCAAACTTCAGATCCTCCTGCCTCAGCCTCTCAGAGTACAAGAATTATAGGTATGCACCACCATGCCTGGCAAGTGGCTTTTAATGTAGAGGGACAGTTGTAAGAATCCATGTATTATTACAGTGCATATTAGTTACTAGGACATCAGAAAATGCTAGGGTACTTTTATTTCAGAAGAATTTATTTCTTCAGTGATATAAAATTCCCTTCCTAAGGCTGAAAAATGAGATTACATTTTTCTATTATGACTGAAACAGACTGAAGTGTTTCATTAAGTTTTGTTCTATGAGCAACTTCTTTGAATTTTATTTAGTTTTTTTCGTACATGTAAGAACATGTTTCTTCCTTGTACTGTCAGAAACTTAAATGTCAAATTAAATTTCAAACTGTTAAGTTCAGCTATTAAAAATTGTACATCTATCTTAATTCCTGTGTCTTTTATTGAGCACCATTAGAAAGTGTGTCATACTCCTTAGGTAAAAAATAAGCATGACACCCCCATAGCACTTTTGATTCAAACATACTTTAAATATACTAATCAAGTCTGTTTCATAATTTTTTTTTCAGTTGACTTAATTGGGGACTGATTTTGCTTGGCTATTTTGCCATTCTCAGTTTACTGAGATGTGTAAAATAAATTTTCCTGATAGGTGCCGGTCTCAGCATCATATATCCCCTCCCACTTAGCAAAGCTAAGAAATTCCTTTCACAGAAGTGTTATTATAAAGCTACTTTACAAAATCCTCAATGTTCCCTACATTGCAGTGTCATTGTAATCCCTGCCTTTCTTAATCATAGAACATTGTTTTGTCACCTATTTAAAATGGACATGGATACTTATTAGAGCTCTTTGTGTTAAGCACAACATTCTGGTTAATGATGAAATACTTATTTGTTGTGCTTTGCTCTGGAGATTATGAAGTAATAAATCCCTGAGTTAGGAAGATTTCAAGTTTCTATTTTTTTAATAAGAGTGATTTTCAATTTCTTTCTTTTGTGGTGTCTTCTTGTTATAGCTCAGAAAGTTATTTCATGGCTTCTGGGTTTTTACTTTGTTTTGAATGGTTTTGTTCATTTCCAGACACGTGGGTGTTGACTCGTGGGCTCTAATCAATATCATCAGGCAGCTCTGCTGAGAGCAAATAATAGAAATCATATTTAATCTTTGAAATAATCAGAATCATTTGAGCTTTCATAAAATACAAGACTTAAAAGGAAAAAAAAAAAAGATCCTGGGAACAGTAATTAGAAAAAAGTCTAGGTTTCAATTTTAAATTCCATTTCTAGAGCCATTTTTTTTAAAGATTATGTCCCTCCTTGTTTGGTGTTGAGTAAATTGAATTTATTTTTGCTTCATAGTGCTTTGATTCTCAGAATTATTGCTTTTGCAAAAAAAAGTTAGAGTTATAAATGTCCCTAGCATTTATCTTGTAAAATGCCAGGGGCATTTACATATTTAAAGTCTCTGTATTATTCAAGATGAATGTAGAAATCTTGGTTAATTTTAGATTTCATGAAGCTACACATGCATGTTAATAATTTAAGAGTAGCTATTAAATAAATAGAAATAATATGCATAAGCCTAAAGTAGACAGAAAAAAAAATTTTAAAACCAATCCAAGAAACAATCTGAAAATAAGTGGAGAAAAAAATGAATTCAAAAGCACTTACAAGTATAAATTGCAAAGTGAGTTGCTAGAAACAAATCTTTATATATCAGTAAACACAGTTAACATGAGTGTATTCGATTTCCCAGCTAAAAGATAAGAGGCAGCCAAATCCCTTTGGCAAAGCTATGCTAAATGTAAAGGTTCTATGAAGAAATATAAAGCAAAGAGTAACATAATAAAAGAAGCAAAATCCTTGTACAATTATATGATAAAAAGACAAAATAGGTGTTAGGGCAAAAATATCAAGAGTCCATTAAAGGGGCTCTATAAAACAATACAAATTTTCAATTAAAAGCAAAACATCCAAACTTTTGGTGCCTAAGAACATGAACTCAAAATGTAAAAATCTAATTGGTGTAACCATGAGAAAAAACTGAAAAAATCCACATCATGGAAAGGGGTTTATAACATATTCATCATAATAACTATTAAACTTATGGAAGATTTGAATAACATAGTTAACTACATAGAATATATTCAGTCCATAACCATCTTGTAAGCATAATGAATAATGACAAAATTCACCACTACCATAAAAAAAAAGAGTGAAGAATCTTTAGAGGATGAGTATCTATAGTGGATTATTATTCACTTTTATAAAGGAAAGAAATTTTTACACATATAATAATATGTATAGGCCTTGAAGACATTAGATGAATTGAGAGAAATCTAAAAATAAATAAGAACAAAGAATTTGGCAAGTATTAGACATAGAAAATGCTTAGGGAATGAAATATTACAAGACAACAAATATAGAAATAGAAACAATCTCACTAATGATCAAGAAAACATACATTAAAACTATCATAAGATACAGCTTTTTTCTCATCATAGTGGTAAGAAGTTTAAAATATAATGTCAAGCATTACTGAAAATAGAAAATCTCAGACATCTTGTAAGAGTAAGGTATTGTAAACACTTTAAAAAACAATTCACTAACAGTTAATAAAAGTGAAGATGGTCAGCAAACTATAGGAAAACTGGTGATTAGAAAAAGTAAGGAAAAATACATAATACAATTATTTAAATTTTAAATAATTCAAGTTAATATCATTAAGTATAAATAAATACAAATAAATGAGTAAAAATAACACAACTGTTAAAAAATGAATACAGCACAGCTCCCAGCAAATTCACAAGAGAATAGGCAGGGCACGCAACTTGAGGGAGATACACATAAAACTTCACTTGTATCTTTAAAATATAGTTTCTTTTTTTATTTTGAAGAGAATAAAATAAAACAAAATAAAACCCAATAGAGTCAATCAAAACAAAACAAAATGAATATGGTGCATGACTTCAAAACAAAATAAAAAGAAGTCAATAATGGCTTCCATATGCCTCTTTGTTATCTTCAAAATAACTGCCCATAACATCAGGCATAACAAAATCAAAAGAATACAGAATGAAACCAATAAAAACAAATCAATGGAATCAACACAGGGCTTCAAAACAAAATATTAGTAAAACAAAAGTGACTACCATAATGCCTCTTCAAAGTAGTTGCCTGTCTTCAAAGTAGTTGCCCATCCCATCAGACATAATACAATCAAACAAAACAAAATAGAATAAAACCAATCAGAACAAAACAATGAAAGTACAAGCTTGAAAACAAGATAATAGGAAATCAATAATGGCTACCATAATATGTATTGCTATCTTTGAAATAGCTTCCCATGCCATCAAATATAATAAAATTAGACAAACACAGAATAAAACCTGCACCACCAAGAGAGTGAAGAGACAATCCATTATGTGTGAGAAAATATTTGCAAGCTGTTTCTCAGATAAAGGATTATTATTGAGAAAGTATAAAAAAGAACTCAAAAAAATCAATCCTCTCAGATTTAAAGACCCAATCCAAATATGGGCATCTGAGATGAACACACACTTCTCAGATGAACAAGTACAAACAGCAAATAAATATGTGAAAAAGATGTTCAACAGCACTGGCCATTTGACAGATTCAAATTAAAACAATACTGAGAGTTCACCTCACTCCAGAAAGAATGGCGAGTATTAAGAAATCAACCATAACAAATGCTGGAGGGACTGCGGGGAAAAGGAACCCTTTTTCATTGTTGGTGGGAACGCAGACTGATGCAACCACTGTGGGAATCACGGGGGAGATTCCTCAAAAAACTAGGACTAGAGGTCCCATTAGACCCAGCTATTCTCCTTCTGGCTATCTTAAAAGAATTAAACATCATACCACAGTGATATATGTGCACCTATGTTTATACCAGCACAATTTATAAATAGTTTATATATAATAGTTTATAATGTAATCTTGGAAACAACCTAAATGCCCATCGACTGAGGAATGAATAAAAAGATGTGGTATTTCTATACAATGGAACACTATTCAGACATAAAGAATTATCAACTGGACATTTTATAGGTAAATGGATGTGCCTTGAAAACATACTTATTAGTGAAATAAACATGTCACACGTACATAATCATTGCATTGTTTCATTAGTATGATAAGATAAAAGTGTGTATTTTGTCCCAGAGAGAATGACTTCAGCCACGCAATTACTCAGGCCACATCTGCCTTCACTTTAACCCACTCTGAGCCATTTTGAGTTGACTTTGGATGTCTTAAGAAATTTTTGATGTGTCACAAGGTTTGGGTTTTTTGCATGTGGATATCCAGTTGGTCTAGTATATTTATTGACGGTACAATCCTTTCTCCACTTAATTGCTTTTGTATCTTTGCCAGAGTGTTATATGGGTATCTATTTTGGGAATTTATATTGTACTTTGGCGGTTTGTGTCTCTTGATAGCAATACTGTTTTGTCATGATTGATGTAACTTTGTGGTAAGTTGTAGGATTGGGGAGGGTTGCAGCTCTAATTTTGTTCCTTTATCAAAGTTGTTTATACTATGCTGAGTCTTTTTTATTTTTACAGAAATGCAAGAATCAATGTTAATCTATATGATAATGACGTTAACAGTTTGAAAAGGGATTGTGTTTTCTGATCTTTGTTGTTTTCATCTATTCATTTTTGGTTTTATTCTGTCTTTTATTTTTAATAAAACAAAGAAACAGAATAAAACCAAGCTAAATATAATGATGAAAACAATACAGATTTTAAATCACAATAATAGATTAATGCCCACTACCTTCCCTTCTTTAAATGCCTTCTCCTTTTCACTCTCACAATATGTATTGTGCATTTTGTATCCCACTAACTCCTTTAGTTTTTTATACTAGGGAGACAACATGATATTCACCCATGTGACTCTCAACCATTTCACCCATCAGCGTGAACTCAAGTTGTGTCTATTTATCTAAAAGAGCTTTGAAGTTATCTTTCTCTATAACTAGTTTTCCATTATATAAAAGTGCAATGTCTTTCTCATCCTCTCTGCAGCTGATGGGCAAGCTACCCTCACTTCTTTCTGGTTCCCCACCACGTAGAGCATTGTTCTTCTTTGACTTTCAGTCTGTGAACCCCCTTTTGAGTTAATGCGTTTCTTGTATAAAGAATATTGATGGATCGTGTTTCCTGATCCACTCTGCCTGTTTCTTTTTATTGCTGAATGGAGGCCGTCTACATTAATGGTTATGGCCAACTCGCTCTGCCTCATCTCTGCCATGCTATTTTACTGTCAGTGGCTGCCCACTTTTCCCCTCCATTCAATTGTCTGCCCTGCTCAGTGATTTCCCTCTACCGCTGTTCCTGGAACTGTGGTCTTTTTTTTTTTTTAATCTCTCTCAAGAATGAATATTTAGTTTCTTAAACTGGATGTTATGTATGTTCATGATGATCATCTTGTTCTCATATATGAATAAATTGTAATAAACTTTGAGTGTTCACTAAGTAAGATATGGGAAACTGGTTGAACAGAAGCACTCAGTACAAATTCACCTCTGAAAGGAACCAAAGCAAAAAGTATAGCTTCATGTTGAGGTAAGTGATTGTGTTCATGGGTTTTTCCTCATTATGAAAAAATCCATGACATAAACAACTTATAGAAGGAGAAGTGATTTTGGCTCTTGGTTTCAGAGGTTCCATGATCAGCTGGCTCCACAGCTTTTAGGGCTGTGGCTAGGTGGATACATCAGAGCAGGAAGGCATGGTGGAGGAAAGCTGTTTACCCAGTGGCAGCCAGAGCACAGATAGGATAACAGAGCCCAAGAGGAAGAGGCTAAGGACCAGGTATAGTCTCCAGGGTCACACTTTCTTGAACTAATCCCTTCAACTACGCCCCACATCCTATTTCCATCACTTACCAATAAGGCATTCAAAATCTGATATCTGTAGTGGTTTAATCATGGATGAAGTCAGAGCCTTCATAATCCAATCCCTTCTCCAAAACCCATCAGCAATCAAGTCATTAACACAATGAGTCTTCTAGGGCATGCATCATACACAAACCTTAACAGTGATTATGGAAGAACACTGGAGTCAACAGAAGAAAAGCTAAAACTTTGTAACACCCACAGACCTGGCACACCCTGACAACAGCACAGTGAGAGAAACGAAATATCCAAGCATCTGCTGCCCTGACTCCCCTAGCTGAAGAAGAAGGAATCTTCTCTCTGCAGGGGTAAAAGTGAGAAGGTCCCGGCAAGCTCTATCAAAGCAGATACCGGCTATCCTAAAAACTAAAATGTTTTTAACCTTTCAAGCTTGCACCCTAACTAGGTAAGGTGTGAAAGCTTTGAAATCTGTGTAATAGCCTGACCTTCAAAGACAATTTCACTTAACTTTCCAAAGAATGCCCGGGGGCTGCACCGGAGTCATCTTGAGAAAAGACCTATTGTCTAAATTTGGACCGCTCCAGGGATCAGAGTCATGGCATATTCCCATCTCTGGGACTCCACACACTTTCCATTGCACTGGCCTTACAAATGAATCTTGATTTAATAGAGTGGCTCTTACATAACCCACTGAGAACATTGTTCTGCCGGGCATGGATGTTGCCACATGGAGGGGAATGGAAGGCTTAATTCTCAAAAACTGGGTATGAGGCCAAGTGAGCAGCCAGGATTGTGTGGTTGCACATGAGTGCCAGGGCTAAAAGCAGTTACTCACATGGTCACTGCCACCTCTCCCCCCAGCGCTACTCATAAATACCTCTCACTAACAAGTCAGAGTCTGCGGTTCCACTATCCTCAACCATCCACAGGGGCATGCTGAAGTGGTTTTGAACAATGCCGTGGCTCTGACTCTGACCTGCCCACAGGGCACACAGCCCAAACAATCTGGGAAAAAAACTGCCCAGGGCTAGCCATGTTCTCTCCTCCACTGATGTCAGGAATTTCTCCTAAATTTATCCACAACCCATTTCAGCTGCATCCCTGGTAGACATGGCAGCTGGGAAAATCATGGGAAGAAATGCTGCAGCCACAGCTCTGTACTCATGTGCATACACCCTGGGGCTGGGGAGGATGCTCAGGTTCCACTTCTAGATGGACATACACACAATGACATCAAAGAGAAGCAATACAGATCCTCCTTCCTCTGCCCCTGGGCAGGTCCCAACACTGGTTACCCTGTACTCTGTTCACATACTTCTGACAAAACTGGGTTTGAGCACCACAGAGGGGGGGATATGATTCCTATCCCTGCCCACCACCTAGAAGACCTGAATCACACCACTATCTAGTCAGAAGACAAGGTGCCACCATTGGTGCAGCCAGTGGCAGAGATCCTAATTAGTAAAAAGGGCCAGTATCAGCAGTACCTGAGGAAACCCTGGTCGCCCACAAGGAGCCACCATTCCCTCTACAGGAATAGCCACATGGGGTGAACCTTACACTTTCTGCTATCTACAGCACCTGTCTGAGGTGACAGAATGTCTCTATTCTTGCATGTTCTGCAGACAGTGGGTCTTTACAGTTTCAGTATGGAACACAGTGTGCCCAAACTCACTAATTACAGACAAAAAAGGTGCACTATGGTACCTGGTGGGAAATAAAATCAATATTACATTTTTTAAAAAAGATGTCCAAAGACATATCGTTAGGAGAAAATGATTTTCCAATAAAAGTAGTAGAGATAGCTACTCTACCAGATGTACAAATTTAAAATAGAAACACATGAAATATGAAAAAGATCATATGAAGCCTCCTAAACATCATAATTCTTATTAACAGATTCAGTAGATGAAATGCCTTCTAAATAATTCAAAAGAATTATTTCTAAAAGTTTCAGATCCAAGAGAATATAGAAAAGCATTTAAATTAAATTAGGAAGAAAATACAGGACAGAATGAGAAATTTATCAAAGAGATAGCTTTTGAAAAAAGAACCAACAGCAGTCATGGAAATGAAGAGCTCAATAAATCAAACAAAACTTTAGCAAAACCCTCAACAACAGACCAGATCAAGCAGAAGCTTTAAGATGTGTCCTTTAAAATATCATATCCACACAAACAAAGACAAAAATAAGAATGAAGCGAGCATTCAAGATCATTAGGACACTTTTACATAATCAAATATGTGCATTGCTAACATATTTGTAAAGAAGGAAGCGAAGGGTAATAGGAAACTTTTTCTGTGAAATTATAGCAGAAAACTTCCATAATT
The DNA here is from genome assembly GCF_034190915.1 of Cavia porcellus. Taxonomy (NCBI): domain Eukaryota; kingdom Metazoa; phylum Chordata; class Mammalia; order Rodentia; family Caviidae; genus Cavia; species Cavia porcellus. The sequence continues at coordinate 22,155,191 of NW_026947485.1, read as the reverse complement.
ATGAGAAACACATACCTGTCCACTTTCAGGAAGCTAAGAAATCCCCAAAAACACATGACCAGAAAATATGTTCATTTTGACATACCATAAACTATTAAAAGTACAGGGCAAAGAATTTCAAATCTGCATGAGAACAGCACAGTTATACTTAAGTGCAACTCCTTTAGACCAACAGATCTTTCAATAGAAGCTGTGCAAGAAGGGGATAGAAGGATGCATTTCAAGTCCTGAATAAAAATAACTGACAAACCAAATTACTAGCTCTAGCCGGCTATCTTTCAGAAATGAAGAAGAAACAAAGACTCTTTAAGACAAGTAAAAGCAGAAAAAATTCATAACTGTTGGACCAGTCTTACCAAAGATGCTTAGAGGTATCCTACAGACAGAAATGAAAGGAAGATAACTATCACATGGTAGCATGTGAAAGTATAAATGCCAGTGGAAGAAGAAACACATAAAAGAAAAATAGAAAAGAATCAAATACAAGCAATAAAGTAACTCATCAAGCAGCAAACATGAGCAAAAGAAATGTACAAATAATACTGAAAAGATCTAGAAGAAAATCAATAAAATAACAGCATAATTTCATAACTTTCAATGGTAATACAGAATATAAATAGGCTTAATTCTCAAAATAAAAGATACATATTGTCTGAAATGGATTAAAAAAGCAAGACCCAATAATATACTGCCTGCAATAAATTCACCTTGCCAGTATACAAATTATCCAGATTATGCAAACACATGGAGATTGAGCAACACAGTTCTGAACAAATAGCAGATTACTGAGAAATTTAGAAAGGAAATTAAAACATCTCTGAAAACAAGGGAAGGTAAGCATGCTAAAGATTAATTGGTTGCAGTTAAAGCAGTACTGTTTATAGCAATGTGTGCCTATACTTGAATAAAGACAGGTTTCAAATAAATGATCAAATAATGCCTCTTAAAAATTTATAAAATCAAGAATAAAACAAAAATTAAATACAAATAAGAGCAGGAATAAATGAAAGAGTATAAGATATAATAGAAAGTATCAATAAATCAAAAGTTTGTTTCTTTGATAAGATAAACAAATGACAAATGTTGAAATAAGCTAACTAAATAACAAAGTAAATAAGGAGAGAGAAAGGTCAGTACAATGGATCCCACTGAAATACAAAGTATCATTAGGAATTATTTTGAAAAACGTGTTAACAAATTAGAAAATGTAGAATAAATGAAAAAAGTTCTGGATACCTATACCTAACAAACCGGAACCAAGATGATTTTTTTAAAACATTAATACACAGATAGTAAGTAATGATACTGAATCAGTAATAAGAAGCCTCCCAACAATGAAAATCCAAAAACTGGATATGTTTACTGCTGAATTTTACTAAATTTTTAAACTAACACTTTTGCTTCTCAAATATGCTATATAATTTAAAGGTATAGAAAAATTTTCCAAACTCTTTCTGTAAGGCCAATATTACCCTGTTAGCAAAAGTTGATAAGCATACACACACACAAATGAAACTGCAGACCAATAAGCTTGTTTAACATAGATGCAAAAATCTTCAAAAAAAACATAGCAAATTGGATTCAGCAGCACATCAAAAAATCATACACAATAATCAAATAGATTTCACTCCTGTGATATAAGATGGTTCAACACACATTTATATTATGTAACTAGAATGAAGGCTACGACTCATGTAATCATCTGAATAGATGCCAAGAAGCAGTTGTTAAATTTCAGTATCTTTGCATGGTAAAATCCCCAAATAATTAGGTATAAAAGGATCATACCTAAACATTTTAAAGGTTATAAAATAACAAACCCAGAGCTAACATATTGAATGAGGAAAAATGGAAAGTATCTCCTCAAAGAGTAGGTGCAAAACAAGTGTGTTCACTCTCATAGTTCTTATTTAGTTATTGCTAGAAGATTTAGCCAGAGCAATCAGGCAAGAGAAATAAACCAGAGGCCTCAAACAGGAAAGGAGCAAGTTGAATTGTCTCTATTTGCCGGTTAGTATACACAGAAAAACCTGGAAGACTTTATCAAACAGTTTTAAGAATTGATAAGCAAAGTTGCGTAGCAGAGGACACAAAATAAACATAAAAAATCAGTAGCTTTTCCTATCAATTATCAACTCGTAGAGAAAGAAATCATGAATGAAATCCCACTCACAACAGCCACAAATAAAATCAAATAAGGTGAAGCACACTAGGAATAAGTTTAAGGAACTGCAAGACGTCTGCAATGAAAATTACAAAACACTGCTGGAACTGAAGCTGGTGGGAGAAAACTGAGAGAACTATGTTCAGAGACTGGAAAAATTCATGCTATTAAAATGCCTGTACCACCCCAAAAAATGCAGATTCAATGAATTTCCCATCAAAATACCATGACATTTTTCATAGAATTAGAAAAAAAAACCCACTAAAATTCATATAGAGGCAAAAAGGTCCAGAGTGGCCGTGAGTACTATTTACCAAAAGGAGCAAACTGGAGGCGTCACAGTATCTGACACAGACAAATGAACGTTACATATTTTTTCTTATATGTGGATATTTAAGAAACATATTAGCATACCTTCATCTCATTGAGGAAACAGTGACACTTGAAAAGACAGAGAAATTAATGCAGAAGGATATAAATTAGGAATTTGAGTTGAAAATTTGAAACAGAAGGAAAAACATTTAAATATGGACACTTAAAAATGTGTACGCATTAGTAGGTACAAGCCCATCTGTTGTAGCAGAGGTTCCAGAAAGAAATTCCTTTCAGTGAAAGAAAACAATAGAAAATAGGAGCTTATACGCATACTTGGTTTTAAAATCAAAACACAATAAATTAAATAGTAACACTATAACTGAAAGCTGAATTGACAGCAGCATTTACATCCAGTTTCTACCTCAAGGGTCACATAGTGTCAATCCAGTGGAGATATACGATGGTAGGAAGAGGAATCAGATTCAGAATTTATTATATAGTTACCATAATCAAAATAGTGTGATTCTTCATAAATATGGGCATCTACAAAGAGTGATCAAAATGTATGGGGAATGTTTAAAGGGGAAAAAAAGCTTATTGCACTAAAAGAGTGATGAGTTAAGTATGCTCAAAACAGAGGGATGAATGGCAATGTATCTTATTGTAATACATTTTTAAATGTAAATGTTAACTACTTTACGATTATGCTACACTGATCAAACGCTATGGCAATTTCTATTCAATGAAAACATTACGGTGTGTCTTCATCCAATGTATTGACCCAGTCTAGCACTATGCAACTTCCATCTCTTCTAGAAAATCAGAGTGACCATGAGAGGTCAACTTTTTGAATCAGTGGAGGCATCAAGGCAGCCATGACCACACAACTAAGACCTTCATGAAAGAGGATTCCAGAACTGCGTCAGAAAGTGGCAAAAGGGCCTGGGTGAGTGTGTCTGAAGACAAGGAGGAGCAGCAGCAATATCTGTTTTAAATATGTGCTGTGTTTTCATCATGTTTCATAAATTAATGGAATTAAACAGATTCTAGAAATACAACTGATTTTCAAAAAAGGTGACAAGACAGTTCAAGGGGAAATTTTTTTTCATTCTTCCACTATTAAAGATTTTTCAATATATGGAACTGGGAGAACTGCATATCTGCAAAAGAGTAAACCTGAAGCCCTGCCTTGTACCTTACGCGCAAGTTAACACTAAATAGGTGATAGAACTGAAATTACACAATTCTCAAAATAAAAATAGGATTAAATAGTCTTAGATAGAAAACCAAAAGCACAAGGGACCAAAAACAATAGACAAATTCTATTTCATTGAAGTTAAAAGCTTTTGTGCTTCAAAGGATACTGTCCAGTGAAACGATAATTCACAAGCCAGAAATATTTAAATATCATATGTGAAATAAAAGGCTTGTATCCAGAATGTAGAGTTTTCTTACAACTCAGGAGTCAGTAATTAAATTAAAGCAGGAAAAGTTTCCCAGTAGACATGTCTCTTAAGAATACTGAGCAAATGAAAACATGCTCCACATTTTTAGCCATTAGAGTTTTGCCAATCAAAACCACGAAGAGATAAAATATTACATGGATTAGACTAGCTTTTTTTTTTTTTTGTCTTTTTCCTTTTTATCTGTACCAGGGATTGAACTCACGACTGCCTGCTTGCAAGGCAGGCACTTATGCCGCTGAGCTAAATCCCCAGCCCCTAGACTAGCTTTATTAGAAAGAGATAGTATCAAGAGTTAGGAAAGCTGTGGAGAAATTATAAATGTCATACACTGCCGATGGGAATATAAAATAGTGCATCCATTCTGGAAAACAAGTTGCAATTTCTCAGAAAGTTAAATGGAAAGTTACTATGTGAATCAATAACTTCAGCAATATTTACATGTTGAAAAATATTGTTGCACAAAAATTTATAGAGTTTTCATACCACTAATATTCATGATAACCCAAAGTAGAAATAATTCATGTTTCCATCAGTTGAAGAATGGATAAATAAAATGAGATATATCCATGTACACAGTATTTTCTAGCCATATGAAGAAAGAAACACTGATTCTACTTTATGGATGAACCTTAAAAAATATGCTAAGTGAAAGAAGGCAGTTCAAGAGACCATGTATCACACAACTCTAATATAAACTATGAAACATGGACAAACTTATGGAGACAGAAAGTAGATTAGCAGTTGTGTTGGGTTGTGGGGGATAAGTGCATTTAATTCTAATGGATATAGAGCTTCTTCTGGGGGTGGTGAAAGTGCTCTCAAATTGACTAAAGAGATACCACATATCTCTGTTGACTACTAAAAATCACTGAATGATACACTGAACTAAATGAGGAAATAAATTGGACTATAGCTGCCAAAAGGGTACTCTTCATCATACTGTGAAAAGTTCATTTTGTTATCTAAAATAACATGTATGTTAAAATAATGTGTTTCATTTTTATTTAATATTTATTAATTCAGTTTTTTGTATATTTTATAACAATACATTGAAACAGTAGTATATTTATGTACTTGCATGTTTTTATATTTTTGTGTCTATGCAGTTATAAAACTATATCTGCTTTTAGGCTGAAGTATTTCTTGCTGGTTATAAAAGTAATTGTAGACCAATGCATACAAACTGGAAGATGATATGCTCCTTTTGTATTAAAAAAAATTTAGGGAGATAGATTGTCTTTCAACAAACACGTAAGGCTGTTTGTCATTATTCCCTTCCCATGGCAGTGGCAGCATTGCTGAATTCTAATGTGCAGGAAAAGCTGGACTTGACAGCAGCAGAATGTGGTCACGATTGTATTTTCTGCCAATGTTCCTTTCATTGCTGAGTGGTGTCCCGTGTAGCAGAGGTCAAGCTCAAGGTAGATGAAGTACTGTCTTCTGTATACTCAGTGGACACTTCAAGTAAGCACAAGGCACTTCCTTCTTCTTGAGATTTTATTTCAAACCTGAGTCATTGTCTACCATATTTTACATGCCAGCAAAGACAATATACACGCGTGCACATGTGCACACACACACACATGCAAGCATTATAAAGAGAAGGAAAATTTTTGCTGTATATCAGACACACATCATGAGGACCCCATAAACAGTCTGACTCACAAAGCAAGGTGTGGGCAACTGAATCCTACAGAATTTTCAGCTAAGCATCCCCTGCATAGTCAGAGGGAATCAGATTCAAGAGTAAGAGTGGTTCTAAGTGTGGAGAGTGAGAGAAGGTTAGGAGTCAGTTAACCAACCCATGATTCTGCATTAAGGCTTAGGGTTTGTTTTTTCCCCTAACACTGTGTTGAATTACTGTGAAGTTGAAACTATTTTTTTCTCCCTGAGTGGGTAGGAATAATGGTAAAATTTACTACCCTAGACAGAGTTTACAAGTAGTTCAGGTATAATCCTAGAAGGGTTCCTGGAGAAAATAAGCTCCTGCTTTGGTTGCACTTTGCATTTATATCTCTGAAAAGATGGTTACTTTATAAATGCTTAAGATCCAGCTAATTGGAGAACTCTTGGAAAATGACCCCTTTAAATTGGTGGAAAATTTGCAACACTACGGAATACAAAAGAAACCACATTCAAAATTTGAAATTAAATAAATGACTAGTCGACAATGACTAATCTCTTTCACAATGGAAAAGGTTTTTTATTTTTTTTTAAGCAAGGGATATTTTTGTTTCTTCAATTGCTTTTCAGTTTCTGCATTTTTGAAATCGCCTGTAGAAAAAAATGTTCAAGAGAACAGATTGAAATTATTTTAATTTTGTAACAGCCTAGAGGAAGACGAAATGATACAATGGCCCAGACTAGCATCTTCTGTCTGGTTGGTAGCCAACGGACAGAACAGGAAGAACAATAGAGCTCTGGGCTAGAAATAATAGCCTGAAGATAAAGTGGGAAAGAAAAGGTTTTGCTTGAATATGATGAATCTCTTGAGCATTTCCTTTATTTCTCCCTTTTGATAATTACAGTCCAGATATAAAATAAATCATAATAAGAGAGATGACAAGCAATATAAATCATGGCTAGTTAAGACACATGAATTGGATGGAATTATCTTGAATAGATGTTCTCAGTGTAGGATCCCTGGAAGGATCCTAGCAAATATAAAACTCCTGAAACTGTTGGCCTAATTGTATGAGAATGTGCACCTGCGAGCTTTCCTGAAGACAGTCCATGGATTTCATCAAGGGGGCCATTAATTTAAAAGAATAATATGAAGCACAGGTCTAAGGAAAAAATTAAGTTGCTGTAATAAAAACCCAGTAATTACAACTTCTAGGTTTCTCTGTGTTAATATAATAGCTTTCACATTGATAGTAGGTCATGACAGATTTTCTAAGTCCATGGATTCAGATATAAAATAAATTAAGTCAAGTAGGATCAGAAATCTTGCAGAATCAAGCATTAATCTTTATACCTTTTCAGCCTGAGAAAGCATTACTCAACATAAGAGAATCACTTATATTTCACTTCTGGACTCTAGATCCAATTGCTTATACACAAATTACCAAACACATCAAACTCAAAATAATATTTGAGTTTATTTCTGTTTCACCCTTTCTCCTAAAACATATCTGGGTCAAAGGCGTGATATTTCAACTCTTTTTTGTCACTGAAATAGAAGCCAGTTGCTGATAAAACCCTGCTAAATGTTAGGCTAACAAAAAAGACAAAACAAAGAGACCATTGTTTAATCTGTTTTTGTTTGGGCATTTGACCACAAACATTCTCTTTAAAAAGAACATTTCATTTTAAAATGATTAAGTATTTGAGAATGCGCACAGTCTACTCATAGCATGCAAAGAAACGTCTTAAATAAATGCTTGTCACTGTACCTCGGAGTTAAAGATGCTTGCTTCCTCCACAATCACATATTTAACAGTAGTATTACGATACTTTTGCTTTAATGAGTGTAACATAATCGATCTCAAAATGCTGTAATTTTGGAAAGGAAGCATTTCTTAAGGCTTTCTTCACACTTAAAAACAAATGTCATAAATAAAACACTTGTAATTTCAAATAATTCTGTAATTGTTGATTCTACTTGAATTAATTAACCACTCACTCATATATTTATTAAGGTTCTGAGTTAGAAAGCAGAAGATATAAACATGAACAAAATAGACACAAGCGCTCCTCTGAAGGGAGCCCACAGGATAATGAGGAAGACAAATGTGCACCAAAGTTCCACACAACAAATGCGAAACGGTGCTGGGGCAGAGCTATGTCGGCGAGAAGCAGTCTTAACTTTAGAGCAGTCAAGAACGCTTCTCTAAAATGGGGTGGTGGCACATATGTGTACTGCCAGTCCGGTAGGAGTCTGAAATAGCAGGATCTCAGGTTCAAGCCCAGCCCCGGAAACTCAACTTGGTGATTAAGCAAGAGCTTGTTGTAAAAAACAAAAGGCGAAGAACGTACTGATGTATAAACTCAGTGCCAAGACCCTGAGTTCATTCCTTAGTGCTGCAAAACAAAAACCGAAAACACACAAGAGAAAGTGGGGGGGGGGTGGTAAGGATTCTGCAGGGTAGCGATATTTCAGCCAAAGGATGAAATGTGTGACAGATTTAGCGTATGTGTTTCGTGGTGGGAACACCATCTGGAAGTGACCGGCTGTAAGGGCCACTGTCAGTACCACAAAACAGGGCAGGACAGCAGGGCTCCCGCAGGGAGGGGAGCAGCAGGCTCAGACTGGGGTGAAGGGGTGGACAGAGAAGACCACGTGGTGTTTTCACCCTGTCAAAAGGCTGAGTTTTCATCCTCAGAGCAATGGCAGGTCAACAACCAGTTTTCATTCCCAGGAATTTGGACCCCGAGATTGTATCTTAGATAGAGTTGATAGGACTCGATTTATGTTTTGAAATAATCATGTTAGCAGAAAAACTACATTTATGGACAGTAGGTTGCTTAATCTTACATTAAATAAAGTTATTAGTAAGATTCAAAAAACAAAACCAAATAACAACCAGGAATACTCCTGGGCTTGTACTCCACATCTACCATTTTACTAATGTATGAATTAAGAAAAAAGATATTTAAACACTCAGAACATACAAAATGAAACACTGACGTGTAGGCGACAGCTATTTTTTCTTCTGGAATAAATGGCTTACTGAAAAAGCATTACTCTAATCAGTAATTGGATTTAAGATCAAGTAGTTGTATGTATTTCTCCATATAGATTAAAAAATTAATCATTAAAAATATACCATTCTTACATTTTAAATTCTTAACACTTAGATTGACTACAAAATGCATTATCAGAGGCTGCTAACTTCACTGCGGTCTCCATGACTAACACCTCTGTCCTAGATGTCATTGTCATTTCAGGGCTGCTCATGTCAGCAACCACCTAACACAGCACCTCTCAGCTGCCGTGTATTTTAGCTCCTTATCCACAATTATACACATGTTTAGCTTTGCATATATTTTCATTCTGTTTTACTGTTTAGTACTACTAAAGCTTCTTGTTTTAATGTCATGCATAATTATTAGCATGAAAAAAACAAAGTTTATTATGTCTATTATATTAAATTTATTTTAATTAAAAAGACTATACATTTATGGTATATGTCTTGACAAATGTATATATTGTACAATGGCTACATCAAGTTAATTATATATATACCTCACATATTTCTTTTTTGCCTCTCTCATATATCTTCTAATGATTAGCTTCTGAAATATTACTTGTAGTTTATCTATTGGCTCGATAATTTTTAGCAACTAACCTCTCTTTCTTACTATAAAATTGTTATCCCAATAACACAGTTTAAATAACAGCACACAGTAACCAAAGGTGTGCAGATTACATTAAATAATCCCCTTAATTGCTGTAAGCTGTTCACAAATATCAACAACCAAATGTTTCTTATTCTATTCACTTCTCATAGTTATTTTTAGGAATTGCTGCTCACTGAATAGGTACATCTGAGACTGAAGTCGGAGTCCTGTCACACAAGTTCCATTGCTTTAATGTCAAGCTGGATTCATTTCAGCTTTTGGGTTTTAGTTATTCTCACCAAATGGAGCAGAGAACAAATGGCTAATATGATTAGATAATGCTCAAAATTATTTGGACTTCTCTGGTATTATACTAGTATAACAGGTTCAGTTCTAATAAAATAGGTAGAAACAAAACAAATCTCTCTAAAATAAGTTTCAGACTTAAATGAGTAAATTCTTTGAATTAAAAGTTTTTTCATCTTCCTTAAAAATTTTTATCATGCACATATTATGATTTGTAACATATCAAAATTGCCCTTGAAAACTATGTTTATTTGTCTAAAATGCACAGTACATATATTTAAAATGTTTATCACCAAACTCAACTATTTTTTATTTCTAACTTACTTATTTCTAATGCATCTACAATACTTCGTGTTTAATAGCGTTATTTTCCATCTGCTTGGTGATTCATTTATTTTTTCACATTTGAGTAAATATTAAAATATTTGCACCATACTTAGATGAAAACTAAGTTTGTTATTGTGGTACCTGGGATTTAAAATCATGCATTAGTCAAAAGCAGCTGTTTCTACTTTTCAACAAGCATTAGGAAATACGCATTTTTGTAGAAGTGCCAACCTGGTACACATGGTCTTCTACAACAGTTCATGGCTGTTTGTCTGTCCTCCAATAATTCTGCAGGCAAAAGCTCATTATTGGAGTTTCAAGTGCAGTAGATGGACACGACTGTGGTAATAAATTTAGGAGGAGAAAAAAACTGAGTGTCTTGTTAATGAAATATCTTGGCAACCATCTTTAGGAGATTTAACTTCACCTTGCAGACAATGAGGGATTACTGACGTGTTTAAAGAAGTGTAACACATGATTGTATTTGCATTTAAGGAGCAGTCGGTGGTGTGGAACCACGTATTTTTTATCCTGCCACCAGCCTTCTATGTCCTCTGGACATTATATTGGTTAAGATGAGTTGCATTTGTATTTGCTTTGTTGATTGCCTTTATTAAAGGAAAGAGGAGGAAGTCTGATGAGAAATAAGAGGAGAGATGGGGATGGTAGGGAACAAACACCACCAAAAAGTCTGCTCTCTGCTGAGCCCCTCTCAACCGTTATGTGAACCCTGAGAGAAACGAAAGAGTTCCTTTTGGACATCTGGTGGCAAAACAGACTAGAGTTTGAAAGATGGCATCTGTATTTTTGACAGAAAGTGTTATTGAGGATCCAGGATGCCAACCTCACTGGCACCCTGAGAAGTGTAAAGCTCCGAGGGCCCAGGAGGCATACTCAATGTGGGCGGTGGCGGTGGCCCTGGCAGCTCACGGCAGGTGCCGGTGGCTGTCAGGGACCATGAGAGTTCCTTAAGGGGTACTCAGGAGCTTGAGAGATGGTGAGGCAGCTCCTGTTCCGGAGTACTGTGTAAACAACAGAAGGCTGGCAATCAACACTGATATGAATTTATTTGTAACCACTGAGCAACCACTAGTCACAAAAGAACCAGGAAGTCAGACTACTAGCATCAGGCAGGAAAAGTTTACACTGAAGCTGAGCTGGAGAGGGAAGATGGACTCATGGGATAATTGGATAGACTCCACATGACCAGTTAATAGAAAGATACATTGGTATTCTCTCTACCTCTGTCTACCTGAGAGTGAGGAGGAGCCATTAAATGACCGGCGAGGTACTTAGATTTGTTTCCCTTTACTGGAACCCAGTACATTCTATCAGTGAGTTATACAACTCTATCCTTTTGCTTGCTTATTGTGAGACAGTCTCACTAAATTTCCCAGTCTTTCTCTGAACTTGCAATGCCTTTTTCTTGGCCGCCAGAGTAGCTGGATTTCGGGCATGCAGCTTTACTTAAAACCTCAAAGCCTTCGTTTCTCCAATTCTTGAATTTTCAATTTTTCAATACTAACCTTTTGTCAACATTAAATGAGATGATCCACTTACAATATTTAACACATCATGAGACATATTTTAAGCACTCAGAGACACTAACAATTGTTATTGTGTCACAGAGACTATTGTAGTAGGCATAAAGCAGATTGTTAATTTTAGGAAGTCATAATCTGTACACAATTTGAAATGTGTCACATTATTTAGCTTATAATTCATTTTTATTTACCTGTATTAATATGTACAGTTGGCTAGTCTTTTTCACAGAGTAGTAAAGCAAAAAATGCACTTCACTGAGTTTTTTTTTTTCCTATTCTATGTGCTGCTTGTTGTGACATAAACTTCCCTTGTTAGGGGCATAGCATGTAAAATTTCACTTTGCTTATCAAAAAGCATTTGATGCAGTTTCAACTCTGAGATATGAGTGCCAGCCATCTGTTAGATGAAAAGCTGTATTAATATAGACACTCTCCTCAATATGCTGAATGTTGATGAACCAATATTCTGAATATTTAACCTTCTTTGGATTTCAATTATGCGTGAGTTTTTTTCTTAACAAGATATGTATGTGCATATTATGTATGTGTTTTGCTTGTATTTCTGTATGTACATTTATGTGCATGTAGGTGTTTGTATACATGTGTACATAAGAATGTGGAATAATTATTTTGACAGATTATAAACTTTGTCCAAGATTTCAAACAATTAAACATAAAAAAGTGCAGAAGATGAGATATACAAAAATTATAATCATGAATATTTAAATTTTTTCTTCTCTGACATTTCTCAAGAGACCTTTGTCTAAGTGGTCTCTAGAAGAATATGTAAATCATAGGGTAGGGTGGGAAGTAAAATTGCTGGGCAAGAAAGGCGTCAAATTATTTTTACTATGAAGCTGGGCATGGTGGTACAGGCCTGTAATCCCAGAACTCGAGAGGCTGAGGAAGGAGGATTGTTGAGAGTTCGAGACCAGCTTAGGCTACAAAGTGAGCTCAAGGCCAGCCTGAGCTACATTGTGAGACCTTGTCTCAAATAAGACAAAAATATTTTAACTATGATCCCTTAAATAAACCCCAGTGATTTGAAACATGGAGGAGGGAAGGTTTGAAGAGTGTAGCTGTTTATGCACAATTATATTCCCTAATTACACACATGAACATATGATATTGTCCAGTCAATCAATACTTGTTGAAAAGATGAATTAAACCATAATGTTTGAACTTTTTAAAACTCTCAGATATAATCTTAAATTTTAATCTAGTTCTTAAAAATGCTTATTAAATAGATACAATTTAATGCATTTTACCATGATAAAATTAGCTGTACTAATATGAATATCACATTAGTTAGGACCTAGAGCAATTACACATCTAGCCTGAAAACAAGGTACAATGTTCTTTTCACTTGGTTGCGAGTCTGTTTTAACACCAGAGTTATTTTCTGCATAGTACTTCAAGTGACACACAGTTGTCCCTTGGTATCCATGTGGGGTGGTTCCGGGATCCTCTCAGATATTAAAACCTGAGCATGCTCAAGGTTCTTATATAAAAGGGTAGTTGCACATAATCCTCCTGCATTCTCTCAAATACTTTAAATCATTTCTGTTACTTATAATAGCTATCAGAATGTAAATGCTATGTAAATATATAGTTGACATATTCAATAGAAATATAAATTTTTAAATACTACATTTTTGATCCTGCGTTGGTTAAATCCATGGATGTAAGCAACAGATGGAGAACTGACTGTACATACACATACTGCATCCCGTCACTCTTGCCACTTTCTGAAGCTGTTCTGTAAGTCTTGTTTCACCGCTTTACAAAGTGCGATCAAAAATACCGTGAATGCTGCTCCTGAGTGCCATCCAATGGAAAACTACACTTGTAAAACCATTACACTGTGTTGTCATCCACCTTATTCACCAGCTCTGGCACTGTGGGACTTCGGGCTCTTTCCTAACTCAAAACGAGCACGAAAGGCAAACATTTTGAACCCATTCAGGACACTGAAGCAGCCATGACAATGCACCTAAAGGCAAAAATGAGCTTCCAAAAAGCAGCAAGGACCACGGGATAAGTGTGTTCAAAGCAAAGAGTAGCATTTTGAGGCGATTTATGGCAATGTGTCTTTTACTGTAATACTATTTTGAATTTAAAATTTTGCTGCATTTTTAGACCACATATTGTGCGTGTATTTGTGTGTGCGCGTGTATAAAGAAAGGTGAGGAAAGAGTTATCTAATCTCTACAGTTAGAGGGCTTTTTGTTTTTTCCTGTTTTGAGAGCTTCAGGATACCACAGCCAACCTGCAGCTGTGTGTCTTTTACTGTGCTGTGGCCACACCAACAGGGGACCTTGCAGAAAACCCAACTCTGGTACTCCCTTCCCCTGGAACACCCCACCCTTCCCTTCCACAATCCATCCCCAGTCAGATCTTCTCGTTATTAAAGTTCTCTCACTCCCTCTTTCCTATCATATAAGCTTTTAGATCTCCTGAGCTTCCACTCCGTTGAATCCTACTGTGGCTCATTTCTGTTCCCTTCCAGCATAAACTCTAGCTCTCCTCATCTCAGGCACTGAAAACTGTGTGTCTGCAGGGTGTCATGCAGAAGAGCCGTATGCTCAGTCTTTCTGTTTTTGCAAAATCTGCAGCCTATGGGCAGATTTTGGCAAAACCTGCAGCCGATGGGCAAATCACTATTTGCTTTATTTTTAAACTAATATTGCCGCGTGCTGCTAGAGAGAGCCTTAAGTCTATGCAAATAGACGCCCTTTGTTAAAAACTCAGTCTTCAGCCAGAGGCGGCCTCGCAACACAGCTGGGCAATCCACGTGTCCCAGGTCTCCTTCCTCCCTCTTTCCTTCGGCAGCCCTCCCAAATCCCCATCATTCTCCTTAAACCCTTGACCCCACTCAGCAAATGACCTCACCTTCTACTTCACAAAGGAAATAGAGGCCAACAGACAGCAACTCCCTCGGCTTCCTGCCCCTCCTCTGCCCTCTTATCAGCACCCAGATCCATCCTTACCTCTTTTCCTCATTTTTCAGCTGAAGTGATGTCTCTCCTCCTAGCCAGGGCTAATCCCACCACCTGTGATCTGGATTCCATCCCTCTGGCTCCCTCTGGGAGGTGCTCCATCAATCACCATGGTCCTGTATCTTCAACCTCTGGCGCTGCACCAGCTCTTTCCCCTCAGCATACAAAAATGCTCTCCTCGCTTCCAACTCAAATACGGACTCACACGCGCACATGCGCAAACTCACACGTGTGCACGCACACACACGTGCACACACACGCTCCTCTCCCTTGCCGTGTTCCCTGCAAGCTACTGCCAAAACTTTCTCTATTCTTTGTCAGATAAACTTTTTTTTTTGTTTGCTTTGGTTTTGACTTTAAAATTCACACATGTGCTTATCAGAATATTTACAGATTAAGTTTCAAGGAAGAGAAGGGTGATTGCCCATAATATCAATCACACAGAGGTGACAACCGTTAATATTTAATATTTCAGAATTTTTAATTTTCTTCTCTCCTACCTATAAAAATATTGTATCCTATCACAGTTTCACCTTAGTCTTTTCACATACCACATTCCTACAGTCTGAAGTACCTCTCTTTCAAAAACATAGCTGTTTGTGATTGTATATTATTTCAGTATAATTGTAACAACTGAAATACACCCTTTAATCAGTGGCTAGATTCTCTTTATTTTTTTGCTTCTACAAATAATCATAAGTACCCCTTTTGCGGACAAATCCATACCTGTCCTCTCCTCTCCC
This sequence comes from Cavia porcellus, assembly GCF_034190915.1. Lineage (NCBI taxonomy): Eukaryota > Metazoa > Chordata > Mammalia > Rodentia > Caviidae > Cavia > Cavia porcellus. Next base: position 22,140,044 of record NW_026947485.1, on the reverse strand, counting down.
TCTACTCTCTGTCTAGGACAATCTACCTTCCATAATTTCCAAGACCTCTATACACAGAGATTTCACACCTAGTAGTTACCAGTGATGTCTTTCCCAATGGGAAGGATACTTTTCTGTGTTTGTCTTGCTCGCAGCTGCCAGCTCCCGCCCTTAAACCGACAGCTCCCCATGCCATCTGCCTTTCTCCTTGCTCTTGCCCCTCTGCAGGCTTTGCTTCCTGGGCTTACGCTGGACATTTGGCTTCCCTGGAGCTCCACCCTAGCTCTCGGCACTATTCTCACACTTTTTCACTGGTAGTAACAATTCCTTGTGCTTTACTCGTATCCTGAAGGTTCCCAAGCTGTATACCAAGCTCTGCCAGCTCCTTAGGGACCTCTCCCCCTTGCAGTCAGAGGCTCCGAATCATTTTTCATTTTGTAAGCAATCACAACATCTTACACTCTCTTGTCATGCATCACTTTCCAGTAAACTATGGGCTTACTTGCTCTTGTCTTTCCAACCATCTCCACTGCAGCATTAGTGACATTCCAGGACAAATACTTTTTTGTTGTGGAGCTCTGCCCTAAATTTTGAGGTATTAATAGCATCCTTTACTACAACTCACTGGATGCCAGTAGAAACCCATCCCAAATGTGAAGGTTTTTTTTAAAAATGCTATTAGAGATTACTAAATGTCCACTGTAGACAGAATCTTCTCAAGCTGAACAACAGTAATATTAGACTGTGATTTTTTAAAAGGATAGGACCTGTGTGTATATTCTCCACCTTTTGTTCACTTGTCCAATCCAGTCCAGTCTTTCACATACATGAAGTCAGGTAAAGAATGGGATGAATACAAGGTAAAACTGGGAAACAATAAAACTTTCAACAAATGCTTTATAAAACAAAAGTATTCAGCATTAGTTGTCAACTATTTAGTAAACATTATATTACAAATAACTTTCCTTGATCCATAATAAATATTAAAAATCAACAAAGTCCTTCACCCCAGGGATCTTTAGTTTTGCAGGAAAGAAATGAATCAGACATGCAGTTAACATGCACATGGAAGCTTATTTCACAAATGAAATAATAGGGTTTGCTGTGGCAATTTGGAAACTTTATTACTGCTCAAGGAAAGGAAAGAAAAAAAAAAAGCCTTTCAGAATAGACATCCTACCACAAGTGAATAAAGGACCAGACTGGTGTGGAGGCAGAGTGAGATGGGGTGTTTTCAGGTCATCTGAGACATTCTGGGGAAAGGTTTTCAGGTGTGAGAATCAACTGTAATTCCTCAGGGACCCAGATCTATGCAAACTATTATTCCTCCTTTCAATTGGGGCATTACATTAACTACTGAGTGTGTATATATGTTTTGTTTCAGTTAAATACAGTATAATGTCCAAAGATCTAAAACATTTCATAAACTAACTATTCAGTTCAAACACATGGATGTAAATTTCCACAAGTAATTGGATTGAAGATGTGGACCCATTAGTTAGTAGATGTAAATACAGGAATGGAATCAGTGGCCCTACACTTTCTCTCGTTGAGGTGGTGAGGGCAGAATTTTGTATCAAAAGAGACAGCTGACAATGTCTAGAGGTGTGTGTGTGTGTGTGTGTGTGTGTGTGTGTGTGTGTGTGTGATCCAGATTGGTAAGGTATTAGGGAAGAGGTTCTCCTGGCACTAGAAATTAGAGCACAATGTACTATAAAATATAGAAATATAGGAAAGCCCACAGCACAATATTAGAGGGTTGACATTTTGGAGTGTTAAGAGAGCTGAGATTGGAAACTGCTCTAACTGTGCTTATACGGACACAAATGAGCATGGATCCTTCAAATTAGCATGCTGAAGGTTCAAAAGTCCTACAGTTTAATGAATCAATCAACATCTAATATCTTCAGACACAGGGTCTCACTAGATTATTTTATCATGAACTGTAGCAATATATTAGATATATTGGCTAAAACATATTTAATAAGATAAAAATAATTATTAAAATAACTTTCTTGTTTCTTTTCATTATTTAATGTGGCTACTACAAAACCTAGAATCCTCTGTAGAGTTCATATTGTATTTCTGTTGGACATCACTGATCTAACACTGTCTCTTCATATCAATAAAACAAAACAATTCATTTCTTCTAAAATGTCAAAATTTCTTTTTTAACCAGTGGGAGTAAATACTTTACTTCTCTATGCCTGTCTATGTTAACTTATTAGAGTTTTAGTATTTTACTGCTAGAGTGAGATCGTATGGAGTTACATTTTTACTTTTATTATCCAGTGCATAAATGCAAGAAAAACCTTCTCAATTTCCTCAGATATTTTCAGTCAATTTTAGGTTTCTTTAAATATTGAAACCACTGTTCAGATAAATTTTGAGTATTTGATTTCATCCTTGCTCTCAATCTGTTTGTCCCATTTTTGAAGCACGGAAAGGAACAGAACACCAAAGTAGAAGCAGATAAGAATGGGATTTGAGAATGTCCAGTTGTTTCCCAAGGATGCGGCTGTCAGTGAGGAGATTTCAAACACACAAATTCAGTTAAGGGAGCAGAAACTGCTTAATATTTTGAAGAGAAAGTGAATTGCAACATGGGATTTATTTAGTAAACGGAAGAATACTGAAACTTGAAGTCATAAAAAGAAAGGAGAAGCCAAACCACTTCTAGTATTTCTAGGCAAGCAACGAGATGAATCCTCCAAAGTTAAAAAGGTAGAGAGGAAGACATTTATGAGCAAAAGCAGAAGCAGTATCTGAACCCTGACTCTGTGACTGTAAGCTTCTCTTTTTCCTCATAAGCCAAGGCATTGGCACGCCCGTGTTTGTAGACAGGCCAGTCAGAGTGTCCACGATCAGTGGCCTCTGATTACAGCAACAGACGCTCTTGGGTCATTGAGATCTAACAGATAGCACTTGCATGGTAGAATCAAGTACCCTCCATTTTGCAGAACTGTTTTTGATATTGTTTTTCTGCAAGTTATCCTCCTCCAGCCCAAGAGTGGCAGGTATGCTGCATTTATTAAGGTTAGACAAGGTGAGGGCTTGGCCTAGAGTCTCATGGAAACGCAACAAAGAAAGAAGCTAATATTAGCAGAAGACTCAATATGTGCTTGTGTTGTGGAAAGAAAGGAAAAAAAAAAATAGAGGAACAGCCCTGTTGTTTACAAGCTCTGTTTTTCATTGAAGAGAATTGTAAGAAAGTCACCATGCCATGGCACTGGAAGAAAAGGACATGTATCACATTTTTTCCCTTTTGTTTTCCATTTTTCTGCTGATAATGTCTATTGCTTCCCCTCTTTTGGATTCCTCTGTAAATATACTAGAGTTGTTCATACATTCGTTTACTGGGTTTAAATCCAATGGATAATATTAAAACACGCAATAAGAAAACGCCAGTTTGTACCTCTAATTAGGTGAGTGAACAATTCAGAAAGAAATGCAACTGTTTTTCTAACATATCCTTTTCTTATTAAATATCAGTTATTAATTTTCTCAATCAGCAATCCACCAATGAGCTTTTACCCATGTTGATACATTTTGATGTATGTAATTTAATTACAAAAATTAATTGTTTAGGAAGAAGTATCTTTCTGATATACAAATATCTATAAGGATTTGATAGAAACAGGAAATTAGGTACATAATTACATTACACCTTAGTAAATATAATACTTTTAACTTTTTGGTTTCCTGAGAGCTTCTGTTTAAAAATATATCTAGAATGTTGTTTTATATTAAATAAACATAGCATAATTGTATTTCTTTTTAAGGAAATAATACAAGTCTCAGAGTGTCTGTTATCTTTGATTAGATTTGGAGAGTTTTAGGAAAAGAATAAAATAGAAAAAAAATGAAATTAAGTTTTGAAGTTCATTGAAACAGATGTTATTTACCATAAAGTACTTAATATTTTCTTGAATTCTTACATCAGTGGAATACATTTAGGATTTGCATACTATGCGTGGATTTCAAAATATGTAATTGTCATTCAAGTGGAAAAAGTCTAAGATTCCATGGGATAGGAGGATTGAAAAGACTTAATTGCTTTAGGCTTGTAGCAGGATGTACATGCCTTACAAACTGATGTTTGAAGTTAGGCAACAACTTGAAAAATTCTGAGACAAAACCACAGCCTCAGTTGCAAAGAGTAAAATATGAGCAGAGATTTTGATAAACGTCAGAGTCAAATGTTAATTCTAATTGTTCTGCAGAGTTGTCCTTGATTCCTGACAGGCTTGTTACAATGCAGATTTCCAACCTGCCACCTTCCATGTAGGGACTTCACCCTGTGACAGTACCCAGACACACCCTTTTCTCAAGCTCACCTCTTTAGTCCTAATTAGCTTGTCCCTGTGTTCTCTCAGGCTAGCAGCATGGCTGCGTTAACGCATTTTTGATTCTGACCCACTGAAAAATTAAGCCACCAAGTGTTCAGTGAAAAGTCAAATTGAAATCCCAGAGATACAAAGCTTCCTATGCAGCATCTCTAGAATCGTGTACAATGGACAGGCCCAAGCTTCCATCTTCCTCTCCCCATCATTTTCTGGAGATGCTACATGCAATTGCATATCCATAAACTCACTCAAGCTGTTGGCTTTTGTACTTTGAGTCTTCATTATGACCCCTGAGTGCATTTTTCATGGAGTAATATTAAGCAGTAGGGCCAGAGCACCTTGGTTGTCAAGATGCAAGAAAATTTAGCAGGTCCCTGAAGAGGTAAACACAGGAAAACTGGAAAGAAGATGGGTCTGGCATGGGTGCTGATTACCTGGGCCAGTAACATTCGCTCCAAATCAGACCCACACTGCGTCTCCCTCTTTGCTTTCAAACAGTGCCTAACGTGAAACTTCTCAGGAACATTTCAACTGTTATTAGTGGTTGGTTCTAGAAGCTAAACAGTAAGAGAAAGCATGAAAGGAGAAGGAAAGTAACTATGTTCACTGAGATTTTTTTATCTGCCCTTGGCTTGCTGCCTTATTTAACTCTACATCATCCCTATGGAAACACAGAAAATTAGAGGATTTTATTCAAGGCTGCACATTAATTAACAGAGCCAGAATTTTAACCCATATATGACTTCAATATTCATTCTCCTTCCTCTACATTCTTTCCAGATGGAGGTATGAGAAATCATATGTATAGGATACCACAGATGCACGGGGATCTGGGGTACCATGGAATATATAAGCAATGTTCCCTATCGATTTCATACATGAACAGGCTTATTTACAAATCCTTGTGTGCACATGTTATTTAGAGTTCTGTCTTCTTTGATGAGAAAGGATTTCTGATTGAGTCTGATTAAAACTACAATTAAATTATTTCTATTTCAAAAAGCATGTACTATGCATGTAGTGTAACAAGAGGTTAATAAAAATAACCTATCCTTAAGAAATTGCCTTCATCTGAAAATACATCTAACACTAATCAGTTGAGTTTCTGGGGTGTGATAAGTTGTTTTAATTTTAAACAGATGGCGTAACAAGACAAATATGAGAATTTAAATGTATTTTTTGGCACGGCAGATCACAGTTGTATAAAACACATGCATTCATTATTCTAAATATGTCAAATAATTAGAATAATATTACTAAATTGAGAGAAAATCTATCTCACAGAGTTGTGTTCATGTTTTTTCATTTTGTTTTGTTTTTGCTTCAAAAGGGGGGAAATATTATGGCACGATCCTTTTCATAAACAACTTTCAATATATTCAAGTTTATTGGCCCCAGTATAGATTTCATAGCACTTTAAATTCGAAAGCCATTATGACTTTTAAACTTGGGGCTTTATCTGTTTAATTGGAATAGATTTCAGAAATTAGAAGGCAATGGTAAATATAGTAATTTCTTCATGCAAGCATGATTTAAGTAGTCCCCTAAATGGTGACTTTGATCTTACCCATGGGATGTGCTTCAACCAACGAAACAATGTCAGGCATGATAGAAGCAGACATTGGAAAAGTATTTGCCAATATGTGTGGCCTCCTTTGGTTTCTAGGAACCCTTGTATCACACCATGTGACTACACTAGCGTCCACCACCAAGAGGGTAAGCGCTCATGTAGACAGAGACTCCCAAGCCCTCAGTCAACTTTCCTGGCCACATGAGAAAAGGCTGTTGGAAGCTGACTCAGAGAACCACCAGCTGATCAGAAGATGCTTGAGAAATCGTGCAAGAACCTCACTCTTGATTCATCATGATGAGCACATCAGTACCTCTGTTGTTTGCAGGAAGCTGAATTCTAGGATAGCAATCTCACTGTCACCAGCTTCCCATCTAAGGCTTCAGGGCAGTGAGGAAAGGGTTTCAGGGGTTGTCAAGCACAGACAGCGAAGACAAGAGAGCTTATTCATGAGATGTTAGTGTGTTTTATCTGAGAATTCCAAGACCTCAAACTTCTTTTTCTCCCCTTATCGCTCTCTCTCTCTCTCTCTCTCTCTTTCTCTCTCTCACACACACACACACACACACACACATATACAAACACACACAAGCAATTAATTATACAAGAAACATCCAAATCCCCTAATTGTTCTAAAACTTTCAAAATTTGCAATATAGTTACCTCTCCAGAAAGCAGACACTTTTGAAAAATTTCTTGTACCTTTCAGTGCCAGTACAAACTTGCTTGCATTCTAAAACCATAATGTATGACCTATTTTTTCTAAAAAGGTATTTCATTAAAGTATTCTAGATATCCTACAAAAGTCTTGTTTCAAAGAATATTCAGTGACTTGGCTAATGCTAAAATATAAACAGAAAATGCTATAATATTGTATACCTAGTATAAAATCAATTTTGTAAGGAATCATATTTTAAATATAATGGAATATATAATGGAATCATTATATTTTAAATATAACATTGGAATAAAGACCAGATTGAATATTCCAAAATGGTAGAATATTTTGTTGAATTATAAGATACTTTTTTCTAGTTTGAATCCCCAGTAGTATTAAAACACACCTAAAGTGCAAAATAAATTAGCACAAACTAGATTCATTGAGCAATATCTTACTATATTAATCTAAGAACCAGTCAAGGAAAAAAAAAATCAAGAAATTTAGATCAAATTCTAGACAGTGTAAATTTCCAGGTTTAAGTGGGTGGGGTGTTCATTACAGTAGTAATAACAGTATGATTTTTTATAAATATATAGATAAAATTGCATGTCATAAAGGTACCACTAAATTTTGTGATTGCATTCTATGTTATTTTTTTTTTAAACACATTTCTTATACCAACAATCGCTCTTTGGAAACACATCGAATTACATCACACGCCTTATTAATATTCTTATTTCTACACACAAATATGCCTTTAACCCATTACTGTCTCTTTTAAGATTCTATCAAGCAAAAATAAATACTTCAGCGCAACTCACTCAATCACTGGAATATTTGGAAATATTATCCATCACCCAACTTCCAAGAATCTTGAAAATATATTTCTGCAGTCATCATATTATTGCCTAGGCAGAAAACTTAAGACATACTTATACTGGAAGATGCAGTTTTAAAATAAGGCATGAATCAGAAGTGTGGGACTCACTGGCTGCCCTCCTAACCGACAGCCCTGACAGACACTGTAGACTTGAGACCTCAGAGCTACTGTGTCACACTTTTGTGTGAACTTTTGAGATGCTGTCAGATTACGGAGATAAATTCATCTGCACTGCCAAAAGATAGTCTCTTTTATAAGGTATAAATGGGAATTTTATTTTTTTCTCACACACAAGGCTGATTTTGTGAATTTTGCTAACATTTCAGTCTTACTACTTGACAGAATGCACCCTTTCTTTCCACACTATTTTGCAAACAAAATATGACGAGTTTTTAGCAACTAATATGATGCAAGCATAGTTAATATTGTAATAAAAAATTAGAGAAATCAGAGTTGCCTCTTCCTTGAATGCAATATCCACCTATTACTGACCACTGTGACCTTTCTGGGAAAAGTCACTTCCATTGGATAGGGTAGTGGCCGCAAGGCAGCCAAACACCACTCAGAGTAATTCTTTACAGATGCCAGGAACCGGAAGTTTCAAGGGGAAAAATGAAAGCCATTCACTCTTCCAATGACATAGTCCTTTGATACCACAAAGCCATTTGAGCTGAGAGCTCCAAGGTCAGGAAGGCACATAAAGATTGGTGATTAGAGAAATACTATATCAGCAAAGTGTGGCAAGCTATTAAAAGAAACTATAGCTTTTATGATTGTGTCGCTGACGCTCCCCAGGGCTATTTGTATTAGATATTGAGTTAAGCATAACTTATTTAGTCCTAGCATTCCAGAAAACATTTTGATGTCAGCTACTGCAGGAAAGTAAACACAAAGTAAAGGAGGAAGCAGAGCTGATCTCAAACAGATAAAAATGGAGTAATTTAATTTTCTGAACCTGGGCGTTTTAAAGCATTAAGAATGAGAAATTTTAGAATAGTCCTTTCAACTTGAAAAGTAAAGTTTACTTAGGCACTCGGTGGAGGGGAAGAGAAATAGCACAGAGCTTAGGCTTACCTAATCACCTTATTGAGATTCTATTAAATTCTGATCAAAAAGTATTTTTAATGTATGTTAGTGAAACACTCCCATAGTCATAAGCTGCACTTGTAATTTACAGATAAATTTGTCTGGGGTTTCCATACACTAGTAATCATATAATATTTTTTATGTGTCTTTTAGTCTAATTTTAGTATTACTCATTTAAAATAGATCACTACATACTTCCCCAACTACCATCAAAATTCTTTTATTAAAACAAGGCTTTAACACTGGCTGCACTCACTGTGAGATATCCAACACTAAAATGAAAAGCTTGGTGGAAAAGAGCTCAAGAAAAAAAAAAAATCTGTTTACTTCCATTCTGGACCAGAGAAAGGAATGCTGGAATTCTGAACTCCTGGTTCTTGCCCAGATCTTTCAGAGAAATTTCCTCCCAGGTTCTATGAAGACTGAGCATGTCTTGGTGACTCAAGGGACAGACAATAGCCATTTCAGCACTTAACAATATCACTGTTTAAGAGATTAATAATTTAAAACAGGCATAATATTGGTACCATTGTAGTCAAAAGGTATTGGAGTGGGATAACACTTTTAGCTTCAGAAGTTACTCAATGAAAAGAATATTTACTATCTTTGCAAAACAGAAAGGTAATTTTTTAGGGGGTATTTTAGGGAAAGTAGGAGTGCTTGCCCTGGGTAGTGGGATTATGAGTGATTTTCATTTACTTTCGCATTTTTTTATTTTTGCCAAATTTTCTACCAAAATTATGCACTTTTTGAATAAAAGGAAAGACATAGGCTTTAAGAAAAAAGGTAAGGATAGCTAATCACGCTGTCTCCTACAGGTTTGGCCCTGCCCTAATGAACGTCTTCCTGGGCAGACTCCTAGAGAACCTGCTCCAGGGCTTACTAACTGGTGAAGGAAACTGCTAGCCCACCTTTAGCAGGAGATCCTTCCAAGTGAAGTGTTTGGAGTTCAGATGCATTCCTCAGGTATCCTTTACTCTTAGCCCAACTCTAAGAAGTGGATTTGTGTCTTCACTCTCAAAGGAATACCCAGATTACTTATGTTTATTCCTCTTTAAAAAGTTGTTTTTGCTTGTTGGTGGGAAGAAAGATAACTCCAACAGGTATCTTTGCAATCACACCTATTACCCAAGGTTGAGGATGTTCCATGAGCATGTAACGATTGCTAATGCCACTATCACCTGGCTGCTGTTTCATTAGTACCCATATCGAATGGCTTCTCAACACTGACTACCGCGTGTGCAGTGGACAGCTATGAAATTTGCAATTCAAGGAACAATAAGAATGAATGACCTCACGTTAATCATTATATAACTATAGATATATGACAATGTTTCATTATAATAATTACAACACATATAAATACTGATTTAATATATGAAAGTATGTAATTATAATTGTTATATAATTGTGTAACTCTAATCATAGTCTTATACTCTGTGACAGTATTGAAGATAATTTACAATTTTATAGTCAATGCATTTCAGTAACTAGTGTGAAATAAAAGTCTACTTGGTTTAGAGAAGTTAACATTGTTTTTTTCCCCTCAGTTTTTTTTTTTTTTTAATCTGGAACCAAAATTTGGAATTTGCCTTTGCCAGGTAGGTGTTTATGCCCTTGAGCTATGTCCCCAGCCCAAGAATTATCATTTTGAGTTACAGGTAACAATCACTAAACTATTAAAGAAAAGATAAAAGTATATTAAAAATAAAAGCACCTTATCACATTTTAACTGTATATTTCATGAATACAGTTAAAGAAAAAGCTATCACAAAATTTAACTTTCAAAACATAAGCTAAGGATTTGAGTACACTTGGCAAAATAGCCATATAGAGAATACTTTCTGAAAATATTTTATTGTTTAGGTCCATTATACTCAAAATGCCAGCAAGAAAACAGATACAATGTGAGCAAAAACTAAAAAAATATTATTTTTTAGGTATAGATTTTTCTTAGAAAATAGAACAACCCATTGCTGCCTAAGCTATTGCTAGAGTTCAGGTGAGGATAAGTGTCTGTTGGACAGTCATAAACCACCCATTCATTCTAAATTTAGAATGCCAAGGAACACAAACCTGACATCAAGGTCAAGATAAATCCTGTATCTCTAACCTTGGCAACGTTCTGAAAACATCAGAGAGATTACCAAGTAAACTGTCTGTTTATTCTTTTACCACTGCTCACTAAATCCTATTTGGGTCACGGACTGAAAGTGTTAGCATGCTGTCGTAACTTAATCCTTTTATTCTTTTAAATGTATACAATTAGACACTGAGTAAATATGGACTGTGTCATACAATTCTCAACCTTGGTCACAATTTAATGTTGATGTTTTTAAATAAACAGCAAAGCAGAAAAGATAGAGAAACACAAGACTCCCACAGGTTCCAACACTTCTGCTGTATGAATTATCTCATATTCCCTCCCCACGGAATCGACATGCAGACATAACATGATCCTTTCCTAATTTGAGAGGTAGCCCAGAGTTTATTTATATACATGACTGATAATGGTGTCATCCCTTTAACTCCATCACCCTAAGAGACACCTGCTCAATGACGAGAGTGAGTTCTGGCCAGTCATGCTGGTTCCAGGGATAGAGACCGAAGACATCCTGAAATATGTAGCTTCATCTGTTTAGAATAATTCTTAAGCATCACTTAAGTTTTTGCTAATCCCATGCAGCAAACTTCAGACTAAATATAACTTGATTTCCTTACATAAGCCAACAAGAAAACTTAGGGTTTAAAATTTTTAAGTTGACTTTTGTGTCTATGTAAATTAGAGAAAACAGAGAATGGAAAGAAAGAAATATCGAACACGGTTTCTTTTATTAATACTTTTAAATAGCAAGGAAATTCTCGCAAGTATATTGCCCCTTTGAAGATAAAGTTCCATTTGCATAAACTGGCAGAGCCTCTTTAATGCAGTTTTCATTATCTCGACTCTAAAGTGACTGATGTCAAGATCAAGGGAATCAGTGGGGCAGATACACTCCAGGACACCACGGGAAATAAATCAGCCCATCCTCTTACCCAGGAGAGGCCTGCTCCACCAAGAGGACTTGGGATCTCCTTTCTGAAACAGGAGGCCTATCTGCACTCCCATAGATCTGATACTCACCCCTTAGAAGTCTCTCATTCTTTTAGGTAATCAGGGTGCCCCTCATGGGTTATCTAATGGACTAATGAAGTTTGGAGATAAACCAGCCCCTGACAATTTCTTGCCCTCTGAACACTCCCAGGGCACCAACCCCATTCAGTAATTTATCTCATTATGTTAAAGAGAGAAAATTAACCCTGAAAAAAAAGAGGATGGCCCCTTGGGTGTTAACTGAACGTGGTATGGGTCTTCATGTGAGGAGAGAGGACGAAATCATAACATTCAGTGGATCCTCTGTGACAGTTAACCCTTCATCTACTTCTGTCATTTTCTCCCATTTGCAGTTACATTGTGGCCACAGGAGCATGTCTGCCCAACTCAGCATCAGTTCTGCAATTTACTGTCCCATGCAGCAGATCTTCCGGGTCACCATAGGTGGGGGCAAATCAAAAATGCCGTCCTTTAGTCTTTATTTCACAAGCTTGACTTAGTGCTGTTTTCACTTGCAAATACAAATGTGAAAACTATAATTTATTACAGTACTAGCAATTCAAGATGTTTTGCTTGGATCCTCCGTATGCAATCGGTTACCAACATTCCAGCCTGTTTTGCTTTAGTTGGCTACTAGTTTACTACCCTCAATTTCATTCTCTAAATCTGTGTTTAAAAACAATTTAACTACACTTTGATTCTGTTTGGAAAAGCAGTTATGGGTTCCCCTGACTAATGCACAGAAACATATGAAATGTGGTTTGTAAAATGTCATTTTCAGGCAGATGACAGGATGCAAATGACTCATTTAGTGATTCTTTAATTTTATACATACTATTTTATTAGAGCAATATTAGAGGGTGGGTCATTTCTGGAGTACACAGGAGGTTATTTCAACTAAAGACATTTGAGTGGCCTTGAAATCCTTTTTGAGAAGTCCTGAAACATGTGGTTCCAGCCCCCAGCCTTTCTGTTCTGTGAGCAGCCCCTACTGGACAATCGCTCCGTTGGTGCTGCTGTTAGATCAGAGATACCAATTCTCCTCCCCTCTCTTCTCCTCTGCTCTCCTCTCCTTTCCTCTCTTCTCTTCTGTCCTCCTTTCCTCTCCATTGTGCAGAGGACTTTGCAGTTTTCTTTATAAAAAAGTTAAATTATATCAACTTCCTCCTAATTTTAAATAGTTCTTTAAAACCAACACATCGTATACATCCTATACAATTACATTGACCTTAAGACAGGAACAAGTATTATTTTTTGCTCAATAATCCAAAAATCTTCAGTGCAACCTATTCTTTCAATTCAAAAGTATGTTCTGTATATAATGATAAAAGAGTATCCTTAGTTTTAATAAATGTAGCGCAGAATTCTAAAACGTATAGAAAAAGTGTTGCAATAGACTAAGTAGTAAAACAGAAATAAAGATATTCTGTTTGGTTTGTTCACCTCCCCTTGCAATGAACATGGGTTCCTGATATATTTTCACAATTTACCATTTCTTATGTGTTCCAGGACTTTATTAATATTTAAGCTGATCTAGTCTGTATGTCTAGATACTATTTAAAAATTACTATTCATGGCATATAAATTATACCAATAAAAATTTAAAACTCAAGAATGTTTAATATCCAAAATGGAATATTATATACAACATCACACTAGGAAAAGTATTTATCACTAGCTACTGAAGGAGACTACTGTCTTTCATGCAAATATCTGAGAATAATGTAGGATTTTTCTCCCAAGAAATGGCATAACAACAAAATAAAGGTTATTTACCAGTATGCAGAAAATGCACTTTCTTTTCTATGACAAAGTTTGAACAAGAACTTTTACAAATGGCCAGAAAAAGTTACAATTGTCAGTTCTGTGCACTTTAACAACCCTGTTTATGTATATGACTGGGAAACAACCAACCACGCCTTGCTGATGAAGCAAGGTCTCCATTACTTGTGACTCACAAAAATATCTTTAAAGAGAAATTGGCAAGGAATACTACACTAGTCCAAAGTAAAGGGGCTTAGACCCAGCTTGTGTTTTCCTACTTGCCACCAAAAGAAAGAAAGAAAGAAGGAAAGAAAGAAAGAAAGAAAGAAAGAAAGAAAGAAAGAAAGAAAGAGATAGGAAAGATAATTTATGATTTAAATTTGACTTCAGTTTTCTTACCTGAAGACTAAGATGTGAAGAATTAAAACCTTGTTATCAATGGCCTTGATTAGTGTTTCAAAACTTTGCTCCATAGAGCAAAAACATTTTTAATGTCACAGCCATTTTTGAGAGGTCAGATTAAATACCGTACATAAATTCCTCAGCAGCAGACTTCTCTGAACCAATAATTTGCTGAAGCACACTGGATGTCTCCATGAGCCTCACATGAAATGTAGTTTCCAAAATTCATCAGCCCAGAGAACACATCTCTCAAGTGAGGTTTCAAAATGCACAGTATGGAAAATTCTCTTAAGTCATCCAGTCTCTCTGCCCCCAGTGCTTTTAGGGAATGTATCTCATTTCTTTCCAATCCGCAGTTCCCAGATGGAGCACCGGCTCTACAAGTGGGCTTGAAATATGTACGCTGCCTTTTCTAAAGCTCACTCAGCTCTGCCATGGAAGACAGCAATTAAAACCCCAATTAAAACACTGATAAGGAACTTGAGCTTTGGAGCTTAAAGGGAGTAAGGACAGGCTAGGGTCAAACCAGGATTCAAACGCAAGGACACTCATGACAGGGTCCAGCCTCTTTCTCTCATGTACAGACTTCAAGAACTGTTCTCTTCTGGGGACACTCTTCAGTGGTCACTTTGGTATGTCCATGTCATGTGATTTAATTGAGATCAGTGTAGACACTCTCACCCTAGCAATGCTAATAGTCTGAGCTTTGACTCCAGCATATTATATAAACTTCAATTCTACTCAATGTGGAAAAATAACACAGTTGATGCTAACATTGAAGGCTGGTCATTTATGGCACATAGGGTAGGATAAAGACTAAATAAATATCAAAATAGTGATCAATGATAAATTCTGAAATAAGGAATGCATGTTAAAGAGCAGTTGAATATATATTAATAATTGCATTGGAGCTGGTCTGTACTTTCTTTTCACCAACAAGTCAAGTCCTACCAAGCCAAAAACTGGAGCAACCGCTGCGTCTCACAGTGACAAGACATGGAAAAAGCAACATAAAATTTAGTTTTGCACCGTTTGCTAAAGTCTGCCCATTCTTTGGTAGGAAAGAGCAATACGAAGTGTCAATACAAAGTGACACACAAACCTTCAGAAAACATGTATCCAAACTTCTGAATCACTTGTGTAGAGACAACTCAACACTTACATTTCAAAGAATATTTTTTTTCTATTAGGAAGCAAAAGATAATCAAATCTCGAATGCAGAATAAAAGTGCAAAACTTGGTCTCTTTGGTTTGCCGTGTCTCACATTCCCTGAATGTATTGCAGATACTTTTTCTCCATCATTAATTATATAAGTTCAGAAAAAGTTCAGAAAAGACTTGTTATGTATGCTTGAGTCTTATAAGCCAAATAAAAT
Organism: Cavia porcellus; assembly: GCF_034190915.1. Lineage (NCBI taxonomy): Eukaryota > Metazoa > Chordata > Mammalia > Rodentia > Caviidae > Cavia > Cavia porcellus. The sequence continues at coordinate 22,124,886 of NW_026947485.1, read as the reverse complement.
TAACATTTGCACAGAATTCTCTCCAAGATGAAAGAATTTCAGAGGAGTCATTAGGAAATAATTATGTGTTAAACAAATACCTGAAAATATTGATGATTATTTTTTGTTTTCTTTAGAATTCCTTAGTGGAAAACCATAATAATCACATGGCTTAGGATCATAAAGAAGTATGCTTTTGTCTCTGAGTGAGAAGAGGCAAATTCCTTAAAAGATATTAAACAACTCTATCACCATACTTTATATATCTAATAAGAAAAAAAAGATACAAGGGTGAATGAAACATGTGAGTTAAACGCTTTATATTTCTGGTTTGCAAAACTACTTTGCCCTGTTTTTGTTTCATTTCAGAGTGCAGTTTCTTTCTAAATTACAATTTTATCTTCTTTAAGAAAAATTCATGCAGAATATATGCAGCAGCCACATTTAAAGAAATGAGTGGTATTTCTGCAATTTGACTTCGTTGAAAATAGAAAGAGGCTGCCTCTCACTTTCAGAACAGCAGCAAGGAGACAAAAAACAGTTCTAGGCTAGAACATGACCAGTAAGGACAAACCTGAAAAGAGCCGTCCTGCATGAGACAGGCTGGTTAAAGGGTTCTGTCCACACACAGCTTTGCAGCATCAAGGTGCGAAAGAGTCAGAGTTTAAAGATACCAGTTTCTGATCCCAAAACAAAAAATAAGATGTCCTAATCCGCTTGTCATACAGCCTTTCAACAGCTATGGGATATGATTTAAAAATATTTTAATTTTATAAATGCAAAGTGCTGCCTACACATCTTCGCGGATTAGTGTAACTTCACTTTCTGATGTCTTCTCACAGACTTTTAGGGCCCTTCAGTTCACATCTAACCTTCAGGAATACAAAGCCTGAAAAAAGTCTTCTTGGTTCCCATCTGATACGAAGGCTTGTGCAGAAAAGGCTGAGAAGCAGGCAACAATACGCTGCCTGGAACTGAACCAGCTTTCAAATATGGTGCCACCTTCTACAGGCATTGCCTTGTGGCATTTCTCGGGGCTCTCAGACTGTTTGATGAAATACCACTGTTTACCATCAGCAAATCCTGATTCAAGGTATAAAATTAGCCATGGAAGCATGTTTTCTATACATCCTGATGAAATTTGTATCCTCTCTTATTTGATATATGTAAGAATATAATTCCTTAATATAATTTGGAAAACTTGCATTATTCTTTCTCCCTAGAGTTAGCATGCATATCAAAAATGCTTGGTTTAAGCCAATGATAGCCACAGAAAAAATATATCACCACCCAAACCAACAATATCCTGTTTAAATCAAATGAAAACTAGGCTACTCAGGACCTTAATGGTTCTATGCACAACATGAACCGTAAATCTGTCATGCTAAGCACTAGTCCTTATTGCTATCATGGTTGCACAGAACTGGCTAGAAACAACATTGCCATAAAACCATAAACTGACAAAGTTTCCTCTCAGTGTGAAAATCTCCAGGCCTATGGGGAACTATTAATTAAGAGAACTTTCTTGGTCAAGATAAACTTTAGTATATTTCTAAAAATTCCTGATGAGACCCTGCTGGGTATAATTATTTTTCCTCCTCTTTGTCATTTGAATCATTTCTCTTAGATCATTTAGATCCTTTGCAGAGATTACTACTGACCTTTGTGACACTGTTTCTCAGTCATAGCTACAAGAAAAGTCGGTGGCATTTCTGAATTCTGAAAATTTTAATTTAAATTTTAATTGAGGCCGTATCACTTGAACTCTCTACCCTTCAATGTCTTAGTAGTGTAAACTCATTATTTATCCCATACAAAGGGAGAAAAATTAATTCACCTAGAAATTAATGTAATTTTCTTGGGAGAGAAAATAAAAATCCAAACGATGAATTTCTTCCTGAAGGTGAAGCTATCCTCTAGCAACAAATCTTTATGCATCAATTGTATTTATAAGTTATTTTTCAATGCAAGTATTTTGTAAATTGTATCTTTCACTTCCTCTGCTTTAGTAGTCCTTGTTTATGTGAGGAAATGCAGGTTAAGAAGCAATAAAATCAAGATACTTTTGAAGTAGACTATAACTGAAACTTCCATTAAGTTAAACTGCCTTTTCCTTACTTTTTAATGTCAGTGATGCTTTAATTTATTTCACTGGAAAATGATTTACGCCAGGTAGCTAATCATGGTCCAAGTGTCTCATAGAAAGATATTTACTTTTATTAACCTTTCTTTGGAACCGTTGGAGTCCTTGTCATTTTGACTTCCTTTCAGCTAATGACCTCTGCCCTGCTCCAATTTAAAGATAAACTAAAAGACATCGCCCTTGAATGTGCACTTCTGCTAGTTTTTCAGTAGAAGCAGTAGGATGTAGTTGTCTAACCAATTACTGCCCATGTGAAAGGATATATGGGTTAGGTAATTGGGTATGGAAGAAGGCGATTTAGAAGAAAACTGGGGTAACTGATGTGCAACTATAAGTGAAGCCAGAGTTCTGTATCAAAATAAGAAAAATGAAAGCCACTAGAAACAAGAAAACTTTCATGAGTGAGGTTTTATCAGCAATATATGGAGCATATGTGAGAATATTCCTAAATCATCAAAGTAAACACTGTGTCTGGAATTTGAGTGAAGCACAAAATTTTTGTGCATTGGCACATTTTTCATAAACTTTGTATAGAAATACACCAAGAATAGGACATTCATTATTTAGAAGCTTACAGAAGCATTTTCTGTGCTGTCAGTCAAGCTGAGTCAAGACTAAACAGACTGATAGATGTGTACAACAGCACGCCCTTCCGTCCACCTTTCCCTGCTGTCTAAAAATAAGATCCTTTATGCTGTGGGCTTTGACATAATATTTCTTTTTTGTTGTTGTTGTTGATAACAAGCTAAGATATAATAGAGTAATAGCAAAATGATGAGTAGAAACATATTGCCTTAAATAACTATAGACACTCAAACGCAAATCTCTATAATCTCATGTAGATATTATCATTTTTTATAATTTTTAAGGTATATAGACAGGTTGTGGGTTTCTATGTTTTTAGTTAGCTTATAAAGGGAAATCTAATAGACATCACTCTCTTCCCATTACATTATGGAAAAACAATACAGAGAAAAAAGTGTACCTAATTGGACTTCATACTTGATAATGTGGACAATTTTTGGGTAAATACTAAGATGATCTTTATTACAAGACATCGCAGCTTAACATGCAATGGAAGAAAATGTTTTCCTTGTGAGAAATCATGATAAAATAATTCAATTTAATTAGCTGCAAAACACTGAAAAATGCACAGCTTACCCTCTCCTTCCTTTTCTGAATTCTTATTTGAATCAGACTAACCTAGGCCACAATTAACCTTCAGGGCCTTGAGGTCACCTTCTTAGCTCTGTACTCTCTGTGCCAAAAAGATTACTTCATATTGAATATCACAGTTCCCTGAATACTGACTATGTGTCAGAAATAAGCTTGAATTTGTGAAAAATGAAATGATACAAAATACACTAGTATTATTTTGAATAGGGTACTAATTCAATATAGACATTTTTCCCATCAATGGGAGTTCTATGTAGTATTGATTATAACTTAAAAACATAATTGCCCACATTGTGGAATATCTGCAATTTCAGGAATCTTAAACTAGTTTAGTTATGCACTCAAATATACATAAAACAAATTCACAAGATCACTGAGTTGGGTAGAATGTTTATTTAAGTGGTATCTATTTAAATCGATTATTCTACAAACTGGCTTATATATAAATTACTTGTTGCCTGTACTGAAATACCACTATCCTAGGAAGTATGTATACATAGAAACAGAGTAACAAAGCTGTGCTAAGAATGTTTATGGAATTTGAAAGCATGTCTTTATCTAATATTTATATTAGATCACAAAGCACTAGACAATGCAACATTTAACAGTTATAAAAGTATAAGCCCTCAAAGTATTATCATATCTATGCTTATCGTGTAATGCCCTGCCTTGTTTATGTCATAACTAGTTTTACATGTGATTCATCCTGTTCTACACAGGTTGTAAGCTTATTGGAGCCAAAGAGGATGATGCCTTACATTTAAAACACTGCCCTGCACATTGTAGATGGGTGAGCAGCATTTCAATGAAGAAATGAAGACTTATATTGACTTAATTGAATTGTTTTCTGGGAATTTTTACATATGAAGGATAGAAGATTCCAACCATTCTCTTAAGCCTAATGTTTATAAGTATATGGAATGTTTTCATGCAAATATTGACAAAATTAATTCCATGGAACGTTAAAGCAACAGTGGAAATTCATGTCAAATTATATGCTTACATTAGTGCTTTTAACAGAGATACTAACAGACAAAGAGAATGACTACCCATTTAAGCAAAACTTCTAAGACATATAGTATATTCTACATCAAGTATGAAAAGTAAGTACTGAAAATCTGAGAATTCTATTCTGTGACATTTTGCAATCTTCTAAACCATGATTACAACACGTAAAATTTGTGAATTACAGTTGAAAGAATAATTAAAGGTGCTACAGAATGTATTTAATATGAAGGAAAAAGCAGGGCCACCACTCTAAAGCCCTTTACACAGTCACTGCCTGCCAGGCATGAGTTCTTTTTCACCTTGGCCTTTGCTTCATCCTAGTGCTCACATAAGCTCATCAAAATATCACCAGGAGTAAAAGAGGCTTGTTGAAGTTAAAAGAACTATACTTTGCATTTATATGCAACAGTTCCTGAGTCAGATCTGAGTCTCCACTGCAGCGTGATCTTAAGTCGGCTGCAGATGCCCAAGCTAATTGATCAGTCGCTCTGGATTTGGACTGCTGTTGCAATCTGAGCTCGATCATGTTTTTCTTTTTTCAAGGAATGAATGCATACAACTCCTTCATACTCATTTCTTCATTTAAATAAATAAGTGGTGATGAGTCAATGACCCATATAAATTACTGGATGTGGTGTTTGGTAATTAGCTCTCGGCATATACCTTTTCTGTTATTTTTGTCATCATTGAACATGCCTGCCATTAATGAAATTTTGTCTTTCTGTACTATTTTTAAAAGTGCTTTCTGTAAAAATTTAAATACTGGCACATGCTATTTTTGCATATATTTTATGACTAATTTAGCTGAGTTATTTTCACTCCTGAGAAACATCAAAACCTGTCGGCAGAGAGTATGTTTCTCTCTTCTCCCTCCCTTTAAGAGGAAATCTATTTGCCAATTCTAGTTCAAAAATAGTAAATTAGCATTCACTTGACATTTAAAAAACATTCAATAAGCTTTTTAAAAACTTTATCCAGTTGGAGTTTTGAAGGAAATCATATGAGCATAAAGGAAAAACAGAAGAGAAATGTAAAAACTAAGGTAGTTATTCACTATGAGTCTGTCTGTCTGAAGGCTGTCCATAAAGCTGCAGGTAAATGCAAGCTTTGTGTTCCAGGTTGGTTGGCTGAAGAAGACCGTGATTAACGTTCTCTTCACAAACACAGGAACGGAGGTAAATGACACCTAGACATCCTACAGGGGCAAAACTAGAGAGACTAATTCTTTGGACCCTCACTTCTGCATTTCATAAATCAGGATGGTCAGCAAGACTGGCTTCCCTCAGGTAAGTGCTTAAGGGATATGCGAGGGGCATGAGTGACCGCACAGCCCAGGGCCGAGTGCCACTCATTCTGTGAGTATCCCAGCAAGCACCAGGAGAGCCCGCAGCTGGAGAGCTGCTGTTCGCCAGTATCTTTATTTCCACGCTCTCCAGTTAAGCTCTCTAGAGGTTGTGGTAAGCCACAGTGAGAGTGGAGGACAGAGTCTGCTCCATAAATTATCTTCAAAGAGATTCAATCGTATTTTACTCAACAATAACAAAAAGTGGTAGGACCATTAGCAGGAAAAGAAACATGGAAAGAAAACCACATTAAACTGAATAGAGAGGAGGATATTGCAGAAGAAACTATTTCAAAGTTCAAATCAAATCAATGTTCAAAGTTTCAAATCAAGAAAATGATTAAACAGCTAGATGATTGGCCTTAGGACACAATTTGGTGGGGGAAATTTTCCATGATATCATCAGGAAAAGTGTGCAAAAGGAACAGATGACTGATAAGTATACAGATAAACATATGTATGTGTATATATAATATGTATTCAATAAATAGCTTATATGTTTATGTATGTGTGGCTACTTTATAAGTCAACTGTGTTATAAGGTAAGAAGATTCCTAAGCAATTGAAGATTAATAAGTCTGTTGTAATTTGTAAGAACCTTTTATTATATATAAAATTACAAAATGTATCATTTCAAACTTAGGTAGCTTGCTTGAACTAAAAGCACAAAAGATTTAAGTCAGCTAAAGATGCTAGCTGATGTGTTAATCAAGACTCATTTAGTAATATATTATGGCATTGACAAAAAAATTTGTTACCAAAAATTGATAAAAATACTTTCCTCTGATCCTCATGTCTCAGATATTCCCTTACATTAGGGTAAATAAAATTTTAAGTCAAAAATTTCACAAATGGAAATGCATTAACTTAAATTACATTTTTAAAACTCAACATCTAAAATTTTGGTACTTTCAGTTTATTAACAAGCAGGCTGAAAAAAATAAAAATTGAGTTTTTGCCTGTAGTATGGTCCTAGAAGTGAAAACATGAAAAAGCCATATTCATCTTTTTATAAGAAATAGACATTTTGAACATTATTATGAAACAAATATATTCTCCTATAATTATCAATGAAAGCTATTTCTCATAGTCAGGGACAACAGAGCAGGTACACGTACAGTGTTGGGAACCCAAAGAGCTTCCTACTTTTAGTCTTCAGGAAGACACAAGGTGAGATCAAATCCTTTGCTGACCACTGGTTTCTACTCAAAAGTAGCAATGTTTATGGGAAAGAACATGGCCCAGATATATGTGTTTTGATTACAGTGAAGCACCTTAGAAACTTAAAATTTTGATCAATGCATACAGATTCTGTGCTTAGCTTTTTTAAAAATTAAATCCTAGCATTTCAAATGACACTATATTATCATCATTAGTTTACCTGTTCATTTAAGAGACTCTTGCATTTGTCTGAAATTGGCACTGGCATCAGTCCCAAGCACAGGACAGTTGTTCAGAGTACATTGATTGAATTGGTCTCTACTATTACTGCTTAGTAGGCTAAACCACAATAAAAATTAGAACCTACCGGCCAATTATGCACATAGTAATACACTTATAAATGAATATAAATGAAATATTTTGATGTATGTAAAACATGCATCATTATTTAATGTAAACCATTTCAATTTATAAGTCTATGAATTATTTTCTTGCTAAAGATGAAGGACTCTTGATAAAGCTTGCCATTTCTAACTATTTACTTGAAATTGCACAATTACCTTCAACTTGGTCATTATTTAAAATCTGGGAATTCAGCAAGGTTTATTTTTAGGCAAAAATATGGCCAAATCACTTTGATATCTTTATTCTAATATGTCCAAGTTAATAGACAAATATTTTATCTTTAAAAAAAACTTTAGGAGATCTCTTTCTGGATAATCACCTCTTTGTTAATTTCATTCAAACTTTAGTAATACTTATTACTGAAGTAATGTTTTGACCAAAACATTAATATTGAAAAATAGATTATGAAAAATGACTTATTTCTGCCATAGTACAATTTTAAGAGAATATAAGTACTTCTCAATATTTAAAATGTATTAATCACCAAAAAGTTACCAGCATAATCCAATTTCTTACATGGCTATACTTCATCCTAATATCAGTGTTGGGTAGGATGTTTGAGTGCATGTATGTATACGCATGCACTAAAAATTACGTTTAATGCATGTCTGTAAAGAAAATAAAAATAAAAAATTAGTCAGATATAAAGAACTAAAGGGTTGGGGGTTTAGCTCAGTGGTGTAAGTGCCTGCTTGGCAAATGCGAAGTCATGAGTTTGATCCCCAGTACCCAGAAAAGAAAAAAGAACTAAAGAATATAATAATAAAATCTGAACACAAGTACAGTGGCTGCCAATTTAAGTACAAATACACAGCAAAACTGATAATGAAAAGCAATAACAGGTAACAAAAAACCCCACAGTGGTCACTTTTTGTTTATGATTCACTTGTTCTTAAAATGAAAATTTCATACAAGTCATGGATCTGTTAAGTCTGAGTCTTTTCATAAGGTACCTATATAATGATGTCATTATAAATGTGCATCCTTTGACTGCAAATTATGTTGTAAAATTTTGTTGGTTAAGCTAATTTACTTTGTACATCATTTATTCTTTAACAATTTTTCTAAATTAAAAAAAGCAATCAGAGGGAAAGACCTTATTTGTAAATTCTGTTAAAAGTGAAATATGTCAATAATGCACTAAAAAGAATCCTAGTTTTATCGTTGTTAAAAAAAAAAAAAGCAATGTTCCCATTAACTTTAGACAAAGCACACTTCCTTGGAGACAGACTGTCATTTAGTCAGTCCTACAAGTTGCTCCAAAGGCCAGCAGATGTCAGAGGGCAGGACCTGCACCTTGGCACCTATGACAGTGGCACACACTGACAAAATGTGCAGGGCAATGTGAGCTAACTTTCTCAGTACAGAGCTAGGTCCACCAGCAAATCACCCTGACAGTCCCAATGGTGCACATGTCTGCAATTAGTCAAGGGGACTTCACATCTAGGACACCTAATTTTAAAATCTAGATATTCAAATATGTTTATCACCTTGGAAAGTCACTTTGGCTCATGGCAGTTCCTGTTAATTCTCCTGGTAATATAGGCAACAGCCCTCTCAACAAATTAGATTCTCAGTGGTAGCATATATCTTTAAATCTTTCATTTCTCTTCAAATGTTCACAAATTGTACCTCTTTAAAATGATTAGACATACACTCACTTAAATATGATTCAAGGGAATTTTAAAAGTTGAACACATTCTTTGTAAGGGGTTTAAATACGTCTAATCTTAAAGCCTAAACTATGGGCACAATAGTTATTACCTCCTTTATGAAAATAAAACAAAACTTGAATCTTCACACTTCAAAATAAAATTAAAGCAAAACATACAAAATATTTTCTTCCTGAACTATGAATTCAGTGAAAGTTTTAGAAATTTAGCAAGATGAAGGATAACACACACACACACACACACACACACACACACATATCAACAAAAGAAATTTGAATTAAAACAAGTTTGTCAGCTAAGTTAGGGTTAAAATAATACATAATAAATGTCTTTTCCACTAGCAAAATAGCAAGAAACAAAAAATTTCTGATTAGACAATGATTTTCTCCATCTTTTAGCAAACCACAGAGAGCAATAGATCTTTTCAGCTCACTCTAGGCCAAAATGTCATCTTTTTTTAAAAACAAAATCAAAGCCAAATGGTAAAAATGCAAAGATTTGGTTAAACAAACAGTCAGTATTTCAGTGGTTTTATCTACAGCATCCCCAGCAACCAAACAAAGCCAGGATATTGTCCATCTCTTTGACAGACAAAGAGTCTCAGAGGTTCAGAGTGACATGCCCAAAGGCTGGCACGTGATTGGGCTAATTAAATTAAATAGCAGGAAACAGCTTTTCCATATGCCACTGCCTGGCCACACACAAACTGTAACAGTAAATCTTTTATACTAGCAAAGGAAAAGTGTAACTATTAAAAAATATACAGTATCAACACATCATCCAAGAATCAGAAGTCACATGTCCACTTACCCTTGCTGGGATTGACTTTAATGCTAAATGTCTAAGAACTTCCTAATTCACTTTAGATTCCTCTAAAAGTCCACTGTGATTACAGAGGATGAAAAAGAACTCCCTACCCAAGTTTCAGCAACACATAAGCCAATGTTCTGATTCTTAAAGTTGTATATCTCCATAAAAAATAATAAAATAAAAATCTAATACTTTTTAATGAAAGTTTTAAAAAAAAACTTTCTCATTTTTAAAAATCACTTTTACAGACTCCTCATTACCCAAATGAAGATCAAAAAGGCATAAAAGCCGTTGGATCTTTTGAGAAATGCTTGTAGCCTTCCCACAATTTCTAAACCAATGGAATAATTTTCTCTGTTTGTTATTACAGTTCTCAGCTTTTAGTTAAGACATTATTTTCAATGCATGAATAACCTCTTGTCTTTAGAAAGATTTGCACAGGATGTTAGAAGCTACTAAGTTTTATCAATCATGGTTTGCATTCACACTGATTTAAATGTGAAAAAAAACCTGAAATAATGATTGTCAACCTACATGAAGAAGCCAGCAGTGAAATATTGTGGTGGAAACGTAGAGGCAAGGCTATTGTTTAAGAATTAGAAGATTACAAAGTAATTTTAACTTAAAGACATAGAGAATACAGGCTGATTGCAGATCATGACTTATTTGTTAAAATAAAAACTTTATAATCTTTTTTAGATTTCATAGGAATGAGATTATGTAGTTTTTATCTTTATGTGCCTGGCTTATCTCACTTCATATAATGTTACACATGGTCATCTATGTTGCCACACATGTCAGGATTTCATTCTTTTTATGGCAAAGTAGTATTTTACTGTGTGAATATTTTACATTATTTTTATCCATTCATCTGATAAAGAATACTCACGATGATTCTGTACCTGAGCTACTGTAAATAGTGTCACAATCTACCTGGGAGTACATCCATCTCCTGCATCCTGATTTCATTTCTTTAGGTATATACTTAGTGGTAGGACTGCTGGCTCTTAAGGTAGTTACAATTTTTAATTTTGAATAATCTTCATATTGTTTTCCATAATGGCTGTACTAATGTACGTTCCCATCAACAGGGTAGAAGAGTTCCTTTTTCCCCCATATCCTTGATAATACATATTGTTATCTCTTTTATAACAGTCAATGTTTTTTGTGATAGGGTCCTTTGATACAGTCCAGGCTGGCCTTGAACTCACTATGTAGCTGAGGATGACTTAGAATTCATGGTGATCCTGATCCTACTGCTTCAGCCTCCTGGGTGCTGGAATTCCAGGTGTGCACCACACGCAGTCATTTTTTTTTTTAACAAATGTGAGATGGAATCTCGCTGTGGTTTTGTGTTGTATTTCCCTCATGTTGAACAATTTTTCAGTGCCTGCTGGTCACTGTACATCTTCTTTTGAGAAATATGTATGCTCACATTTCTGAGAAGTGTTGGCTTATTTTCTAGTTAGACTTTCTTTTTGGTTACTGAGTTGCTTGAATTCCTCAAAAATTTTTAATAGTAACCTCTTATCAGGTATATAGTTTATAAATATTTTCTTCCATTCTGTAGACTGTCTCCTCTTGCTGTTGAATGCTTCTTTTAATGTACAGGAATTTCTAGTTTAATTAAATTCCATTTCTTTTTTATTTTGTTTTAAAGTGATATTCAAGAAAATCATTTCACAGAACAATCTTACTATTTCCCCTTGCTTTATTCCAGTAATTTCATAGTTTGGGGTCTCACATTTAAATGACTGATACTGAGCTGATTTTTGTGTATGTGTATTTTATGGGGGATAAATGTCTGGGTTCATTCTTCACATAAGGATATTCAAATTTCCCAAAGCCATTTATTGAGAAGACTGCCTCTCTGCAATGTGTTCTTGGCAGTTTGTACAAAATCGGTTTTGTGTGTACATACAGATTTATTCTATTCCATTAGTGTATGTGGCTTTTTATGCTAGTGCTATGCTGTTTTGACTATTACATTTTTTATGTGTGTAATCTTACAAGTAAAATGATAGCTACTTGGGTACTTAGAGGGTCTGAGATAGAGTGGAGATATTGATAGCAGTATATATAATTACAAATAAATAGGAGAAATGCATCTTTAAATGTGATCTAGAACAGGCACACATAGAGAGACAGAAAGTAGATAAATGATTGCAGAGACACAGGAGAGAGAAGAGAGAGGACAGAAGTGAGATAAGAGACAGAAATGGAGAATGAATTTAATGATTATGGAATTTTGTTCTTATGTAATGACAATTCTCCAAAATTTACAGTGGTAGTTATAAGTCTGTTACCATACAATGACCTGTAGGGTCAACTACTATAAATAGGTGGATTATATGCAATATAAATTATTATATCTTAATAAAGTCATTGAAAATAATATTAAACATGTACTGTAATATACAAATTCTAACTGGCACTCTTTTTCAGAGTAAAAATTACATTTATGGCAGCCAGGATTCAGATGTTCTAAGGAATCCACTATCTATACTTTTTCATACTGGTCACAAAATTTTTCATTAGACATATTGTTTCTTACTACATACACAAGTTGGTGAATTCATGGACCAGGATCTAATAAAATGTTATAAAATCTTTTAAGAAGAAAACACTGGATGTAAGGGGGTCAATAGTGCTTAGAAAAAGGCAGAGAGAAAGTCATTCATTCAGTGTTAACTAAACCGAGATTTGAAAGAATTTTTGAAGACTGAGTGGTGTTTATTACTTGCAATTCACAAATTTCATCCAAAACACATAGGTTGACAATGTCTGTTCAGACAGTTTATGTATATACAAGAAACTATCAATATTTGTTCCCACCCCAAATGTGTTTGAAATTGATATCTGAGTATAAGAAATTCAAAGCCTGAGATAATATGGACTAAACCATACTAAAAAAATGACTCAGAGGTGCCAGTGACCATGTTCTGAGATGAAGAGAGTTAAAGTGAGCTGAAGCAACGCTTCCCCCCAAATAGCTGTTGTATGTCTTTGCACCTTTACTGAACCCCATCCTTCCAATCTGCTTTCCCATCTCAGGGTGCCAGGCGAATACTGATTATTCCCCAGTTGTGTCCACCCTGTAAACATTCAGAGTATTCAATGGTGGCCCAGAAAATTCTTAAGTTAGTTAAAGACGCTACATTCAGAGCAAAAGTTACAAAAGATCTGTGCTAAAGAAAACTGAAAAACAAGACTTGAACATTTCAAATGATCACCTTTCTTTACAGAAACTGCACGGATTTAAATTATCTAGTATCTAATGTTTAGGAAAAGTTAAAATGAGCAAGAAAACATGAACCATATTCAAAAGAAAATTTAAGCATAGTATTAGATCTGGAAATGGCAAAGACAAAAAAATGGGCTTTAAAATACAATTAGAGAAGAAACACGGTGGAGTGCTGACAGTCGGCTACTCAGCTTCTCCAAAACCAAGCATCAAGGGTAAACAACAGACAGGAGAGAAACCAAAGGGAATGTAGGGTACATGCGGACCATAAGGAAACTGACAGAGGGGAAAAACAAAATAGTATCGATTTTTACAGAAGAAATAGCTCACCCCAGCCGGCCAGAGACCATCCTGTGTAGTTGGAGCAGCTCTGAAGCTGATCTGGCAGACAAGAAGGCAACACAAACAAGTTTGCTCCTCACGGGGAGACTTAGACTTGACCTCGACCAGGTGAGTCTTGTGCAGTCAGATGCAGCAATGAGAATACCAGACGCTGTCTGTTTCTCCAGCAGCCACACCCCGATTCAGTGGTCCCTGAATGAACTAGAGCGCTACCCTGGCACAGTCATGAGAAAAAGCAGCAGACGCTGGGCAGGATCGCCATTTTATTTCAAAGGACTCAGATCTCAAATTTCAGCAGCAGAACACCCCCAGGACTGCTTCACTGCCAACATCCTGGATGGAATGAGGTAAGGGACATCTAGTCATAGTGGATGGCCTCAGGTGGACAGCAGACTAGGGGGAACTCTACTGAGAAGTAGGAGTGGGGACCAACCAGACTCCATTCTGGCAGTTGCCAAAAGCTAGTCTTAGCCTTAGCTACAGAGGACTGGAAAAAGGCCCCTGCTCTGCGACCAGTGGCTCAAGCAGGCAAATGGCCTTGGCCAGCAGTGGACAAGGGTACCCCTGCCACCCCATGACCAACACATATGAGAGAAGTCAGTGATGTGGACAAGCTCATCCATACACCCAGCAGTAAGCCTCCTGGGTTACTCAGTACACATTCGGTTCTAGGGAACCAGCATGGAACTGAGGGCACCAGGGAATCTGGCAGCCATGGTGAGGTGGAGATGTTTGCATTTTGATCTTTATTGTTTGGTTTATTTTCTCTGTCCTGTCTCTCTTCTCAAAGGTCTTTCATGATTTTCCAGTATTTACGTGTGCATGAACATTCTCTAGTCTTTCTAGTTTGACTTTATATTCCTTTGGTTTCTCCTTCATTCTTTCTTTCCTGTCTACTTTTCTAGCTTCCCAAAGTTTGGGTGATGATCTTTTAACCTTGCTTCTACAATATTTCTCTTTACTTATTACTCTGTTTTGTCCCATGTCCCTCTAAAATTTTGTTGGGAGCCATTGAAACTGGAAATTGAACACACATGCAGGGCTGCTGCATGGCCAGGGCAAGATAATGCCTGAGGACACCTGGCTCCAACTCCAAATAACTAAAGACACAGGCATTTCTCCCCAGTAGTGAAGTGTAACATGGAGATCGTCTCCTAAGATACTTCTTGTTAATATAATGTGTTACTTGTAAAGTCCTTGAACCACTCCCAAATTCTGTTCAATTTCCTGCATTTTTCACTCTAACCCCCTAAATAAATACATGTGCTCCAAAGACATGTCCTGTCTTAGCCACCAAAGTCCCCAAACTCTGTAGATTTTGATCCTCCTGGAGCCCTAACATCATACCACTTATCTCATTTATTTAAGCCTTCACTGTACACTCATTTGGGAGATTGGGGATCTAGACCAGGTCCCTGATAAAATTTCCCTTCCCCACAGGACAAAAATCACTCTACCAAGGGGAAACTCACTGCACACAAGTTTTTGCTTTATGTTGGGTGGTGTTACATAATTATAGATCTTGCTCCAGTGGTTAGAGATACCAAATTAACTGTCAGTCAAACAGACTGTCAGTTTCTAAGCTGTGCTTGATGATACTGTAATTGCTAATTGTACTACTTAGGAAGGATATCTACATATTTTAAATAGTCATTCACCCTTGTATGACATTGTAATTATTTAGAGTCATAATCATCCACATAGTTCAGTATCAAGACCTGGGTGCTAAGCCAAATGAATAGCAACTCTTTATTCCTAATACAATGGGAAGGAAAGATCATGGTATAGACAAGAAACAAAAGCTAGCTATACCTACAAGACAGCGTGGAGGAACAGACACCTTCTAGGAAAGCCTTAATATCAGTGATGTAGCTACCAACAAGAAAAATATAAACAACAAAGATAACAAATTAAATTTTAAAAAAACAGAAAATGACAGAAAAAGTAAAATGTAATCCCATACTTCCAGTCCACCCAGAACAAATCCAGGAGACAATGAAATAGAGTAAATCAGAAGCCATCCACTGAATTTTCTCAAATACCAGCAGCAGAAATAAAAACATATACATGAGCTTATGGGGGAAATCAGAATGTAAATAATTTCAAAGTTAATAAAGGAGATCATGACCACAATGAAGGTCTTGCTTGGCAAATCTAGAGTAGATACATTTAAAAAAATAAAGGAGCATAGAAAAATTACGGAAACCATGAAAGCCTAACATAGAAAAGAAAAGGAATCTATGAAACAGATTCAAACAGATTTAGGAAATTAAAAATTCCATTGAATGTTTGCAAAATTGAATGAAAGACAATGAAGACAGAATACCAGATGTAGAAGACAAGATCATAGCTAATGGTCATAAAAAGAAAAATCTCTTAAAAATAATAAGAAATGATGAAAAAAACAAACCAACAACTGCAAGATGATGCAAGAAAACAAACATAAGATTGATTGGAGTCAATGAAAAATCAGGAGTCTGCATAAATGACATAAAAATCATGTTCACTGAAGTAATAGCAGAAAACGTCCCGAGAATTTGACATACAGATGAGTGAGGCATACAGACTCAATTTAGTCATAGCCAAAATAGACCACATGCTAGCAAAGAAAACACACTTCTGTAAATGCAAAAAACTGAAATTACCTGATGCACATTTATCAGATCATAGTGCAATGAAATTGGAAATCAATGGCAAAAGAAACCACGAAAGTCCATAAACACAGAGACATTAATTACACCATAACGAACCAGCGAAGAGTCATAGATGAAATTAAAGAAGAAATTAAACAGTATCTACAATTAAATGATAATGCAAATACAACACACCAGAACTCATGGGATGGGATGAAAGCAGTAATAAGAAAAAAACTAATAGCGGTGAATTCTCACATCAGGAAAACAACAAACTCAAATAAACAAACTAATGTTGAACCTCAAACTTATAGAAAAAGAATTAAGCCAAGCTTATAAAGATCAAAGCAAAAATTAATACTCAGAAAAGTAGGAAAAAAAATTTTTAAATGAATCAATGAGTTGGTTGTATGAAAGATTAAACTGACAAACTCCTAGCTGACCTTTTCAAAAAGTAAATAAAAGATTCAAATTCATGCAACTAGAAATTAAAAGATTGAAATGACAGCAAATCCTGCAGAAATCTGGAAGATCATCAATAACTACTTTGAGAACCTATAATAAGATGGAAAATGCAGGACAGATTCCTAGGTACATATCAATTACCAAAACTGAATCAAGAAAACATAAAAATTCTAAACAACCCAATTTTAGTCAATGAAATTAAAAATGTAATCAAATACTTGTCAACAAAGAAAAGTCCAGGTCCTGATGGATTCACTACTGAATTCTATAGAAATTTAGAGACTATCTAATGCTATTACTTATCAAACTATTCAATGAAGTTGGAAGGGAAGCAAGACTCCCAAAATCATTCCTGGAATCAAATATTACTTTGATACCAAAACCAGAGAAGAACCTAACCAAAAAAGAGAACTATAGACCAATCTCCTTTACGAAGATAAATGCAAATACCCTCATTAAGATACTTGAAAGTAGAATGACCAAAATCATCAAGAAGATTACATACTATAACCAAGTAGGACTCATTCCAGAAATGCAAGGATGGTTCAAGATATGCAAATAAATAAATGCAATACAATGTATTTATAAATTCAAGGGGAAAATATGATCATCTCAATAGATGAAAAATTGTTTATCAAAGTCCAACATCCATTCACAGAAAAAATCCCACAAAAAATTGAAATAGATGATGTTTATCTCAGTCTGTTAAAAGTCATCTGTGATAAATGAACAGCTAACACAATAGCAGCTGGTCAGAATCTGAAAACTTCCACTCTAAAATCAGGAACAAGACAAGAATGTCCACTATCATCACTTCCACTCAATACAGTTCTGAAAAAATTAGCCAAAGCAATTAGACATCACTTTTCAAAATTTGTTGAAACAACACATCAGTTTCCACGTTCATTAATAGTTTTCTTTATTTAAATGTGCATAAAAGGTGGGTTGTTTACTCTTTGAGAAATATTAGCATATAATGAATCATTTTTTATTCTTTGCAAATTCTAATTTTTAGAAATTATCAGAATACATGGAAATAGAAAAATTAACAGAAGCCATAAATATTCTGATACTACATTTTTATCTAAAAATGTGTGTCAGATATTACAATAGTCAATGATTCATATATGAATGACATTATGAAAAGATAATTTAGTTAAAAATATAAAACAAGAAATTCATTAAAATTTGCATTATTTAATAGTGGTTGAAAATAAGAATGAAGTAACTATTTTTACTTGAGTTGACTTAAAGTGAATATTAATAATGAGTTTAAAGAACAAGAAATAGTTCACTAAGTAAAAAAAATTTAAATTTCACACAGAAAATAACAGAATATAACATAATGTAAAAGAAAATGGCTTTTAGCTATTTTAAACTAAATAACATGAAAGACAAAATGCTTCAAATCAAGTTCAATTGAGCATTTTATGGGTTCTATGGATGGCATTCGGAAGATGAGGACAGCATACTGCCCGAACCTCTAAGGCAAAAAAGGCCAATGACACAAAGCCAGTGACTGGGGACCAGTTCTATAGTGGTTTGCAAAGACTGGATTCCAAGTGGACTGCAGAGTTCAGATGGGTTGAAGCAACCTGAAAGGGTATAAGGGAGAGGAAAAAGCTTGAGGAAAGCCCTGCTGACCGGGATCCCAGTCAGAAGCATGTAGTACACACCAAGTGCAAAAGAGGATGAGAGAAGAGAGTCCCGGGTCAGAGGGTGAGGGTGAGTTATGAGGGTTACAGCATCTTGATAGCATTTAGATGAATCGATTTGGGAGAAATCACTGCAGGTTGTGCCAGAAAACGAGAAAATAGTTCTTGCATTTAACAGTAAATTAACTGAATTTGTATAAACATCACACTAATGGAAGGAGACTAAGTACAATTATAAAAACTTGATTTTATATTGATTAGGGTTTTAACTGAAGGAAGAACCAAAGAGAAAGTGAAGAGATATGATGGTTTGAAATTAGAAACAGGAAGACCAGCTACTTCTGTGAGACACAGGACTCTCAGACCAACAAGGATGACCTTTCCCAACTGTTTCTACACTGCTTTCACTAACAAAATTTTAAAAAGCCAGGTTGCGGGCAGGGGGAGTAGGTGTGTGTTAGAGATGGATTTCCTAACTTAGAAATACAAGTGAGTACAGTAAGAGAACCGTCCTTATGACTAGTATTGGTAATAAAACCAATAGACTGAGTTGTTTTTAATATAAAGTCCAAAGACCTTTAAAGCATCACAACGTCTCAGATCTCTGTCATGCTAACACTTTATGCCTGACATACTAAATGAAATGGAAGATGTTGGCCAGAGCAAATATTCATTGGTTCAGGTTTTATAATCTGAATATTTTCAAAATAATGTGATGAGACCTATAAATTATCAAAATGTAAAATGAGATGAAGATCTCTGGAAATATAAAATCCAAATAAAAATATGTGAGCCATAAATATATACATAATCTTAAATTTCCTAATAGCCACATTTTAAAGAACAAAAATAAGATTAATTTTAATAGCGTTACATAACCCTCATTTATTTAAAATATTTTCATTTCAATATGTAGTCAATAGATATTAGTCTTAATGAAATATTAAGGTATTTCGATGTAATGCCTTTGAAAGCTGATATGTAGTTTTCACTTAGGGAATATTTCAGTTTTCACCAGCCACATTTTAAGTGTTCAGTACCTATATGTGGCTTTCAGCTTCAGCAGTGTAATTCTAGGGCTCTTTACACAACTTCTATTAATAGAGGCCCAAATTCAAAGCAATGACACGAACATTAGTTAACATGAAATCTGAGTGCAAAGCAGACACAAGTAAAAATGAGTATCTAGTGTGGGATTTTAAAACCACAGCTATGAATAAAAATAACTGATTTAGTTTTAAAGAGTACCAGATAAAAGGCATTCCTTAAAAAAAACTATTTCTAAACAGTTTATATCAAATATAACAAATATTAAGATTATAGCATTTAAATGAGTTTTGGAGAATTAAAAAACCCACATCAAATTCTAGATGGCAACAAAAGTCAGCAGCAAGAACAACAGAAAAGATCAAAATCAACCAAAACTAAGAAAAATAAGACATGATACATGACAAAAAAGGGCACCCTGCCAGTCATGAAGACCGCATCTCTTTAACAGTAACTCAAGCACAAGAACATTATTTTTAAAGTAGTGTATATGACTCAAAATCAGTCAAAGACTTAAAAGTGCGTGCTATATTTTCTGGTAGAAACACAGGAGGTAAATTTTTTGATCCTGGACTAAGCAATGATTTCTTAAACATAACACCAATGCTCAAAGAAAGAATGGAAAAATAGACAAATGGATTTCAGTAGCATTAAAAACTTTGCTCATTAAAAACACTATTAAGACACAAAAAAACCTCACAAAATGGGAGAAAATATTTGTAACATATATATCTGATAAGGATTTAGTAATCAAAATGTATTTATCAAATCTTAGAACTCAGTCACAAAGACACACATATGCTGATGTGAAAAATGGGTAAAAAATGTGAACAGATATTCCTCAAAGGAAATTATCCAAATGTCCAATGAGCAAATGAGTTCAATAAAGCTTAAGGGGCTGGGGATTTAGCTCAGCGGCATAAGCACCTGCCTTGCAAGCAGGCGGTCGTGAGTTCAATCCCTGGTACCGGTAAAAAAACAAAACAAAACAAAAAGCTCATTATTATTAGTGTTTAATGAAACAGAAATCACAGCAAGAAATGACAGCACTTCACACCCATTAACAAGGCTACCATCATGCAAGGGGTGGTGGGCAGTATGTGGGGAAGCTGGAGCCCCGCTACACTGCTGGTGGGCAAGTTAAGTAGCTCAGCTATGGAAAGAACAGTTTGGTGGCTCTTTGAAAAAGTTTCCATATGATCCAGCCATTTCACTCCCAGACACACACTCAAGAGAAATAAAAACACTAGTTGATACAGAAACTTATGCAGGAGTTTACATTTTTCAAGCTCATTATGTTCACAGCAGCATTATCCACAACAGACAAAAATTAAGAATATGTAAAGTGTCCATCTATAGGATGTAGTGTATTCATACAGTGCAATATTATTCAACCACAGGAAGTAATGAATTAGTGACATACACAACCACGTAGACAAACCTTTGATGCATCACACAAAAGACAAGCCAGGGACCAAAGGCCATGTAATATATGATTTTGGGATAGATAAAATGTCAACAATCGGCAAGTCACTCCCACACAGACATAACGTGTTGGTTAGTAGTCACAGGGGTTGAGAGCAGGTTATAGGGAGTGACTGCTTTAGAGGCAGAGAGGATGAACCCGTCTGGAGCTGACAGTTCTGATAACTAACTACCCAGCACTGTAAATGTGCTAGGAATTTCTGAACTGTACACTTTAAGACAGTTAAAATGCTGAATTTTAGGCTGCACGAATTTTATTGCTACAAAAAGAAGCACAACAGTACAGAAACTGTGATAGAAAATAATTTGTCAGGTGTTGGCCAGTTAAAGCCATACAAATAAGCCAAGAAATGGTTTAAATTAGAAGAGAGAAACTGGCAGAAAGGATAAATACTACCAAGAGAACAGTCATAAATATAGGAGAATAATCTACACTAGAGTCAAAATGCAGAAGACACAGAGAAAAATATACAAGAATGATGAGACAATACATTCTTAAAATTATGACAATCTGACGATCTGACGATCTTAAATAAAAACTATTAAACATCAGGCCATATTTTGGGAAGTAGTTCAGGCCCTCAGTCATCTCCCAAACTTTTTGAGTCAGACAGACTTTGTCAAAGGGTTTGATAACTGTAGACTCCTGAGCTTCTTTTCAGGACAAGATCAGAACTTATGGGGATGTGGGCAGAATCTAATGGAATCTTCAAAGGATTTTTATGCGCCTTCTGATTCAAAAACTATGCAGAACATCTAGGGCTGGAAAAATGATTCTATTTTTCACTTTCACAACATTTTACACAGACTTCTTTAGTTGAAATGCTCACCAAGTTCATTCTTTTTTTGTCTTTCTCATTTTTATCGGTACCAGGGATCGAACTCACGACTGCCTGCTTGCAAGGCAGGCGCTTATGCCGCTGAGCTAAATCCCCAGTCCCACCAATTGCATTCTTGATAGGTTTAAATTTTAAAAAGTTTCCTACTTAGAAATTGAGTTCTTTGCCTTCCCGAGGGAGGAAGGTGGGAAGTGGTGAAAGCAGCAGGCTAAAGTCTTCTCTCCTCCCCTACACCCACCCACACCCTCACCAGACTTCCCAGAAACTACCAGAAGTGGAATCATTGATTCACTCCAGCTCAACACTGGTTCTCGTCAGAAAGACAAAACCCATGAGTTTCCATGATCAAAAATGGCAGGACACCTCATACAAGAGTTAGAACCCTCTTTTGTGAGTTACAGATAAAGAATCACAATCCTGTAATTTACAGCAGTGATTAAAAAGACAATCGATTCAACTCTGTAAATACTAGTAAGAAAAGGAGACAGTGAAGGAAGGGAGGATATGAAAATATTACCAACTGAATAGAAGGCACAGAAGGAACATACTGGACATATAAAAATGTGATGCACAAATACAGTGCTGTCACAAAAACTGGGACAAGGTCTCTGGTACCAGAGTGTCCGGGTTCAATCACAGCTTGTTTGCCACTAACTGGGGACCTTGACTTTGACTTCTCTGTGCCCAACTGCTCTCAGCTGTAAGATGGCATAATAGTTAATACCTACCTCTGAAGGTGGTGTGAGGACTATGCAAGTTGATAGATGAGCAGGGACTGAGTAGGTTAATAGACATAAAGGGCTTGCAGGGATACCTGGAATCCTTCAGGTAGGTAATAGTTAAGTACTTTGGTGAATCAAGGTGATTCAGAAACACTGCATTGTCTAAACAGTTTATCAGCTAAGAAGTCATGTAACAATAAGAATAGAAATCTCTTTAGCTTGACTAAAAATCACATCATCAGTAATCCTTTTATTTCCCTATGATAATCCTCCTTGCTTTCCCCCCTCAAAACTGAATGGAGAAATTATCAAGAGTAAATAGAACGACAGTCTCAAACTCCTCTTGAATAT
This sequence comes from Cavia porcellus, assembly GCF_034190915.1. Classification (NCBI taxonomy): domain Eukaryota; kingdom Metazoa; phylum Chordata; class Mammalia; order Rodentia; family Caviidae; genus Cavia; species Cavia porcellus. Next base: position 22,102,406 of record NW_026947485.1, on the reverse strand, counting down.
CTAAGTTGCTGCCTATTACAGGCTGCAAGTATAGACCTCAGTTTATTCCCACAAACCCTTTATTTTACACCTACCATTTATACCTCCTAGGGTTATAAGTCACAAAAAATCCCAAATCAAAATAATTATGTCATGTATATACTATTAAGTATTATACTTGAAAAATATATGTTGTCTGCATTATTTTTAACATCTCTTGAAAAACAATATAACTATATCTAAATATATAAACAATATAAAAATAAAAACTACTTTTCTAAGATCTATGAAAATAGCAGCCCACACTTCTCCAAAGAGAATGTGTCTTTTTCTTGCAGAAGAACAAATCTGATAATTATATCAACCCTTGCTGAAAATTGCTTTTCTGGAGAAAAGTTTCTAACCTTAGTTCAATGCTCTTTATTAAGACAGTCACTTTACATATCACTTCAGTAATCATTATTGGATTCTTCCAACTCTTATTTTAGTATTTCTATTACTGAGTTAATCTGTTTATTTCTAGTCCAAAGGCAAATTTCAGGAAGTTATGATTAGCATTAATGATATCTTCAGAATTCTAACTAAATTAATCAAACTTACGGTAGTATAGAAAGTAACCGATTGCATAACGTTCAATAATTATATCTCTATGTCTTAATACTAATGTGAAGCTGTCATGGCTTAGAGTAACATTAATTTGTTGACACTACTAATAGCTACATTAAGTGAACCAAAAAACATACAGAATCGCCTTTAACCTATTGATCCAAACACACAGACACACAGTATAAAGCACCAGTGGGTTGGTTTTGTTGGCAGAAGAGGAGACAGGTGGGTATCCATGGCCCATGGCTGTACAGTACAGTTCCCTTTAGCAGAGCTGGCTCTTGGTTCTCCATGCTAGTATTATAGAAACTGTTACCATAAAAAGGGGAGATCTTTTAACTACAATTTGCTCTTTAAAATTATCACTGTTACTTTATACCTGCAACTCAAGATTTCACTGCAATAAACAATTATTATGATATTGGACTTATTCATTTTAATATTTAAGGAGTGCTTGTTAAAGTCAAGGGATTATGGTCAACTTTTAAAAGTGTTCTGTTTTGTTTTTTTAGTTGAGTAGAGTTAGGAACTGATATCTATTTATCTTGAATTTTATCTTTGGAAGTTGACATTTTAATTTAAATACCAAGGATGATGTGAAAAAGGTCACACTGGAAAAGGAAAATGCGACAAATTTTACATGTTTGCTATTTGGTATTGGCTGATGTCAAGAGTTTAATTCACTATTGTTGAATGTATTATTTTTTAAATGGTATTAGAACTGCTCAAAATATCTTTATTTTCTTGTTTCAACAAAAAAATGGCAATATATTTTGGTATATGAGACCTAGTATACAAGTTTCAAATTCAGTTAAATATATCAAGTTTACACAAAGCCAAATGTATGAAAGGGGATCTTTTAAAAAAAACTTTATTTGAGAAAGGAAGAGACTTATAACAGAAGGCAAGAAGGGAAACATACAAACAATATATTTACAACACAAAACAAGAGATCACCTTCAAGGGTGCAAATTATAATAAATACAGTAGATTTTAAAAGAAACATTTATCAATTAGTTGTAAGAGTATTTAAGTCCAGCTTTCCTTTTCACTGGTTCCAGGTAGTTTCGTGATTAAATTCAAAGACTATCATATTCAAACAATTAATGTCCACCAACTGTACTGATGAAGCTCTCTCTCAATGACATTATAAAAAATAGGTTTTTTTGTTTGTGATTACATATCTTTGAAGTATTATTATACAAAAGTCTGCTCAGCCACATGTTCCTCCCCAAATAAAATGTATTTTAAAAGATGCACTATCCCTTTTTTTATGAGATTGAAAAAAGACTTTGGAGAAAATGAATATTTATGAGATGGAAAAAATATACAATTTTATCTTAGGCATGCCATATTTTTATAATGCAAAACAACTGACAAAAGTCATTTTAATATGATGAAATATACTAACCAAAATATGTTGGTGATAGGGCGTGTTGCCTATTATAGCTATTTGTCAAATTATCAGAAGGACGTTCATTATATGGAAAAGTTTTAAACTTTCTAACTTCTAGTTATGTTAATTTAATTTGAATGGAGGCTTTTTAAAAAAGGATAATGTATCTTTAGCAGTAACATTTTTAAAGAAATATTTTTAAATGTCACAGCAAAATGTAAACAATATGTGCCAATAACATACAGTTGAACAATGTCTACATTTGGCAAAACTGCTATATCTCCTTTGAAATAGGATACTACACCTTAAAGTACCTCAAATTTAGAAATATAAATATTTTAATAGAAAAAAGCTCACAAAGATTCTAGGTCAATTTGGATTATCCATATTAAAGAGGTCTTAATACAACGAACCTTTAACTAGCTTAACAAAAGTAAACCTATAAAACAAGGTAAACATATCAAAAGGAAATATGAAGGAAATGTTCCAGTGAAAAGCTTCCGTAACAATTTCCCTACTTGTGGTGTTATTTTCTTAGACAATAAATCAATTCATAGAGTGCCCTTTAAAAACAGAAAGAGTAAAACACTATCCTCAGGGTTTTTTTCCCTACATTCCTCTGTACATGAATCACTTGGACTTCCTGTTTCCACAAGGCATTTCCTGTTCAGCCTCACAGAATAACTTTTCTGTAGGAGAACAGCAGGAACCTGACAAAGAACTTAGTTAAATAAACATTGTCTTCCTTGCTTTCAAAGATGTTTGCATTGTATAGCATCAAAGGATACAATCCTTCTGAAGGTGCAAATTCCTTGATTAATTTATTTTGCTAAAATGATATGGCATATGCCGAGCCATTACGGAGTTACATTAAAGAGATGCTAGTAATAATTATTATAAAATATGATACACCTTAAAAAACTGATTTTGATATAATATTGTGATAATCATACTATCACTGTGTTTGCTACAATTGTAGATCCTATATTGTATCTGATTGGACCACATTTCTGCAAATCACTTCTCACCAACATGTGCAACTGCTTCATTTGACTTTTTTCAATAGACAATGTCATCAAATTACACAAGATAAAAGTAAAATGCACAGTGTCATGTGAAACAAAGTAATATTTAAAACAGTACTTCATTTGCATCTCTATATTTAAACCACCTGTATTCCTAATATTTTCAATTGCAATGTACACAATAACCTATGACTACTGGCATGGTGACTAGAACATCTCTACTTAACAAAAAAGAGAGAGGAAAGAAAGGGCAGACTATCTTTAACAGTGTTCAAGACTGCAGTATGATACATTATGTACAGTGATGTGAAAATTGACTTCTACATGTTCAAAAAGTCAGAAATTAATAGAATGCCTCATTGATCAGACTAGGAGACTGTATCTGGCAGTTACTGATCTCAACAGATAAACTAAAAATAATAGAGAGTTCGTTTTCCTTAGAAGTAATTGGTGTAACCGATCTTCGGGTGGATTTAAAGCCTATTAATTACTTGGATATCATTGTAGCATAATTTTAGTGTAACAGGTTTTCTTTCTTTCTTTTTTTTTAAACCAATGAGTTTCAATGAAACTTCTGTATCTATTTAGAGATCACTGTAGACAGATCTCTGTATAGACATATATATTTACCTGTGTCTCTTACAATCCTTAGACACTAAAATCAGCCATCCAGACATACATACCAATAGGAAATTTACCAAAACCTGCAACGCATTTTATGTTCAGATAATGACTTTAATTACAAATCCTGGAGCTAAATCTTTGCCTATTACCTGTTGCATAAAAGCAGCCTGCTCCCCAGATTCCATTTCCTGGACCTGAGCATCTTCATCACTGTCCACTGGTTCTTCCTTGACCTTCACAGCCCCAACTTGTCCCAGAGTGTCATCCACACAAGCACTGCTGTCGCTCCTAGTGCTGTTGTCACTAGAGGGCGCTCTGTCTTCCTGCATCGCCTGGTCCCCCTGAAGTTCTTCCTCTGCTTCCTCAAGGTGCCTGCCCGGTTGCTTCAGTTGTTCAATAGATTTCGAAAGCAGCTAGAAGAGAGTGTTCAGGAGTTCAAAAGTCAAGAGTTCTTGATGGCAACAGAAAAGCAAATTATACTTTGATTTCTAATAAGTCTTACTTCAGTGCACTCTGATTTCTAATCACTGCCCATCAATTTCAGAATAAAATCTAATCAAACTCTGAAGTAACTTCCAAGTAGTCCCACGGACTCCATTTTGTATTGGCAGGACAAGCAGAGAATGAAGTCTTTTAAGTTTTTGCTTTTCAAATGGATTATTATCTAAAGCACTTAGAAAATTGTGGGAAAGGCAGAGAAAAAGTACCTAAGTCTATGGAAACCATGAACCTTTCTGAAGGACAGCTTTTTTTTTTGCTGAGTCAATTTAATACAAACTAACTTGTAATATTTTATCAAAAAAGGCAAGTGGATACAGTGAAACCCTCCATCTCACTTTTCAACAAGTATTAACTGTTACAAAAGCCCCAAACATAAGTACTAATCGTCTTTCATTTCTACTTATTTTCCAGTACTCACATGGTCAAATTACAGTCAAGTGATAAAATATCTTCAGGATTATTCTTGTAAAACGTATAAATACTCATTTTGAAATTCTGACTTTCAAGAAGATATATGACTGTAATAAACTTTTATACCAAAATATTTTATGAACAAATCCTAATGAAATTAAATAAGAGAATAGAAAGAAATGTCTTTCAATCTGAAAATTATTAGACAATTTGTTTAATAAACTAACTTTTTTTCAGAATTATATAGATTAATTCCTTAAGGAGTTTAAACACAATTGTTTAACACATCTGACTTAAACAATAGCAAAATGCTGTACCATAAAATCTGAATAAATGGGAAAAAACCTCAAACTGATTTCATTGCACAGAAGCCTTTTTTAAAAAAATCCCATAATCGTCCTACTGATCGATCATCAGTAGATGAATTGTACTTTCGAGGGTGGTTATAGTTTTCTGCTAAGTCAATGCCTACATAAGCAACATACCAATTACGATAACTAGAATCACACTTGGAAAAATCACCACTAAAATCATGAATACAGATTTTTCTATGTAACTTTTAAGTTCACCCCCAAACACATAGTTAGGTTTTACATACTAATGTGAAGGGCAACCTTCTTGGGCTCATGGACTTCCTCTGGTCCACACAAACCCTCAACTGGTCCTGAGCATGATGTAACAATCCTTTAATTTCCCTGTGGGTAGTTCAGCAGTTTTCACTCATTTGTTCAACAGTTACCTAGTGAGTGCCAAATATGTTCAAGATGTCATGCTAGGCATCTGGAAAAATGTCCACTGAGCTGCCTCCAGGGAGCTTAGAGTTCAGGATGTTAGGCATCAAATAGATACATAAACATCTTTACCTTTTGTTTTGTCTTGTCTCACTATGTAGTTCAGGTTGGCCTTGAACTCACTATGTATCCCACACTGGCCTGGAACACTTGATGATCCTCTGGTCTCAGCCTCCTAGGTGCTGAGATTATAGGTGTGTGCCACCACACCTCCCTACTTATTTTAAATTTTATTAAGGACACCCATTTTAAAGGAGAAACCCAGCCTTATGTGCACCCAGAGCAGCCAAGAGAACCAGGAGATCTGCCTCTGCCTGCCAGGCGTGGCCACTGCATGAAAGGCCCTTTACTCTGCATGCCCCGTATGGGCCAAGAGAACCAGGAGATCTGCTTTGGCCTGCTCAGTGGCATCACTGGAAGGCCCCTTCTTCTGTGCACCTAGTACAGGTCGAGGGAGACAGACAGAGCCACCTCTGCTTGCTGTATACCGCCCCCAAAAGACCACGTCCTGAAGGTGGCCAGCTTGGGAAGAAAGAACCAGCAGATCCGCCTTCACCCTCAGGGAGCTGCCATCAGAAGGCTCCTTCCTGCAGGCAGCAGGCAGGAGAGGGACACACAGCCTGTGTAAGCCCTGTGCATCTGTAGGCCACACTGGAGGCCCTTGGTTTCCTCAGGCAGGTATCACCCACTATCAGAATCAGACAAACACACTCCTGTGTGTCTGCCACCATTGTGGAGTCACAGTGTAGATACACAGGCGGAGAGAAGCAGCCCCACCTCCATGCACCCTGATCATCAGCAAAGTCACAATGTAGTTGTATAGGTCTACAGAAGCCTGCTCCATGTCCTGCTATCTCCCTGTAAATCTGAAATTAGAGGAACCCAAGTGCCTCTCTCATTTTCCTACACTGCCTAGGGGCAGCCAACATGGAAAGTGCCTGGGGCCCCACAACCAGCTTGTTGGGAAGAACCCCAGGAGAATGTCAAGGCAAAGGAGCAAAAGGCAAGTTGAGACCTCTAGCCCACACAGAATAAATCTGGGAGATACAGTCATGGAAGAAAACAGAAGTCACACACTTGAAATCTCTGAGAGGATAGCAAGTGAGGTAAGGAAACAACTTCATGAGATTGTAAAAGCAGTCAAATCAGAAATAATGTCTCAGGTAAAAGAAGAAATCACAAACACACTGAAAGAATTGTTTCAGTGGGTATAAAGAAGACAGACACAATAAAGAGGAGCATAGGAAAATGATGGGAACCTTAAATGAATGTAGAAAGGACTTACAATGCGTGAAACAGATTCAAAGAGAGATCCAGGAAATTAAAAATTCAATCAAAAACAGGCAAAACGGCTTGAAGAAGACTGAAGACAGACTTTCAAACCTTGAAGACAGGATTGCAGCTAGTGATCATGAAAGGAAAGATCTCTTAAAAATAACATGGAATCAGCAAACAACAACTCAAAGATGATGCAAAGAAGCATAACTTAAGAGTAATAGGTGTAGGTGAAGAAGCAGGGGTCAACACAAATAAAATTAAAAGGATATTCACAGAAGTAATAGAAGAAAACTTCCCAAACATGACAAATGGATCTGGTGTGCAGATAAGTGAGGCATAGAGGACTCCAACTAACCATAACCAAAGTAAATCTACACCCAGAATATAATAATCAAGATCCCAGAAATTCAGCACAAGAATAGAATATTAAAAGCTGTTAGAGAAAAGAGACAGATCCCCTAAAAGGAAAACCAGTCAGAATCACAGCAGACTTAACAGCACAAACCATCAAGTCAAGAAGAGTTTGGAGTGAAGTGTTTCAAACTCTGAGAGAAAACAACTTCCAACCCAGATTGATCTACCCAGAAAAACTACCTCTCAAAATTGATGGAAAAATAAGATACTTCCATGATAATTCATGACCACCAAACTGAGCCTACAGAGAGTGCTAAAGGATATTCTAGAGAGAGATAAAGCTAACTATGATTCCAGGAACAGCAGCAGAAGAGGATCACCAAACAAGACATGCAATTGAATGAGGGGGCAAAGTAGAGGGCCAATAACAGGAGGATAGCACAGCAGAGACAAACCAATGTATGCTGGTTGTAGCCATTAATGTACATGGCCTCAGGTCAGCAATAAAAAGAAACTGCTAGAGTGGATCAAGAAGCAAGATCCATCAATACACTGTACACAAGAAACACCTTTAACTGGAAAGTAAATTCATAGACTGAAAATCAAAGGAGAGAAAACAAATGTTTCATGTGACAGGAGACCAAAAAAGAAAGAAAGAAAGAAAGAAAGAAAGAAAGAAAGAAAGAAAGAAAGAAAGAAAGAAAGAAAGAAAGAAAAGCAAGAGTAACTTGCCCATCAACTGCAAAATGGATAAGAAAGATACGGTATTTTCATGCAGTGGAAAGCTACCCAGCTATAAAGTAGAACAATCTCAAAGCTCCTGTAGGTAAATGGATGCAACTAAAGATCATGTTCATGGCCAATACAGTTCGAACGCATCCGTGTGAACCCTAGCATTATAAACAGAAGGAGTTAATGGGATCCAAAAGCAAAATAGTTAAAGTAAGAGCAAAGGGGAGGAAATACCTGGGAGGGAAAAGTGGAAACTACTGTCAATTTCTTACTGTCTTATCTTGAACTCTTGCATTGTTTACACAATTTTGTTAGGTTTGGCTTTGTTCTGTCTTGTTTTGTTAGAATGGATGCTGTCAGATGGTAGGGGCAGCTGTTTTGAATATAATGGGAGATATTATGGTAATCATGGTTTCCTATTATATTGCTTTGAAGTCTTATAATGCTTTCATTCACTTGACTGGTTTTGTTCTGTTTTGTTTGATTTTATTATCTGTAATGGTATGATAACTATTTTGAAGAAATAAGACATTATGGTAGACATTGCTGATTTACTATCATCTTGCTTTGAAGTCCTACCATGCTTTTGTTCTTGCATTTTGATTGGTTCTATCCTGTTGTGGTTTATTTGATGTTACTACGTGTGATGGTATAGATAATTTTTTTTGAGGAAAATGAAATATAGGAGCCATTGTTCATTTCCTGTTATTTGGTTTTGAAGTCCTATAATGCATTCATTCTTTTAATGATTATATACTATATTGTTATGTTTGATATTAATGTGTGTGAAGGTATGCTCAACAGTTTCGAAGAAAAGAGACATTATGGTAGCTACTGTTGATGTCCGATTGTCTGGTTGTAAAGTGCTGTGTTGCTTGCATTGTTCTGTTCTGATTTACTTTGTTCTATTCTCTTTTATTTTATCTTTAAAATAAAAAATTTAAAAAAAACAAAATAATTCTCATTAATCTATTAAAAAATTAAAAAGTAAAGGAGAATCCTAGTATGTTAAAGAGCATATTCTGGCAGGCACAGTAGTGGAGAAGACAATGGCTGAGGAAGTTCCGCAGAGGAAGTGTTTAGGTTGAGACCCAAGGATGAGGGACAGAAAGGCAGGAGAGGCAGGCTAAGCTGACAGGGGGCATCTCTGGCAGAAGGTAAAGTGTCTGGGGATCTGGGGTAGACAAGGAGCCCAGTGCATCTGTGCAATGTAAAGGTAAGTGGTGTTTGAGGACTGAAAGAAAATACCGAGCAGGTGACATTGCAGAAAGTGACACAGTTTGTATTGTTATTTGGGAGGAGAGTATGAATCTATGGAAATAAGTTATAATTTAACCTGGGGATTTATCTCAGTGGCATAAAAGGCTGCCTGGCAAGTGCGAGTTCCTGAGTTCAATCCTGGTACCAAAAAAAGAAAAAAAATTATATATAAGCCCTAAATATCTCCGAACAGAAGTCAAACATGATCCAGCTAAGAAGACATAAATTAATTAAGACTTGTATCAAATGAAGTAAACGAATTTCAGTGTTAACTTCCTTTGTGCTGACAACCTAATTCCTATGGCTCCTGGGCAGTTAGCAGTAAGGAAGTAATTCCTCTCATGGTTCAGATATTAAGTACATTTTGGGAAACTATTTTTATATTTTTGTTCCAATTCTTAACACTAACCTTCAGTTTCTTCTTTAAATACACAGCAGTTTGCACACCACTGAGAAGCTGGAGGAAAAAAAGACAGTGTCATGGTCCTCAATTTTGACTACACAGTTGGACGAATCCATGTAACTGGCCTTCATAGAAAGAACATGCAAGACTACAGAAAAGAAGCAAGGTGAAAAAAAAGTCCTAGTTTTTGCTTGAACACCAGGAGCTGAATGACAAACACTGTTAGGGCCACAACCCTTCCCTCTACCACTTACCTCAGCTATACATAAGACTATGTTAGAGGATGTTTGAGGGGAAAAAGAGATTCATGTGAGAAAAGGTGAAGGAGGCTGAAGAGCTCCCAACCCAGAGAAACTATCTCCACAACAACTACAGCTCATCTGGCCAGATGTGGCCAGGGCTCATGAAATGCCACATCAGCAATCTCTACTTACTGGAGAGTGACGAAACCTCAGCCAGATTCTGGATGGTTTGACTTTATAGAAAGTATTCAGTAGCCAAGAGGAAACTATACAACCCTGAAAAATTACAAAAGTTTTCTCTTGGTGTTATTCTTCTTCCTCTTCCTGTTTCCAACATGGCTTTGCAGTCCAGGACCTCCTAACCACCAATGGTCTTGTCTTTCACTCTACTTCAGCTCCCAACAGCATGACAGTGTGATTTTATAGCAGGCTTGAACTTTATGAGCAATCATACATTCCTCTAAATCTCTCTCTAAATCAAAAACTATTCTTTTGTTCTGGTTCATTCTCAGGATTTTTGGACACTAGCTGTTCCTCAACAATATGGCATCCTCCAAGCCATGTTCTGACTTCTCACTGCTTCTTACTAGATGAAGAGGCTCCACTTACACTGTCCTCAACTCTTGTACCCTCTTTGATATAGATTTAACCTGACAAAAAGGAGTTATAACCTCAACAAACCCAAGCAGTAGAATGAGCTGGGACATGCTAGGATTATAAACACACAGTTACGGCCTGTGTCTAAATGTCTAGAAAAGTAATTAAGACAGAAGGTGGTATGAAAGAAGTGGGGTCATTGCTGTGACTGGACCTGACCACGTGGTTAGGAGCCTTTGGAGCTGGCTTGTGAAAAAGGGAAGTTAGGAAAGGTTCAGAGATGCCAGCTGAAAAAGTAGAGCTAAAACACCTGAGGCTGTATTTGATGTGGTGAGATTCTTATCAGAGCTCAGAAGATCAGAATGCTGATAGAAATTCTGTCAGTGAAGACCAGAAGATTTTTCCTGGGAAGAACCACATTGGTTCTTCGACTCCCGATGATGTGTGGTATCTTGGTAGAATGTTTGTCTGCATTTTGCTCATGTCTGAAGACTTTGCCTGAGACCAAGAGAAATAACAGCAAACTAATTAAACAGGCAGAAGAAATTTCAAGGCAGTCTAATGTTGAGGCAGTAGAATGACAGTGTTATTTTTTTTCTAGCCAGATTTATGTTGAGAAGCAAAAGAAAAATGACTTAAAAATGTCTTGAGTTTGGCCTAAAAAGAAAACTCCAATAAAGCTTTGAACTACAAAGTCAGAACAGAGGAGATCTTGATTGCTGAGAAGAAAGTGGAGAACAGAAAAGATGGTCCAGTGGCATCACAAGGAACAGCAGGGCTCAATGCTTTGCAGGCTCAAAATTGCAGAAGTGAAAGACTTTGCTTTGAGAATAGAGCTCCACAGCACCATATTCCAGAATGACGATGATCTTGGGAAATCTTTCCTTAGGATTTGGTTCATAGGCACAGAACTTCTACAGTCAAGAGAGAAGGAAGCCTATTCTTCCATCTTGGTGTCATCCACATGTTGCTGATTTAGGGTGAATGCACATTACAAGAGTTGTGATGTCAGGAAGGCTGCCACCCAGATTTTCAGAGGACAGCCAGTGCATTCCTGAGAGGGCAGTATGTGAAGCTGTGAGTGTGAAGCCAAAGGTACAGTGGAGACCCCAGAAAGTTTGAAAGGCCAGAAATGTGGATCTTCTAAGGAAAGCTGAAGGAGCAGCAAAGCCAGCCAAAGAAGCCACAGAGTTACCACTCCCAGAAGTGCCTTAATAGACAGCCATTGTGGAGTTCACAACTTGCCACAGATTGCTGCGAACACATGAAGTGGAACTGTGGGATTTGTTTGTCCTGCTGGATTTTGGTCTTGCTTCATTCTTTCTTATTATCCATATTTGTAACTTTTGAAATGGAAGTGTCTATATTGTACCACTGTATGTTGGAAGTGTTTAACTTCTTTTTAATTTGTACAAGGGCTTGCAGCTAAGAGTTTGCCTTAGATCTCAGAGGGCGACTTTGGACTTGGACTTTTTAGCAATGCTGAAACTGTTAGGACTTTTGCAACTCTTGGAAATGGACTAAATGCCTTTTTCATAAAAGGATATGCATGAGACCGTGGTGGGTCGGAGATAGAATATAATGATTTGTGTCTAGAAGTTATGGACTGCAAAGATTGAACAGAGGAGATCCTGACTGCTGAGAAGGAAGAGGAGAACAGAAAACATGGTCCAGTGGCTTCACAAGGAACAGCAGGGCTCAGTCCTTTGCAGCCTCAAAACCTCATGTGGTCATGGTGAGACTTTTTGGAGGTGGCTAGTCCTAGAGTGTGTGATTCTGGGATAAATTCATAGCGCAACAGTAGGCTCCAGGGCACTTAGGGTTAAGAGTGTGAGTGATATCCACCCTAATTAGCCTGGAAAAAATTTAAGGGACAGAAAGATCTGTGGTCATTCCTGTTGCTTTGCTCTCTTCTGCCTGACATGAACTGTTTCTCCTCTGCAATGCTACCTGTATGGAGTCAGCTGATTATGTAGTGAAATCTCTACAAACTGTGAGCTAAATAAACCTTTCTTCCTTAACTCTGGGTGTCAGGTATTTTTCTTGACAATGAGAAAAATAACTAGGGCACATGGTAACTGTTTCTCTTTTACCCTCTAATGGCCCTCTAGGTTTCTTAGCAATCTTCTTCTGCTTCTTTAGTTAATTCACTCTTACTCTTTCAATAATGTTTTATATTGCCTTCTCTCTTCTCAAACTCTGACAGCCTCTTTCCCTGACAATACTTTGGCTTCTTATTTCACTGAGAAAAACAAAAACATCAGAAGAGAAACTCAGCATCCTGCCACTGACACACTTACCAAGCTGTGTGAATCCAACTTTCCTGCTGTTACAGTGAAGGAAAACTCTGCACTCCTTTCTTACTCAAACTTTCCACCTATGCCTTGGGAACTACTTCTCTGGCCTCTAGTCATTCACTGTGTCCCTCATCATGCATTTCCCTCTTCTAAGGGTATTGTCACAGCAATGCTGTCAGTAACATTTGCTTTCTTAAAGCAACAACTTCCTTTGACCCCCTCTCTTCTTGACTACATACACCCCTTCACATTAAATCTCCTTGAGTTATCTCTTTTCATATTGTCATTATCTTTAGGAACTATCTAAACTAGATCTTAATCAACACCATTTGACCAAAAGCTCTTATCCAAGTCAATAATGACTGCACAGTTGAAAAATCCAGTGGCCATCTACATAAAATATGAATAGGTATCCATGGAGGTAAAGCAAAGGAAACAAGAATCAGAATATCTGGAAAAATAAGAAAATAACTTCTCTAGTGCAGCCAAAGACCAGACAAACTGAATGCATATTTACTATAATATAATTTACCATCAATGGCAACCAAGTCAAAGAAAACCACTAATAGAGACAAAATCCTGAGTGTATATTTATCCAGGGTATATATGTACATTTTAGCAGAAACTTTCTGAAATCTGACCTGTCAATGTATTTCTGAGCTCAACGAAGCATACAGAAATCACCTCATTTAGTCCATGAGTCAAATTTGGCCAGGGTTCCCCTCCTCACCACCAGAGACATGTATATTTCATTGTGACACACACAACCCTGACAATTTTCCGTGTATAATACAGAAACAATTCAATGTGTTCCAGTTACTTGTTTTGGCCTTATCGTCACTTCTGATGTACTAAAGGAAATCAGAGAAGGAAAAAGCCAGAATGAATAATGCTGTGAGCACTTGGTAATAAAGTCAAATGGCAGAATAATCTTTTGCCAAGAGCAGAATTCCTTCATGATTTGTAACGGAAATGTTTCTTGACATAAAAAAGCAATTTATGAGTAGAAATCATATAGATATAAAACACTGGAGTTGAAAATTTCTAATGACATTCTGAAAAATCTTTATAAAGAAGAAACCTTATGCCCAAGAGAAGCCAAATCATATTCAAGATTTCAAAATACAAAGATTTTTATAAAAGAGCAGAAACTAGACTTTTTATATGTTTTTCTCTTTTCTTTCTCTACTGAAATTGCTATACTATAACTGAATTAATATAAACAGCTTTAATCTTTCTTCCTGGAGTGCGAAACTTGCCTTAGCTGCTTACTAAATGTTCACATGGAAAATACATGAAAAGTCTCATAAATTTAAAAAGCTCAAAGATAATCTCTGTTCCCCTCTCACCCAGATGTATTCATCACCTAACCTTTCTCATGAAACAGCATCACCACTGCCTGCAGACAGTGGTGGCAAGTCTGTGGCGTGTGTGTTGTAGCGGGCTCTTACTATCATTGATAACTCTAAAAGGTTCGCTCCTTGTTTATTTCTCATTTTTCTCTTCTATCTATTAGAGGACCCTTTGAAGTCACCTTCCAAAGAACAGCTTGTATCTGGACACAGTAGTCTATTTTCACTGCTGCCACTGTAGTCTTGACTACCATTACTTTCTCAGTAAGTATGAATCAGCAAAAGGTCCAAATGTTTGGGCTTCATTCTTGCCTGTGTCAACTTGAACAGCTCAACAGTTCTTTCTCTTACTGTTGTGCTAACACTTTTTTCAAAATACGAGGCAATATCCATTCTTTACATACAATCCTCCAATGGCTTTCCATTATGCTACAATAGAAATCCAAATCTTATGCTTATAATAAATCCAAATCTTAACAATACACAGGTGTTGTATGACCAGCCCCGCCTTTTTCTCATTCATATACACTCACATCTGTCTGTCTTGTGAGTATGAACAGGCTAGTCTCCCACAGGGTCTTAGTACATGGTGAGCTCTCTTTACTACTAACTAGTACTACTACTATAAATAATAGTAGTAGTATACACTGCTACTACTTTTTCCCAGAGCTGGGAATTGAACCCAGAGTCTTCACAATGAGCTACACTCCCAGCCCTTTTTATTTTTTAAGTCAGGGTTGCAGTAAGTTAGCCAGGCTGTCCTTGAATTTTCAATTCTCCTGCCTCAGCCTCCTGAGTATATGTTACCACCATGCCTGTATTCTCTGTCCATGCCTAGCTGGCTTCTTCTGATCAGATTTTACCTCCATAAATATCTCAGTCATATATGTTGTTTAACATCCTTATTACCATGTAGCATTATATAGTTATGAAGGCATTAATTTGATATTTTTTAGCCTTTTATAATCCCTAATGCTTTGTAAGGCACCTAGCTGGAACTTTGTAAGTATGTGAAAACTTAATGCTGAGTAGTAAAGCTTTTGCATGGTTTGTTTATTTGTTTGTTTTGGTACTAGCGATTGAACCCAAGGCCTTTGCACTGAGCTACATGCTGAACCCCTCTGCATTTCTTTTATTCAGACAGAGTCTTGATAAGTTGCCTGGCTTGGTTTGAAGCTTTGTACTTTTCCTGGTAGATTATGAAGCAAAGTCATTATCTACATAACCACACAGCCAATAACTATTGTTTTTTTTTTCATCTTCTCTGCAAAAAAAGGGGGGCCTCTTTTGAAGATTCACAAAATATTGAAGAGATAAATAAAAAGAATGTCCTATTGGGATGGCCAATTATGCAAAATATAAACGCACAGAGTGAGTTAGCCCACATTTCTTCTTTTAGGTATGTTTTTTGTTTAAACACTCAAATTTGTTAGAATGGAAAAATTAGTAATTAATATCAGCAAGGAAAATCTACAAATAAAGTTACAGAGAAATTATGTCTGCCAAGGTTGACTTCAGATTTTTAAAAGGAAAAGTTAATGGAAAGTAGTCAGATTATGCTGTTTTCTATGTATTGTTGAACTACAAATACGGCCATTACACAGATGGTGTGGTCAACCCTTTTCTAATTTGTCCTGCTGCTGAGGGGCCCCAGATGCAGTGGGAGATGTCTGCTTACTCTCAGTGGGGAAGCAGGCTCTCTCTTTGGTTGGACATCTGGAGGTGATCCTCCAGCAAAGCTGATCTGTTGCCTTGCTGGCCAGAAAACAGAAGACAAAACATCTGTGTGACAGATAAATGTGCAAGCTTGTGTGAATCTTTGCTGAGGCCCTATCTGTAAAACAAACCATGTGCCATTCGTCTGACACCAGGTGAGTTACTGTGGTGGGGACCCCAGCTGAGATGGAGACAGAGGCTGCACAGCATGTCCTTTTCCTTTTATCTGTGCTCCTCCTCATCTGTCAGTGTCTCTGTATTCCTGATGCTACTGTACAGCAATTGTGCTTGGACACCAAGAATCGACAGGCAGCTATGACTACTCCAAGGGACACCGTACACTAGTACATGTTCACATAGATACTCTGTTTTCCAGACAGCATGGGGAATGACCCAAATTTCTGATACCACAAAATATTACAACTGAACTCTTCATTCTTATCCATTCCTGTTAGGGGGGTCAAGTTCAAGTAAACATACACTTTCAGTGTTTTACATTCTCTTATAAATACATATCCTGCTGGCCAACGGAGTAAAATTTGTTAAGCATTGTAAAAAGGCTGTGTTGCTAATTTGCATGTACTAACACATTTAAGCTCTTCTCTATGAAAGCTACAGTAATACAAGTCTACAAGTCAATATAAAGATAGGTGCTTCTCAATATAGTGTTTTCTAACTCCTATAATTTAAAATTTTCACACGGAAATCCTAATGTCCCCACAAATGTCTTCAGATGTATTAAGAACCCAAGAAGATAGAGTGAATCGGTTTCTGAGAGACAGCTGATTTTCTTACACTGTCAACAAATTAAGAAGCCAGTTAGAAGGTTCCAGGACCTTTACCTTAATTCATTACTCCACTTCGCCTGAAGTTTTAGGACAGAGTTTACTTGAACGTGGCAATTAGTGCAAATTTGTTTTTTTTTTTTTTTCTTTCAACTAAATGTAATACTCTTCTTTGGAATATAAAAGCTTTACTTTAAGCTCCAAGGAAACTGGATTTAAAAATAATGATAAAATTCTGTCTCAATACGCAAATAGATTAGGTATGTACCAACTGTTCTCAAAACAACACAGAACTTGGAGGGCTTTCAAGTGAAGAGGTCTGCTTAGAGAAGAACTCCAGTCTCAAGCCAAAATATTCCACATCATTCACTTCTCTGAATTTCAGGGAAATGATCAGAGGAACCAAAATTAAATAACAGAAGAAAGATTTTCAAATATTTGTTCACTATTTACAAAATTAAAAGTCTACAGTAACAAACATCTTTCTAACCAATATTGAAGAGTTATGAAATTAATCAAAGGACCTAGTGACTGTCTTTTTTTTTTTTTTGTAATTCTGGTGATTGAATCTAGGGTCTCACACATGTTACACAAACACTCTACCCCTGAGTTACAATCCGACCTCCACGTCCTGTTAAATTTTGAGACAATTTTTGGGTAAGTTTTCCAAGCTAACTCTGAATTTACAATCCTCTTGCCTCAGCCTCCCACATGGTTGGGATTACACATGCTACCACATCTAGCCCAAGTGAATTTTTAATAAATACTTTCTTATCTTTTTAACTATAAATAACTGTCCAAAATAATGCTTGTATTTAAAGTATCTTTGGCTCTAAGAACTTCCTAATATTTCAATAACTCTAAAAAGAGTATCCTTTGGGAAAGAAGACTTACAATTTTCTTCACAATGCAAAAAGTTCACTATTATAGTCACTCAAAAAAAAAAAATCTGAATTATACCGTGGCTCTGGGAAGAGAATGATCAATCAAGCAATATGCCAGCACTGAGGGCTGGAGACAGGAAATAAGAAAAAAGAGTGGAACCTGATGTGGTCGGATGAGGATGGGTAAGAGGTGAGCAGCTGTGTCCATCTTGGTTTGGATGTGCAATGAAGGCCCCTCCGAAGAGGGAACGTTTGAGCTGCAGCAAACTGCAGTAATGGAGTTAAACCTCCAGAAGACTTCGGGGTGGAGTCCCACACTGCACTGGGGCTGGGGCTCAGAGTAAGGGGAGGGAAGAGGCCATGGGAGTGTGGGAGGGGCGCGCCTGAGCCTGATCGCCTGGGGGGCCACACTGATGTGCTCCCATTCCCCCCACATTCTATGCAGGGGAACTGGGGAGGTTTAAGTCATGTCTGACAAGATACAATCTGCATTAGTAGGCAATAGCTGGCTCCCCCGAAGACAGCATTTAAGTGGACAAAAGTGGAAACAGGAAGACTGGACTTTCAGGACACACAGTCTTCAGAAAAAGGCTGCAACAAATGTTGTTAGAGTTTAGAACACAAGCTGTTTTCCATTTTTACAATGCTGTATCTGTCTATGTTCTTTCCTATTACATAATAGGATGTTTTTACTTGATAATCTCTTCTCCAGCCTTAGGTTGATTGTGTTTTTAATGTGTGTGTGTGTGTGTGTGTGTGTTTCCTTCTTTGCTCTTCAAGGGTAGAAATTAAAGGCAAGGAGAGACAAGGCACTTTGCTTTGCTTTGCATGGTTGCTTTGGAGTGGAGACAAAATCTCAAAGCCATGATCCTCCAATTACTCTACTCCAAGATCTCTTCCCTTTATTCTTGTTTGATAGATCCTTTGCTTCAGTGGAGAGTACTATAAAGCCCCACTTAACATGGACACCAGAGTAAACCCCAAATATTAATTACACAGGGAAATAGGAGCTCATTGTGTCCAGACCACTTGGCTTTTCTTATAGATTTAAAAAAAAATCAGATGGCATTTTTCTATTTTGAAATACTGATCAATAATTTGAAAGCTTTTTTAAGGTACCAGGCAGGCCAAAGACAGCAGATCCATGGAATGGGTCTGGTTCAGAGACTGCTGGCTTACAACTTATGAAAATAATCCCATAGATCTTCTTGTTTAAACACTCCATGGTTTAATCATTTAGGGATGGTATCTGTGTGCACTCAAAATACACTATCCCCCAGACTTGTGATATTTTTATGTTCCTTTGATTCAAAAATTGACACTTTGCCAGACATTGAGGATGGGGTAGAAACTGACTACAAAGGAGCAGTGGAAGGGATTTAGGGACTTGATGTAATGCTCTGCATCTCAGTTGTGGTAATTATATGATCATATGTATTTGTCAAAACTCACTGAACTGTGTAGCAAAAGGAACACATTTTACTGCGTAGAAATTATACTTCAATAAAAAATCGAATCACTAACTCTAACGCTGTTCCAAGGAGAATAAAGTCAGCTTCTTGATGAATACAGAGACACATGAGAGAACTGGAACAAAACTAATTCACAACAAAATAACCTGATGCAATACGAAGCAAGATGGAAATACGTGCCTTGAATATGTTCTAGCACTTCAGACAGCCATTTTTGATCACAAAACAATAATATAGACTAATGCTATATAAGAACATAAACACTGTGATTTGCATAGTACCTACTGTATTTGTAAAGCTCTTTCACATATATCCTCCAGTGTAACCCTTACTATGAGCCCCTAACATTTGCTAATTAGAGAAATACCTTGGCCAAAGTTGCAAAACTAATAAACAGCTGTGTAGGAGTTCAGAGACAGTTCTTGGAGATTCTAGATTCTGTAGGTTTATGTAGGCTATACAAGCAATGAACCGTCTTTGATTGTCTGAAGGCCTATCAGACACTCAGCAAAAGAACACACTTTTTTAATTTTCACTTGCAGTGTACAGCAAAGTGGTTCTTAACAGATAAAATTTGTGAAAGACAAGCAACTACTCCATGCCAGGAAATTAATTGTACAAGTAAGTTTTCAATTGCTAGTTGATAAAATTAAGTTGACAATACAGAATAAAAATACTGCAGGGGATTGTTTAGTAGTTTATAACTCTGGATGCAATTTTTAATGAAGAAACAGGAATAGTAGGCCAGATGATGGTTCTGGATCACCATAATCCATCATAGTTCATAAACATTTAGAGAAACAGCTGAAATATACAGAAAAGCTAAAATCAAGAACTTATAAGCTATGAAAGCTTTAAAAGAAAGATTTTATTGAATGGCAGTTTTCATATCCACAGATCACTTAGCAATATTAAAAATTCCTCAGTGAGATTTAATTATTTCATTCTGTGAAACGAAACTACTTGTCAAGGTTGGGAAACAACTCAATTATTTAGCTTTCTTACTCCTTTGAACTGCCTGGAATCTACATCAAACTAGTCACATGCTTTGCTTCCCAGATATTTTTCTTTCCCCTATTCTCCTACCTCGCAGCCATACCCAACCATTGTTTTTCTCATTCAGTAAAAGTGCCTCTGACTAGATTAATAGTGGAAAGTGAAAAAGAAAAATTGAGGTTCTTCCCCTTGGTCTTCAAGTTATGGAGGCAGCACTGGGAATGTTTATGAATGCTACACATTAATCTACTGAAATGGTCATTTAGTTTCTTTTCTAAACACAGGGTTTCATCACATCTAATAATAAAACAACAAGCCATTTTCTGTATATTATAAACCATTGACTTGTAATTATATAGTGAAATGCTTCTATATAAATTCTCTGTGATGATGTAAGCTAGTCCTCTAGCATAAGTGAATTTTTAAAAGACCATGCCATACTTACAGGGATCTATTTACATTGGACTAATAATGTCAAAATAGCACCTATTTAAGGGTGCAGTCAAAGTTTCTTTTATAAACCTTTATAGATAGATAAATAATCTAGAAGGCTTTTTACTTTTATAAAACTAAGGCTGGCTTTCAATGCTTGCTAAAGTTTTTGAACATACTATCCATCTAATGGGCAAAATGTAATCCTAAATTGGTGATTAAAAGACTCTGCATGGAAACAAGCTGTCAAATGGATACAGAGAAATTAATCCTGACAACACTAATGCCTACGTTCCTAAATGAAAGCCCTGTTCAAGTTTCTGCTCATCCATTTCTCAAAACTTAAAACGAGGCATTTTCTAACCACCCATAGACGGGATGCTAACGTTTGCTATTCAGTTAAAACTAATGAAGTCAGCAAATTTCCAGCATCAGGCTAGCTCAGAACTCTTGTGAGAAAATGTCTGTCTAATCTGAAAAAAAAAATGTGGCAACATGCTGGACAGGAACAAAACACAGCTTGGATGCACTGCACACGCAGTGCGCCTTTTGTAAAGCTTTGCATTCCAACAAGAGATTTGAGCGTCTCATGGTCAAGTCCACGTAAAGAACTGCCACGTGAGTAACTGGAAGGAGGGTGATGCATGGAGCCTGGGGTCAGGGTAGGAAAAAAAGATTTCTTCATCCGGCAAATCTAAATCAATGCAAAGAAATAATAATAACAACAACAACAGCAATAACAACAACAAATTTTCCTCATTATTCATTTGTCTTGTTTTAAATTGTGAGTTCTATTCTTCTGAGCTGAAATAAATTAGGAAAAGCTTACTTAGCTCTGCTTGATGACAAATACGAGACTGCATCATGAACATAAGCAGGTAAGAATAGGCTGTTGTCATACCACCTATGTGGCAATGCTAGCTCTGGCAACAATTAGCTCTGTTCACCTGCTCCATTTATAAAAGCTTTATAGAATTAACATTCTTGAAATTTAAAAATGAGCTGTTAAGATTAAAGGGATAATATATACAAGGACAATGGTATGGAAAATTTAGCTCATAGTAGATCCTGCATTCAGAAAGGGTCAGGTATTCTTTTAATGTTATATTAGGCCCCTCAAGGCATCTATGGAGAAGGTGCTAAGGAAATGCACAGTACATGAAACAAGGCAGGAAGAGATACACTAAGAGAAATAAAAGGCAGCCCCAAAGTCAAAGTTGTGCAGCGATCTTTATCTAATTGTACTTAAAATATTAATATCCCAGGTAAGCCATGGCTAGAATTATGTTTATTAAAATGGAGCTAATATGAAATATAACTTCAAATAAATGCAAACTTTTTGAAACATGCACATATACAGAATTGTTATTCTTCAAATTTGTCTTCTTGGCAAAATGTCTACTCTTTTCAATAGTGCACAAAATAGTTCTATATTAGAACTACATTCAGGGACATTTTATAGGAAAAAGACACACATAGAAGCTGCATTTATCTGTGACCGCAGGCATGAGAGAATATATTTTCCTAGGCTGCTGTAAAAGAATGGTTGGGAACAGGGAATGGGTATGAATCATGAGGAGTTATGGAGAGTATATAACATTCATGTTAAGAAACTATGCTAAAAGAAAGCAATAAAACATACACCAGTTGAATAAAAGGTCAACTTCTCTTTCCAAAAAAACTAATGAAAACTCCCCTTTTGCTCAGAGCCAACAGTTGAGCATAATTATATTCTGCCTTGCTTGTCAGAATACAACATCTACCTGTTTTAATAAGGGCAGCCCAGGACATCTGCCTGGCCTCCCATTTACTGGTTTTGTCTTAGATATATTTTTATTATGATAAAATAGTACTCATGTCAAAATGCCTAAGTATTCACAGTAATAAATATGTAATAAATACTTATATCTAGACTGAACCTTGACATATATAAGATATCCTCTCATGATTTATGTGTGTTTTAAAAAAGAGTTGGCTGATATCCAGTCAAAGGAATGCATAAGATATTTATCACAGAGTATATTAGAAAAAGAGAAGGAAGGAAGGAAGATAGGAAAGAAAATGGGGAAAGAGAGAGGGTGGGGAGAGAGAGAGACACCCCGGGGGCGCAACATATCCAGAGAGGTAACTAAACAAGGCTCAAATACTATTTTCTCAAAGAAGTCAATTTCCTTTTTTACATCCTCTACCTAATACTGAACACACTGTATTATTGTGAACTTAAAGTATTTCACTCAACCACTGCTTCCTACACTACAGGTTTCACAAGCATATGAATGCTGTGTGCCTCAGAAAATGTCTGCATTAAGTTAATTCAACACTTTGCAGAATAGATAGATGCACAGATTTATATTTTGGTCAAGTAAGTAATAAAGAAAATTGCCGATCATATAGATTTGATGGAATGTATATGAGAAAAATATATTAACATTCTAGCTAAAAGAGAAATTAGACACAAATTAATACTATTCTATTAATATCATAATGGAGAAAAAATTCAAAGAGTAACATTTTCATGGAGGGGAAGTGGCAGAGATTTATGTCAAAGTACTCAACAAAAATGTCTGAAGATACTTTGGAAAATTTCAACAGAACTAATTCAGATAATGATGTGACTAGAAATTTGCCCTTCTATTTTTTTCCAGGAAGTGGTTAGAATTCTCCCTTAAAATCATCAGTATGGCCTAGTAACTCTGTGTGTTTTATTTTAGTCAATCACAGTTTTATTTTACAAGAAAAATCCCTGCAGTAATAGGAAAACTAGAAGCAGGCTCAGGGAAAGATTACTGTCCTACTTCTTTTGTTTCCTCTTTATATTTTGGGACAAATTCTATTTTAGAATTTTTGTTTCTAAAAAACAAAATACACTGGCAAAAGTGACAGTTTTATTTTGGTGTTTGTATAAAGAACCTCTTCATTTTGTGAAACAGCTTACCAAAATGGAATTTATCGAAGTGCAAAAATACCATAAGTTGGCAACAGAAATTATTTGTTACATTTTTAATTTTTTAAAATGTCTTTTAAAAAAAGACAAAAGAATGAATTATGAGCCATGATTTTCTTGTGATGAAGCTTTTCAACACTTACACTGAAAATGGAATATTTAGGAGCAGAGAGGAATCATTCTGATGAGGGTTTGTCTACAGCCCAGCATTACCCTTTACGCTTGCCCTAATATTTATTGGTAGATACAACTAAACTAAACTAAACTAATCTAAACTGCTAAACTTTTTACCAGCTGGGTAATAATTATGAGACAAATAATAATAACTATTTGAGACTTCATGAGATAAATAATGCATAAATATTCTAGGTAAATGTCATTAAGGTAGAAGGCAACAGGTAGGTTAAATCATCTGGTAGGATTAGTAACATTTACAACATACATATGACATTTACATTACATGGTTACGTGAAATTCCTCAAAAATTAATGTCAATCATTGCTACAACTATGCCCCAAAAGTATAGATTTGTTTCTAATTCTTTTAACAATTATTAGAATCCAATCATGCCACTACAAATTTTATAAACATAAATGGAGAGTCCATTACATTTAACTTGATGTTCGTTTTGAGATAATCTTTGACTTCTTTGTTCTCACTTTATTTTTTGTTTCCTTAAATCCTTAGAGACAGTAAAAAATATTTTAA
Organism: Cavia porcellus; assembly: GCF_034190915.1. NCBI lineage: Eukaryota > Metazoa > Chordata > Mammalia > Rodentia > Caviidae > Cavia > Cavia porcellus. The sequence continues at coordinate 22,078,621 of NW_026947485.1, read as the reverse complement.
AGTATTATTTTCATACCTACATGTTCATGTGTGCCTATGTGTCTTGTTATATGTATCTTATGAGCGAAGAACATGTTTTGATGATGCAAAGAATGATTTCCTTGAATGTATGTATTTAAAAGGTTCACACATTATAATGACATAAATAGGTAATCACGTAAATAGATTTTTGTGGTTATTTCTTACTAGTGGGCATCCTAAATGGTTAGGGTACAGAAGTGCATTATTGTAGGGAGATTTCTTATCTCTTGGCATTTAAGTCCCTCCTCAATGTGAAATAAATGTCATTACTTCAGGGAGGGGAATTGCTACTGTTCACTCCTTGATGGCACTATTAGGAATACTTCAAAACAGGACAGAGGTTCAATATTTTCTTTAATAAGAGTCTACTCTGTTTCCTTAGACAACTGAGAGCAGGTAAAATATTTTCAGAATCTGGAGAATACCCCATGTACATGTGGCACTTGATTAAACATATGGAATACATACTTGGAGAAAAGCCAACTGGAGATCTGCTTGAGTAATCTAAACACCCAAGCTGAGAGGGGTTAACATATAAAGATCAGATTTATACTTTGAAGTTTTCTGGTCTTCATTTTGCCTAATTAAGACAAGATTTAATAATCAAACCACTGTACAAATATACCTAAAAGTATAGGTTTGCTTCTAATTTTGAGAAGAATTCTTAACAGATTCCAATGAATCAGCTCCACATGCCAAAAGGTTTCTGATAAGATTTGCTTTTGTCACTGTTAAAATGCAAATACCCTGTCTGCTTTTCATCTTTAGTTCTTCCTGTGACTGAGGTTAACATCTGCCTGTCAAAATTTTGAGTGTGATACCAAAGGAAAAAGATTCTGAAATTAGCATACTATCAGTTTGAAACAGGTCATAAGCTCTCGTTCATAAATTCCGAAATATTAAAATGTTTTTAAAGTATTTACAGAAACCATTTCTAGACCTTAATTTCAAAGGGATCAATTTACCTAATTTATTCACCGTGGAACATACACATCCACATATTTGAGGAAAGAAAATGAGGAATACCAAAAAATGTTCATCTATAATCTAATCCTAATTTTGTAAATAAATCTAACTCCAGATTACAAGATTATGAAGCAAAAGCAGACTTCCTAATATCTTCTGTCATATAATTTTGTTTTGCACTGGAATCTTAAAATTTTTCAACAATACTTACTAATTTCTGTATTATGCTGAGAGACCATAAACAGGTCAACAAACCTAACTTTACCACAGTGTAACAAATGTGCATTCAGCTCAACAAGCATAATGACATTAGCCAGGGAAGGAAGCTAGTTCTGTCCCTGTGAGACTAACTGGATACAAATTAACTTCATAAATTTAGAAAACTGCTCTAACAACAAACAAGCATTAATCTGATGATACAGAAAATGTCTGCAAGGTCCACTGCAGGAACAGTTGTCAGCGCGGCATAACCACCTGTGTGAGGGCGCCAGCGTCACATGGGTACACGCCATCTTTTCAGACAGCAAAAGATCGGGCTGAAAGAATTTCTGTTCAGTTCTGTGGTCTTCAGCCCACACTCCCTTTCACAGCTCTGTGCTTGTGAAGATGATAGCCACAGACGAGAGAAAAACCAGCAATATTCACAATAAAACTAGCACATGATGAAAGGCCTCTTCTGCTGCTACTATAAGAAAAATAATTTCACCTTTTCCCATGAAGGTTTATTTTGTTCTGCTTCATTTTGTTTGTTTTCTATATCACAATAAAATAAAGAATTTAACAATAAGCTAAATGGTAGCTATTCATTTGTAAGTAAACCAGGTATCATTTTTCAGCATAATGCCTCCATAATGTACCTGTAGGTGACACAGTGAGAAAGATCATTGTGCTTATAAATTTTGTGCTTAAAAATGTGTACTAATAAATACATAGAAAGTGCTTTGCTGGTCTCACTGCACAGTAATCACTGTGGCTACTTCAACAAGGCAGTACGTAAGGATGTAGTATGAAACAGTCTTTTTTTGTTTCTGCTTCAGTTGGTTCTCGGAATGAAAAGAGTCACAGTGAATAAATGTAACCTAAATGTGTAAGAGAGATACCTTATTGGCTAACCTTGTGCTGCTTATCATTTGTGCAAACTTTTTGACTTGTTAACCTATCATGTTCAACTCTGTCTCAAGGTTTCTACAAAAATACCAAAAAAACCAAAAATGGGCCCCCATTCATATGTGCCTGTATGTGCTTGTGTATTAAAAGTAGCACTCATTTATGAATATCTTGCTCAGCTATGACTTCAATTTTGATACTAATGTCCCACTAACATAATGATGATAAAAATTCTGACACTGTGATGATATCCTTAGCTTAGACACGGGGTCAGGATGGTAATCTTTTTGCTGTGATTAATTCCAACACTCTCCTCTGAAATATCTGCATCAGTGAAAAGAATCCAAATTTCTAAACCAGTGACTATGATATTTTAACTTGGATCAGAGGCTTACTTTGTTCATGTGAATCTGCTGCTGGTATTGTTTCTGCTTCTCCAAGAACTGCTGGTGTTGCTGTTGAATGACCAACTGAGCCAAAGTGCTTTGAGGCAAAGGTGCAGACTGGGTTCGATTCAGGGGTCTGTGACGGGGCAACTTGTGGGTACCTCTAATCCCCGGCGAAATTCTCTCTTTTGTTGCCAAGGGAGACTGCGGGTGTAAAGGAACTCCACCTGAAAAAAAAAAAATGTTTGTGTGTATGAGTGTTTGTGTTTATATATACACATGTACACAGATACATTCACACACAATTGTAAGAAAGTACAAGAAGCTACTTGCCAGGCAAACATTTGAAGAGCATGAGGTTGAGTGCTGGGAGACAGAAATGCCAAGGTCTTGAACTGGGATGTGTATGACCGTATGACTCATCAGTAGTCCAGTCTGCTATGTATGGAGGTTGCAAGAGGTGCATTTGTACCCCACTCCCGCCCCCCCAGGGATATGGAGGAATCAGTAAGGATCACAGCCTTCCTCACAGTACCAAGCATCAGGGCGATGCTTGTGTAGCAGAGCAACTCTTTATTAGGCTCTTGAGTTAAAGAGACTTTGCACTGGATCACTCATGAAATAAAAGTTCTAAGAGAACCCGTAAAGCGTGTCATTGTCAATTACCGGCCACAAGAAGCTTTTGTTGTCGCATTTGTTCTTTCAGTAATAAATGCTGCAGGAGAGCTTGGTGGCTGCTGTTGGGCTTTCCCTCTAAAGTCACATGAGGATGGCTTGAAGACGTTGGGATGCTGCCCCCGTACTGCCCAGGCAGGGGAACACCTTGCCTGAGTGTCTGTGTCTCACACTTCTGCTTTTCTTTGAGAGAATTTGAAGCCTGTGTCAAGAAATAATAAAGATATCAATTACTAAATCTCAACATCATTAGATCACTTTATAGGCCAGGATTTTGCCAGGCAAAAATCCAGCCTAATGAATGGCTAAGGTCTGTGGAAAACACTATGCATTTTAAACTAACTTAATTAACAAAGGACAAATAAAAATATGGTTGAAGTTAGGGAAATAATTTAGGAACTGAGTGTTATTGTATTGAATTTAAAAATTTTGAAGTTTTTTTGAAACACTAAAAGTTATGTTAGACACAAAATTTCAGTGAGACAGGAAAAACAAGTTCTTAGTGTTTAATGGTTTAGTGTATGTCATGGTGGCTATTATTAAATAAACAATACTGTATCTTATAGTTGGAAATTACCCACAGGATGGAAATTATGTGCTTTCATGAAAAAAATAAGTGAGCGAGGTAACTCATACATTAATTAGCTCAATCAAGTCATTCTACAGTATACATATGTCAGAGCATCATGTTCTAACATATAAACATAGTAATTTTTACATATCACTTTAAAAATGATGCTAATTTCAGTCTCAAAAGTGAGCTTACTTCTAATTATTTTAAAATATATTGCTTAAGTAAAAGGTATGTTGGAAAGGTAAAATTTACTCAAATAGTTACAGACTATTAAGGCAAAATGGTCTACAGTACAGATGCTGGAGCTTCAAGCAAAAGGAACAATTCATCGTTTTTTCCATGTCCTCTCATAATTGCACAGTGCTCTATATCTCCAATCTTTAAATTTTAAAATGAATTTTTAAAAGCAAATCAATGAAAGGAGGTAAAAAATACACAAACTTGATTTGAATGTTTATTTTATATTAATTCATAACAGAACTCTAAATCTCCAATATTGAAAATGACATCCCTGATACTTTCACATAATAAACTACATGTGAAATCAGGTATCAAATAAAAAAGCTATTAAGAACTTTAAATAGATGTGAATACAGTAATAAGGCAATAATAATTATATCATCAATGGCAATAATGAATTATCCTATTCCAAAAATTTAATGAATGGTGGTCAATTTGGCATTACAAAAGCAAAAGTCTAATATCTAAAAATTATGTGGCATGTTTCTTTTCAAAACTCATGTTTCATCTTTCAAAATTGCAGTGCACCAGGGTAGCAAAGCAATTTTCAGTGATGGAGAAATTGAAGGACAAAGAGGTAAATGGTTTGTCTGAGTCACAGAGTCAATGCAATGTTTAATCTAGAAATGATGGCTGGTCCTGGCCTCTTTTCCTTCAAATTTCCCACTATTCAGTGGGGAAATGGAGCATTAGAAATCCCTTTGCCAGAAAAATACTGAGCTTGAGAAATTAATTGTGATGGCCTCATCCACACCAAAATGGAAGCAAAGAAAAATGAAACTTTAATCCAAACCACATTGGTTTATTCATCCAATGGCACCAAATTGTATTACCATCGAAACATTAAATGGTCTGGCTTTAGTACTTGGTCCTTTGGGAAAAAATTTTCCCCGACCACATTAAACGTTGGGGATGAGTGAATTAGCAAGGAGGAGTAAGTTAGAACAGGCAAAAAGCCGGGGTAACAGAACTCCTATTCATACCTCAAGAATCTGAGTTAGTATGTACTTATTATCATTAGAAGAGATTAAAAACAGAAGAAAAATTGTAGTAATTTTATTTTTAGTTTTATTCCTACTTCTTTTCTCTTTGAACTAAAACCAATTATTTATGAATACTTTGTGTGGAATTTCAAGTGCACATGTGAATTCAGGGATATTAAGTTTTCCTGCTTTAATTCTGAGATACAAAACAGCATTCAAATTTTGCTTTCTCTTCACTGGTACAAGATACAACTGTTATCTAATAAAACACTATACTTTATAAAGGTCTAGATAGAATAAAATATCAGCTATGATACACTGTCTCATTTTGATTTTACAATATGTATTGAAGATATATATGAATCTGATATGCTGGACTCCAAAAAGGACTTGCTACTAAAGATTGGAAATTAGTGACAAAGGTTGGAACAAATTTGTCTTTAAACTTAATGTATCATATGACATCTGTGTATGTATAATTTGCTAAACTTTCAAAGATGCATATTTTGCAACTAAAATTTATGTTTCTTAGAAAATGCACATAAAATAATTATTACTATCTTCTATAGTAGGACAATTGCTTCCAAAAGATCCTATTTCAGTTGTCAGGAATTTTAAATGAATTTTAAATCTGTGAATCTCCTAGGAATAACTTAATGTTGTACTTAGAGACATTTTCCAGATATGCACTCTTCAGTACCACAGAATCAGTAACTTAAGTTCCTGAAATAAAGTCATTCACAAAACAAAGTCTCTGAACATATGCTGCTGTGTTTTCCAAGCTATAACACTCAGCACTGGCGTGGGGTGTGTTCCAGGTCTGGCACTCGTTGGCTCTGTGATCTTCAGTTTTTAAACTCTTTTAGTCTCAGTTTCCTCTTTATAAAAAATGTGAAGGGCAATCTCTGTTTCCCAGGATTGTTATGTGGAATTGCTAAAATAATATACCAAGGAGCTTTCCTTTAAAACTACACATCATCCTGAAATATTAATTATTTTTATATAGAATTAAGCCAAGGAATCTAATTCTGTGATCTGAAATTAAACAGAATACATTTGAACAATGCAACAAGTAGCAAATAGCAAAGAGCTTCATGCTAACAAGATTTTCTCAGATCTTAAATACACAAAAAAATGAGTGTTTCTACATGAAAACAACACTTGGGCTGGTCTCAGTTGAAGCTGTGCAATGACTTACATTGAGCTGGGATGACCCTGCTGGGAGTCCCAAAGTAATGTTGGGTAAAGAAGGAGAGGTATAAAGACTTAGCAGGTTCATGGAATCTTCATGAATTAGAATGCGTTGCTGTGAAACCAGTTGCTGTTAAAAAAAAATAAAATTGAAAGAAGGTCACAGTCTCACCGATTTTATTGGACAATAATCAAATTTCTACGAGAGGTTTTATATTATTATAGTTAAGAAAAATACAAGGGCTGATTAGAAAATACAGTATGTTTAAGTTTTTAAAAATATTACATTTATAGAATGTTGATATTAATTATGTGGAAAAAAATTCCTCTCACTGGGAACACATAACATCTTTCTTACCTTCTTCTTTAAAAATTAATTTTATCAGTCTATTTTAGATTTAAATAACGATCACATTCATTGCATAGAATTTCTTGTCGCTTTGTGAAACAGCTCTAAAAGTCTTCTATCATGAAAGTCTTTACAAAGTGTTATTAAAATAAATGATGAATATTGCTGCCTGGTGCCATCCAATGGAAAGACAAGGTTATAAAAACATGACTGTATGTTCCCAGCCACTTCACCCACCAGATTGGGCACCATGTGGCTTCTGGCTCTTTCCCAAAGTTAAACTGCTCAAGAAACATAAATATTTTGGATTGATTCAAGACATCAAGGCAACCAAAAGAGCAAAATTAAAAACATTCACAAAAGAGTATCTTCAGAACTGCTTCAGAAAGCAGCAAGAACAAGGGGATAAGTGTGTTCAAAGGAAGGCAGAGCATTTCCAGGCCAATCAATGGCAGAGTGTCTTTTACTGTGATCATCTTTTAAAAAATTAAACATTCACCATGTTTTGATTACACATCATATTTAAATTTCATTTGATGACTTCTATGTCCAAGAGTTCTAATCCTATTTAAAAATCAAATATAACTTTTCACCATCATTTATAAAATTTGAATGCAGGACTTCTATATTAAAGTTGTAAAATTCATTTTTAAAGTCCTGTCTTGATGGAATATAATCATATAATCAACATGTTTATCAGCTACTGCAAAATATAACAATCAAACTGGGTAATTCTGATGACTATTTATATACTTTTCAATCTAATGAAAAAAATACATATACACTCTCATAGCCATTAGGTTTATTTGAGTTAAATGCCATTTTATTGACAGGAAGCTCATGCAGGAAAGTCTTAAACTCCACCATGTAGGGTTTAGACAATAATCACATCTTTTAATATATAAACTTATAAAAAGACAACTCTGTATGTTTTTTTTTAGATCATTCATATTCAGAAACTAAAGTAAATGTTAAAATGTTATGAGTTCCCTACATGACAACAGCCTTCATTTACACTGAAATGCTCTGAACGTTTTGGCATCTTAGTGCTTCTTACAACAAATACTTTTTTTTAAATCCAATACTAAGAGTCGTGTTTTCCCACATGTGGCCTAACATGGTTGCTTGAATTACATTTTCTGTTTAACTCTTGCTTCCCTCCCAGAACTTTTATACAATAAGAGTTACAAAGGTCTTATTAGACTAAGGAACTCTGGCCTGATATGGTCCCCAAGGGAACAACATCCCTGAAAAAGAATACTCCATGTAACAGAATGACACAGTGACTGCTTTCTTCCCAAACAAAAAGCATATGGGACTCCAATAATAGACCACCTCCAAGAGGGATATTGCACACACGGGCTTTGACTAAAGTAAATATAATAACTTGTCAAGCATGTTTGGGGGAGCTGTAGATTTTCCTCTGGACAAACCTGGGATATCAATTAACTGAGGAAAATATCATGGGCTAATACAATGCAACCTCAGAATGTCACTGAAGAGTGATGCACCACCAAAACACAGGATGTTATTCCAAAACATCATCTCAATCACAGGTCTGTTTGGAGATGAGTCCTTGCCTTAACATAATAAAGCAGAAGGCTAAATGTGCTTCTGCTTGTAACTTAGAACTCGAAGCTAATTCAGATTTTGTTTCTTCTTAAAAGACCATGTCAGACATTTCTGCATGAAAATCAAGAGTTATACAGAAACTGTTAATATTACATTGACTTAATTATATTTCAAAATTTAAGTTGAAAATGTCATAGTATGAGTAGTGTGGAAAAAATATTTTAAAATTATGTTGTGTGGTATTGCAACTTTACTTCAGGAGCTATTTGCAGTAGTTACATTTGCTTACATAAATAATCTTTCAACATCAATTTTACTATAGAAGATAGATAGATAGATAGATAGATAGATAGATAGATAGATAACCAAAACCAAAAGAATGTCTAAGAAAGTAAAAATATTTTAACTAGCTTACTGGTAGCAGACAGCAATTTGAAATAGAGGGATAATCCTGTCATTTCTCTGTATTCATAAATGGGTAAACATTAAGTATTTTAATATATAACTTTTGTTCAAGTTTGTGTATGCTCCTCACAGCACTGAGATTTAACAAAGACTGTGGAAAGGACACCAAAACAAAAGCAAAAATGAAAACAAAATCATAGACCTCATGAAAGAGCTATCTTTGATTCCAGGAGAGAATTTTTGTGATATGATCCAACCTCATCACCAGAAGTTGATCTACTAAAACGAGAAGTAGGTTTCTTCTCAGATGTGATAATGGGAGCAGCACAGTGACTGTTTACACCAGCTTTGACTAAACTGAGAGGATTTGGGATATTACTAAACTGAAATCGCAGACCTGTGGAGTTTCACATAAAATTTAAGTGACTCCATCTCCTGTGGTTGTGTACAGATTTTCAGCATCTAACATGGGCCAAAACCCATGCCGAGGAGTTTTTGGAGATTAACCTATTCTTCATATGCACTCTCAAGCTGCCTTTAGTAAGAAAATGAAGGAAAGAGAGCAAAGCAAATTTGCCTCCCAATGGGATCAGCAGTGAACCTTAGGTTTTGCTGCAAAAATGCACCATAATCTGCTGCTACTGTTGGAGGACGGCGAGGATCATAAAAACAAGTTAGAATGGTGGCTGCTTTGGAGAACAAAAGGGAAGAAACTTAGGGAGGAAAGGAGAAATGAAATGCCACTGGAAGCCAAATGACCTGAGTCTGAGAAGAAAGTCCCGTGACTTTGCAGTAGGAGGATCTACAGGTTGTAAAGGCAGCCCCTGAAAATGTAAGGTGAGTGCTGCATTGCTCATGCTTTCAGGGATGGATGGTTCTTTCCGTGGAGATTAACCGGAATAACATCATATCCTAGAAACTTCAAGAATTTGGACATTGCTTAGCTTATCTCCTTTGAATCGAGTTAAAGTCACAGGTAGAAAGATTAGACTTCAGTGTCTGTAATCATACTTAACCATTTTTCTCAAATCATCTGTTTTAAATACAGCTTGCTTCAGAGAGGCTTTTTGGTAGGAGCAGCCTGCCTGTTTCAAGTTGAAGTCTTTTGGTAAAACCTAGATTTGCATTCTATACTGTTGAGTGTAGACAAGTTGTAAGGGGAAGCGTTCCATTGAGAAAACGAAGGATCCTGACCAGTTTTCTTGCAAGGCCAGATGACAACTCCACCTTAGACCTGTGGTGAGCTCATACAAATTTTAGGCAAAAATCAGATTTTTGCTGGAAGGAGCTTAAAATTTGAAAAATTTTCATAATTGGATACTCTTATTTTAGTTAAATAAAATGGAAATATTGAAATATGCTCAGCTATCACATAAAACTCATAAAACAATGTGGAGTCATAACTCTTCTGTGTTAAATTGAGGCTATTGGGTAGTAGGCACACAGGATATACTGTACCTCACAAATTCACATGCTATTTTCTACATAAGAAAGTACAAAACTAGCTCAAATGACTTCTGATTATGGTTATAGGTACAGAATAGTTAAAACACTCTGATGGCAAACAGGAGGGTGTTAAAGAGTAGCTAGCATTTCACCAGGAACATGGCACTGAGGTGAAGGGCATGAATTGAGCCTGGTTTGGGAGAGTGGGGATGACTACCCACATTTTAGCAAAACCTTTCATAATTTTCTTTAACCTCTGTTCTACAACATCAATTAGAAGAATATCTTGTAGGTGATATTTGCAACTCAGATGAATAAAATACACATAGGTTGAACTTTTGCCATTGGAATTATGAAACTATTAATTTCAATGAAAAAAACTCAATGTAGACTAATACAGTAATTTTGAGAAATGATTTAGTTCTGTAAGCCAAAATAATCCTTCTATTCACCATGACCTGGTCATTCTTCAGCTGAAAACTACAACTTCAAGAAATTGCCTCATTAAGTTGTCAAGATATTGATGAGTACACATTGAAGGATTTTAGGGGGAAAGGTGGGATTGGAGGCTACTATCTTATCTTCTTGGAGAATGAATAAAGTGAGCAGCACCAAAAGCATTCATAAAGATATGAAGAGACCCACACCCAGTATGTAGTGACGAATAGTATAGATAACACCATTTATATCCACTAAAATTCATGGACAAAATATCCATAAGCCATCATAATCCACATAAACAAAAATAAAAGAAACAGTGCTAACCTACAAAACAAGGAAGATGCAAGTTGGAGAAGCAGAGAAAAAGACAAGTATAAGTAAGGGAGGGAAAGAGGAAAGGATGAGGAGAAGACAAATTATTGCTTTTCTTATTTGTAATGGGAAAGAACTCAGCCGATAGCCCTTGGTGAAATACTAGCTATATAAATCATCACTTAAAATTTAAGAAGCTTGTAGGAAAAGCAGATGTAGAATTTTGTTTGCTCTATGTTCAAAATTACCTACAACATGCATGAGAATCAGAAGAAGAATTAAAAAAGACACACATAACTGAAATTTTGCCTATCTTGTCTTACATTTGAACTCAATGACAGGCTGGCTATGAGGTGCAGGCAGCCACCCACCTTCTCTGGACATTAGATCATTTAGTATAGGACTGAAGTTCCTCTGACTATCTCTACCAGGTAACTACTGTGTCTATCAGAATGGCATATGGGAAGACATGTTTATAAAAGTCAATCAACTTTTCAAAAGTTCTCAAATTTATAAATCTAGATTATCTAAAAAGAAAAGAGTTATATTAAAAAAACTCCTTAATAATTCAGTGTTTGGCTATGACTTTAATAGTATTTCTCAAGACTGTATTTATTTTCTACTCTTCCTTAAATTAGCTGGTACAAAAGTAAAAGCTTCATGTAATTTAGAGAAAATTGTTTAGGCAGTAAATATGTCTAAGTTTTAATTTTTATTGGACATTCAAGAATGTATTACTATAAAATGCATGGGAGACCTTAAGTAAATAAAACATTGGTCAGGGTTTGCATTTGAAAGGATTTTTAAACTTTGTATGGATGTTTTGTTAAGGAGCCTGTTTTATATTATTGACTCACATTATTCCTAATAACTGATTAGTTGGTCACAGCATCTACTTTTCCAAGGGGGTAAGAAATATGTTATGTTTGCCGTCATCTACAACCACAGCTCTATACTCACTGAGAAAGGAGCATAACACTCACAGTAAATGTCACAACAACTATTGTGGAACAACAGGCAGATGAGTCATGTGAAGTGGAGCAAAAAGAGTGACATTTCAGATGATTTTAGAACACTTAACCTTATTATTAGAATCCGTTATAAAAAATCATTTGTATCTGCTGGAAAAATTCTTTAAAAAATAGCAGAGTAGAGACAGACACTAATGTTCAACTAGAAATAAACCAACAGCTTGGCTACTGTTAAAATAGCTATCAAATAAATCTACTGACTCTGAAGTAATGGTGCTGATATCCATGGAAACATATTTGAACCCACAGGCCCACAATATTAACAATAAAGTAATGGATAGGTAAAGACATCTCTGACGGGAGTTGGAAATAGAAACCCTTGAGGTTTTAGCTCCCCAACCAAGTTTACAAATGAGTAAAGCAAGTAGCTCCAACAATCTGAGTTCTGGGACTGAGCATATGTAAGAAATAGAACAAATGGAACAGAAATAGTCAGAGCAGATGGAGACTCACTCTCGCAAGAGAGTTGCTGGCTTGAAGACAAACAAGCTAATGAGTTTTCCCTACCAAGAGTCAGCAGCTGATAATAACAAGGATGAACTTGTTTTAAACTTCACAGTTTATCACCTGTCTTACCAATACTAATTTCTTACAACAAAGGTACTGGCATAGGTGTTATTACCTTTGTATTAGGGTGAGGATCTGAAGGTTAGGGAAAGTGAGGCAACTTGACCAGTGCTGATGTCTAGAGCCAGGTTCATGCCCAGCCTTTGGAATGAAATGCCTGCCTATGCACTTCACACCACAGTACTGTTGCCTATGTTTTGACTTATGAATACATTTTCCTTCAACCCCTGTCTTTCCTTCATCTAAATTAGAGAGGACATGTGATTTATAAGATGGAGTGGTTGTGCTCATCTAGGGCTTAAGAACTTTAGATACAGTCTTACCTTCCTATTTCCTAAGCAGCAAAAGGGTTAGAATGCTATCATTTACACGGGCTATGTAAGAATCAGGTGATGTTTTTCTACTTCCAGGACATAGACAAGGGAGTTCATTCAAATACATGGTGTTACTTTTAAACTAAAAACTATGTGTGTTATTTCAGAAAAGTTTGCAGAATAAGCCTATTTTGGAAACGACATAGTATGGAACCAAGTTTTGAGCATATAATGATGTAAATAATATGTAGCAAAATACTTTCTGTTGCTATGAAACCACATTTTATTATTAATCTTAGGAGACATCTGTAAATATCATGCCAAATTCTAAATGACGGTTGATCAAGTATGGCTGGAATTATTTTTCTTTCTCTGGTTTAGGTGGAAGCATTTTGTGTTCCAAAGCTTGGATGTTAATTTGCTGACACTATTGGTCTGTATTCTGCTGCCTCTCTCCTATCCACAATGAATTACACCACAGATCTCTGTCAATGTAATGCAGCGGAAAACCACATGTTAGTCATCAGGGTTGCATTTTTTGTTCTGGGCCACGGAAAGGCTGCCCATCAGTGCATAAAGGTCTGCCCACCTGGCCTTTCAGATCATAGTTCAGGCACACAATTAATTCATTATGAGGTAAGTCACTGCTTGCTTTTGAACTAGTCTTTGCAGCTTTGGAGGCGAATGTCCTGTCATTGACCTGAAGAAATACCTCTACCCTTTTAAACTCCATTAAATCACATTTCCTTCTGTTTTGCTTTTTTTTTTTTTTTAGTGGTGGTGTAGAAGGAAGGGTCCATAGTGGTAGAATAGTTCAACAATTAACTCAAAATAAAATAGGGCACCTAAACAGATAATTTGTGACGGTGAAGGATTTGGGAACATAAAACTGATTAATATAATCAAACTGATTTAATTTACACACCACTCCCCAAATCTGGAACACTCCATTTATTTTAGTGGGTCATAAAAGGCTTGAATTAAACGAGAAAAAAATCTCACTATCTCCGTTTATTTCCAATCTCCCCAATGTGCATTCTTGGTCAATCACACATATGTATATATATAGAAAGACACAGAGAGAGAGAAGAGATATATGTATCTTAATCTTTAGTAACTATTAAATCATATTTTCCCCTTGCTCCCTCCTGAAAGGTAATCATGATGCTAAATTTTGTGTTCATCATTATCTTGCCATTTTAAAATACATTTGTGTTTTACATTTCCAAAAATTATTATATTGCTGTTTCTGGAGTGAATACAACTTGATTATACATAAGTGATCGTCTGACACTTCCTATACTGATTGCATCTCTAAGAACAATATACATTGATAAATGTAGTGGCAAGGTATTATTTTCATTTTCCAAGCATACAAAACACAACTAGGGGTGAACTGAAACCAGACACGTAGGTGTCTATGAAGTCTCTGAGAATCACATCATTTGAACTCACAGAAAAAAATGGAAATCTGTTTTTGCTTCCCTAATATTTGGTACCTAATTTGTTCTTTTCTTTGAAATAAAGGGTTGCTAAGAACTACCCAATAGATAGTTAATAATTCAAACATGTCTCTGGTCACAGATATTTGTCAAGTATCTATTCCATGTTTTTTAAAGGATAATAAAAATGAGAAAGAGGTATAAAAACAGTAATAAACTGGATACTGACAAAGGTCCCAGAGATAATATAGAGACTCAAAATGTTATTACTCAAGGAGCCGAAAGATAATCATGAATAAGAACATCTATCTTTTCTACTCATGATTCTTGAAAAATCATTTGAAGAAGACTTTTAAAACCTAAAATAAAGGTAAATGTGTCTTGAGTAGATTCTCATTTGCTTTTGCAGATATTTGGGGAAACTACAAAAATGGGGCCTCTTTAAATCAAATAAACAGGTCACAATTATGTGATCAGAGCTAAATACTGTATGAAGACTAACTTGTGGTTACAACTTCTTGGTGAAACAATCTGTCACTCACTATGATCTACATCAAGACTGCTTTGGGACTGAGGTGACTGACTCACCAAAGTAGCATAAAGAGGGGTCTTTGGGATGCCAGCTTACTGCTGGCAGAGTCTCGTTAGATTATTCCACTTGGTCAGGCTGAGGCTTTGTCTTCTATCTCCTGAGTTCTATGAGGCCCTAAAACCTAAGCTCAAAAACTCATATGTCCTTCAGGCAAGTGAATTCCCTGGTTTCAGTCCTTTGCTAAACTGGAGTAACCTCTGGGTTTCTGTCTTTTCTTATATTTTGGCCTAATACTTGTAATTTTATAATGTATAATACTTTACATATGCACATATGTGTTTGTATGGATGGACTATATATATATATATATATATCGCAACAAATATAGATATCTTGGCATAATGCCTGGAAGATACTTCTGTTGTTCAAAGTAACTGTTTAAAATCAATTTAGCTGTGTTAGGAGACAGTGAGAGCGTTACAGTTGGAAGTGTTCTGGTAAAGGTTGGATAATCACATGTCAGGAAAGCTGTAGTTTAAGAGAATTAACATCTCAATGAGCCCGAAAGTACTATGACTCCATAAATTATAAGAAATATGTCACAGTTACATACAAAAGGGTGTCACACCAACTTTCCCTCTTTAGAGAAATGCACAGTTATGGAGGCATAAGAATGGGAGAAAGAAAATTTAAGGCTCTCAGTGAATGGACAGTGACTTTGAAACGGCAGGTTCTATAAGTCACCATGTTCAAACCGTTGCCTTGCTTCTCCTCAAACCAACACTACACATATGCTTGCTGACTCCCGCAATGACTTTTATCTTTATATTGTATCCATGGTTATAACACATGATGCTATTGTAAAGTTAGTTTCTTTAATATGCCATTCTTTAAGGCTAGAACTCATACTTTATTTATATGTCCATTGCCAGGCAAAATGACTGACACACAGTGGTAAATGTTTGCTTAGTGGGGCTCTTTGTTGTTCAATTCTTTTTCATTACATGTAAGGCCAAAAGGACAAAGCCCACCTAGATAGGTGTTCTTCTGAGAGGTTTGCATAAAGCTGCCTTTACTTACTGATGAGTTTACTCCCAGGAAACTAAGCAATAAATAAGCAGGATTACTAATTCATACAAATGTTGAGCAGTGTATACTCAGGATCACTAAGAATATTTTATTTGAGGACTACATGTAGCATTTTGCAAACACCTGATTGTTATCCAACTATCCTTCATTCTCTTATTCATAAGTAATATTATGTTTACTCTATTTCATGTATTATAAAAATATAAAACAAAACTAATGTCTACTTATAATAGTATTCCTCTTATGTTTGAAACAAAGAAATGAGCCAACTTTCACTCAGAAATATCACTCTGCATTGTTAGGGTTAGAGCTACTCATGGAGCCTATTTCTTAAGAGAAACAAACTAATAAGGTCTTACCTCAGCATGAGGAGTAGGGGGCAAAACCGAAGTCTCATTTTCAGTAACATTTCCAGTCGGTCCATTGTTTGGTGAACTGGGACCAGACCCTGGAGAACTGCTGCTGACTGAGGATTCTGAAAAATATTGTGAGACAGAAATGTATGTATAAAAATACATGCAGATGAACATTTGCTACTGTAATCTACAGTATTTGGTGGTGTTTTATTTTATGTCTATCTGAATGGCATGTACTGTTTCACTGAATAGAAAGAATAAGGGAAAGTTATGGAAGTTTTTCAGTTCATACTACCTTCCCCTCTTTGTGTTTACTGAAAAAAATACAATGTAGTATTCTAGAGTTTTGAGAGAAGTAAAAATATCCATTAGAGAGGTCAACAGAAGCTAAGGATGAAGGGGGAAAGAGTGAAGGATCCGCTCTTATTTGCTCTTACAGTATAAGGAAACAATAGTGATTGATGTCATTAATTTGCACAATCAAAAAAGCAGGTTGTCAACACATGACGCCAAGAGCAATTCCTTTTGTGTCTGCTTTAATGCAGAGCCAGAAAGGACTCTATTTGATATATGAAGGCTGTACCTTCAGATAGCACAAATGAGTCAAAGTTGCAGAAAGAAAATACAATAGGAAATAAACATTTCAACACTGCACTACAACCTTGTATAAAATAATCTGATTTTAACTTTATCTAATTTATTTTCCAAAATATGAAAAGTTGCATTTTGATATGTAAAAATTTAAACTCCAATTAGCAAGAAATTCCTGTGAGCAAAAGGTAGATAACAATATAAAATACTTAACCTCTTTTCTCTTCAATAACACAATTTACACGTACCTCAACTTAAGAAAAAAATAGCACATTTCTTAAAACATATAATTAAAAATAGAAATGTCCTTCTCCTAGAAATATAGCTAGAGAAATCACCTTATGAAGGCTTGGAAAATTAGTTACTGAGCTCTGTTTAATTCCTTTAACACCTTCCACAGTTTATTCATTTCAAAATTTTTCTATTTGTCTCATTTTACATCTGGTTAATCTGTGTCCTTCTCTCTCATTCACTATGTATGAATGATCTTGTCCTGCACTTTCAGAGACTGTATACTTTGATTTGATTTCCACCAGCACCTTTTCTATTTCAGAGCATGCTACCTATACTCTCCGTTTCCACTTCAAAGGTAAGGAATTGTTCTTCCTTTTCCTCATTTGATTCTAAAATACTTTTACCTTTAAGCCTGTATCTTTTATTGTTCTGGACCTCCCTCATAATTCCTTGGTTCTTCAGTCTCCCCTCCTTCTCCACAGGGCTGTCTCCCCACTAGAGTGACAGCGTGTTAATAATTCTTGACTAGCAATGAACTCTTAGGATGCCTTCTCACTCTTTCAAGCCCGGCAATACGGCTGATGTACTATCAACTGCAACTGTTTTCTCCGGTACCATCAAATTTGACAGTTTCTGACAAAACAGTCCTCATTCTAACTCCTTATACAGTAACATTAGCTGTCTCCATGCTCATCATGTCTGTCTCTCTGAGTTTTCTTCTTACCAATCCCCAAACACATTCACAAATTGGTGCCCTTGTCCTTTTTCTCTATCCTTTGTCAAAATCACTCCATCTTGTAATCCTTTCTGTTATTTTTAGGCAGCATTCTACCATGGAATTTTTACTTTTTGACTTTAACCCTCATAAGTTTCAGCCTGAATTCCTCTAGAATGCTGGACATCACGTGTATATTAAATTCAATGAATTCTAATATTAAATGTTTCCTGCTTGTCTTTATACTTTGTCACCACCCTTAAAATCATCACAACTCCCGTTATCCTAATCAGTTACTAGGACTTTGAATTTGTTCTTTGTATTATGTCTGATTACAATTGTCTCAGTTTAAACCTCTGTGATTCTCTCATGAACTCTCAGATGTGTTAACACTCCTGAATCCCTACAACAGTCTCTCAAAACTTTCTTCCAAATCTTTGTGAGAAGAATCCTCCTACTGAGACAGCTTTTCACCATGTTTGTCCCTCTTCTCCTAAACGGAGCCGGCCGTTAACACCCACCTCTGCCCCTTCCACATCTTTGAAACTCAGTCACTTACTTTTTACCACTTTATGCTTTTAATCCTTTCCTTCCCTTTGCTACATTGTGAGCCCAACTTCACATGTAAATTCAAAGTAAGGCTCATATTATCATCTGTCCCCTGAAGAACAGGAGTTCCCAATTTCCAAACTACACTTTCTACTCTTCCTTCTAAATGACATGTAACTAAACTCTTATCACAAGTATTTCTCTGCAGAGCAACGCAGCAGCACTGGAAAGAGTGTGAGACGTATGAAAGAATTCTGATCCTCCTACTTATTTACTACAGCATTTTAGCAAATTATTACTACTACGAAATGCGTAAGCACATTTTTGTCACTTCCCTTCTGTCTGTATATCTTACTTACATTTTGATTAATCTGGTAATTTTCCTATTTTTTTATTGTGTTTACTTTTAGCAAAAAAAAGTCATTAAAAATTCTTGCAGGAAATTCTTTTCTCTGACTTGCGTTTTCAGGATGATTAAGTATTTCTCATTAATGTCTCATTTACATATCATTTCCATATTTTAAAGTTTTTTGAAACATTCTTTCTTGCCAATTTTAAATTTGGGTGGGAGTACCGGGGATAGAACTCAGGACCTCACTCCTGGCAAGCAGGCCCTTATGCCACTGAGCTAAACCCCTACCCCACAATTTTAAATTTTATAATTTATGTTATTTACGTTTATTTTATAAGTGCTAGGATTTCACCACATCACACTGGACAGGATGCGGAGGAGGCAGTGACTGCTTTTCTGAGAATGCTAAAAAAAAAAAAAAAATCTTAAAAAAGAAGTGAAATTAGAACTCGCCTTTGAAGAAAAATAGTTCATGAAGTGGGTGCAGGGGCGGGGGAGGGGCAGGCAGCACTGCCAGCCCAGGGGTGAGATTATGCCTTGAATATTAAAAGAAGGCAGCTTGTGGGGTCAAAACACACCTGGATTTTGAAAAAGAGGAAAATGTTAAGTGTTCCCCCCCAACTATTAGGTTACATCACACGCTTAAATGCATGAGATGGGGACAAGAGAGAGATAGAGGTGACATAATGACAGTAAGAATGACTTCGCTGCTAAGGTTACTCTGATGGTCTCTAACTATATTCTAACACTATTTTGTATGAAGATACAGCCAACTTTTCCAAATGAGATGAAATTTAGTCAGGAAATGGGGAGGAAAACAGATGAATGACAGTCAGTAGGCTCAGAGTCGCCAAAGGTATTACAGTACGAATTGCACACCAGGTAAGGTATCTACCGAAGCATCCCCAGCACTGGTGCAGGGCCAACAGTGTGTGTCTAATGCTAGCACAAGTCTCTCTCCAAGCAGCTATTATTTCTTGAGATGAAAAGAGGCGCCCTTATGACACAAAATTAGGAAATGCACATTAAAGAGAAAGTTTTGTGCTTTTATCTGTTTATTTTTTTGCAAGAGAAAGTCTTTTTGTCTCTATGACTTGTACTCTGAGTAAAATTTTAGTCATTTTAAGATTATGGTACATACGGGGAGATAGCTCAGTGGCACAGTGCCTGTCGGCAAACACAAGGTTATCAGTTAGGTCCCTGGCGCGCACACACACACACACACACACACACACACACACACACACGGTACATAGTGCATTAACTTTTGTTATTCTAGGATTATGTTTTCATGAAATTTTGTGTTTTTCATAGAAGTCAAAAGAGTGCTTTTGTATATTATCTTTAGTAACTTCTACATGTATTACTTTAAATGTTATATTAAGAAATAAAGCACACCATATTTAAATAAAAAGAAACAAGTAAAATTGGCAAATTATAATATTTATAAATGAGAACTAATGATTTAGATAGGCACTCAGTGAAATTCCACTGCAATATATGAGGAAGGAAAAATGAACATGGAGAAAAGGTTAGGACAGAGAAAAGAGACTTGTGAAGTGGGGAGAAATTGTTCAAAATGAAAGAAGAAGGAAAGGAAGGAAGAAGGGAAAAAACACCACCAGTTTCTCATAGTTCATTGGGAAGAAAGGGTTATGCCGATATCATTTGGAGAATTTTTTATGCCCGTATCTTGTGCTCTGATTAACTACTTTGAAGATAACAAGATTCAGTGGATTAACTATTGTTATTCTCCTATTATTTTGCTGTGAAATTTTATTTTTTCCATAAAATCAGACTAATGGGAAAACAGGGAAGAATATTGGTATAAATAAATATGACCTCAGATATTGAGATTAAAAAGCAGAAAAATGCCTTTATTTTTTTCTTCAAGCTTTTTTGTTAGCAGGACCTTCACTCTCCAATTAAAAAACTACCTACCTCCATTACATTACATTACATTACATTACAATTAGCATGATATTCTTTTCCATTCATTAAAATAGATTTATTATTCACTCTTCAGTCCTATCAAGGACTTCAGTAAGGCAAACCTACCATTTTTACTTACTTAATGTATGGTAATATTTCTTGAAAAAAGTCTGTAAGTCTGTGTTTTAAAACTGAGAATTTAACTGATAAAAATTACTGAGCATATTGATATTAGAAATAAGCTCCAATAAAACAATTTTATTTATTGTTCATTTCTTTAACTCTCCTTATCCCCTAATGAAAAAAAAGTTCCACTATAATCAGTAATGTTTTTCACATGAGCATTCCAATCTTTGAATTGTACAGGAGACTAAACATCTTTGTAAAACCTGTTAAATCTTCATATTGCATTAAGATTCTGTGCTTAAATATACATTTTATCTCTATTTCCACAATATTCCCCTATAACATCCCCCTGAACTAGAGAATATCATGGCTAAAAGAATACAGAAAAACAGAATTTTTAAAAAGTATACTGAGGATAAATCTGACCTCACAGAAGTGGTACCAACTGACTCCATTGGTAGCAGCACAGTTTTCTTTGAGAATGGGGAAACTGGTTGTAGCATTACTTCTTTATTGATACAACCAAAGCAAATGACCAGGAACAGTGCACGGCTTCAAGTAACTACTCGATGAACAGTTGTCAGTACTATTTTGTCAGAACTTTTGGTTCCTGTATCCTTCGGCATGCTCTAATTTCAAGTCAGGCACAACTGGGACAAAAAGGGTTTGTAAGATATCAGGTTGAATTTCCTAAACTGTTCACCTCACTCCTAACCAGGCAGCTAAAAAAATATGAACTCTTCCATTTGAGACTAGTGAAAATGACAGTTTCTTCCCCTTCAGAAAAAACAATATGTCCCCCTCTGCCACAAGTCTCAGTTCACGAGTAAACACATAAAGTCATTTATGAGCTCTGTAAGTTTGTTGAAAAGTCAAAGTTTTGCTGTTCCACATAGTTTAATTTTCCCAGATGTATTTCGTACATTCACGTCTAGGTATGAGGGAAGCGCTCTCTTGGGCCTCCCTTGGTTCATTTCTGATCAGATTTCATTACAGGTTATATTCTCCTGGTTGGCAGTCTCAAAATGGACTGCCTGTTTTTGGAGAGAATAAGATGAGCCTTGGTGTTTCCTAGTTATGCCTTAACTGACACATAAGGTTGATCTTCCTTTTTTAAAAATTTTTTTCACTCATTTACTGTTTAACACAGTTGATGAATACATAGCACGGTTTACTGAACTAGTTATAAGTTTTCAATGAAATTTCCAATCAAGAAATTACTTTTTCTCACAAGAACTTTTAAGATGCAGCAGGTGTATTTAGTCTAGACTATTATTTTGTCCCTAGTACCCAGCATTTGTTAGTGTAAGACTGCCCAATCCTCAATTACCTGTCACCTCAAACATTCGCTTCTTGAATGAAGTGACAACATTTCCATCCTTCCGCCTGAGTAAGGGGCTGCTTCTCCTCTCTGCCACTTTCTGTTTTAACCTGGACCGCACCTTCAAGTTGGGCTCAGAGGCTGGGGATTGAGACAAAGAAAATAGATAAAATTAAAAAATAGAGAGCCAATTGCTCCTGCATTTTTAAAAATTCTAACCCTTTCTTGGTCCCTTCTCATTCTCAAATTAAAATCCCGAGCATGTAAGTAAGGCATTGATGCTAAATTAATTAAACAGAAAAGTATCATAATCATTTTCATGATATGTGAAAAACTATTTTTGTACTGTCTAAATATGAATGTGAAAAAAGGATCTAATAAGACTGGGATCATTAATAGGACATTTAATCACTAATTATGTTTGGGTCAGAGTAAGATTTATTATACGTTATTGTCAGGCCTCTTAATTCTCCCAAGAGTGAAACTCAATAACCTCTAGAACAGTAATTTAATGTGATTTTTGACACTCTGACCTGACCTCTAGTAATAAGAAGACACCTCTGTAGCATACAATTTATATCGAATTTTGGCTCCTGTAATAATTCTTTGTCAGTAGTTTCTAACCTAACGCCCTGGGAAAAGAGAGTTTATCAGCTATCAGCTAAAAAGGAAGGCTGACCAAGTCTTAGAATTGAAGTTTGGGACTAGGCTGTTGTGTTTCAAAATGTAAATGTATTTTATTTGTACACAATTACTTTTTTTTTTAGCTAAGTTACTCTAAATGGTGAAACTCTACAGTTATCATTTATTAAGTTTTAAAATAATTATTCTCTCAGAGAATGGAAACATTGGCTTGGGATGCTGTGCTGAAGCTGATGATGATGATGCTGGGGATAAAGGATATTGCTGATGACAGTGAGTAGCTGTATCATGGTTTTTTGCACAAGTATTCTGTTTTATTCCTATTAACTTGTTTAAGCATAAAAAGCACTTCATATAAGACAGATACCATTATAATGAGGAAACCAAACTGTGCAGGGGAAGTAATGTGGCCGAGGTTACAGAGGCCAAAGGGGAATGAAGTCAGGATTTGTACCCAGTAAGTCCAGGCTTCTTGTAAATCCTGAAGACACCACACCCCCCGACATTTCATTGTGGATAAATACCATAAAAGTTGTAACACAGTTTTTCCAAGGCACTATTAATCATCTACAGTAATAATATGTTATAACACAGCTATGTTTTTGATCAGTGAAAATGTTTCTTTGGAAGAAATTTATAATTTCTGCCAGACTACAAAGAATATCAAAAGTAAGCTTATGATCTTTCCCCACTTTCTGACTTTCAGAGACCAAACACACATACTATTGTTTTCTATATTCTTCTTGGTTTCCTTTCTCTGAAGCTTTAAATTTGGACTAAGAACTCTTATACTATAGGTTTGCTAGCAGTTAGTTACATGAAAAAGAAGCAAAAATCATTAAGCTCAGATACAAAGAGTAAAACAGGTTACTTTTTTCTGTTGTACGCCTGACTTTATGCCAGAAAATATGGAAAAGCAAAACTTCAAGGCCTGAAAATAATGCAAAAGTAGAAAATTGAGAAATTGGGAAGAAATGGCAGAAAAGAAAAATCTCAAAGTGACAGAGAACTGAAATGTGCCACCTGGTGAAATCCTATCTTGAGCTAAAGGAAGTTCTGCTGGATCTTCCAAATCTGAACCTTAATTACTAGCATCCAGCTTGCCCAGGATTAAATTGACAAAATGGGACTACATTAACCTATTCAGATTTGTTTTCCAGCAAATTCCTTTTTAAAATATCACTCTTACCCCTGAAGGCTATAGACAATAAATGTATTTTTCTAAAACCTGCAAAAGAAAAATGAGAAACTGAAAGTTGCTAAGTGCTGAATACATTAGTATCCTGTGCAGCTTTGCCTATGTTCCTAGGACCAAAATTACACATTCTCAGACTTAGGTCTAGACATGACTTTATGATAAAACCTAATAGATTAAATGCTACACGCGGGCTGTCCTGAGGAAGCAAGTTAATTAACCACTTCAAAAGGCACTTGTGGGTGAAGCAGAGAAGGCAAGACATATCCTGTGAGGATGTGAGGCTGAGCCTTTCCACTTTAAAAATTTTCAGTAAGCTAAAGTGTTTTCTGAGCATGATTCTTCATCTGTCAAACTAAATCTAACACCTTGCTGATTTCAGAGTTGTGACCAACCAATCAGACACCTGAGAATAACTGAAGAGCTGGGTGAATCTAGCAGGGAAGCAAAAGTTTATAGACCTTACAGTATTAGTAGTACTGATGCAAATTAAAACAGCTCCGATGGGCCAGGCCAGAACTGGCTCCCGAGTCCCTGAGTTCTTAACCCTGTCCTCCTCCTTCTCCTAACACATTGCACCAGCTGGGGCTTAGTGTATGTAGCAAGACAAAAATGTGATGACTGCTAGGAGAAATAGCATATATCATTTGAACATTCTATATGAAACCTAGAATTCCATAAGCCTTTCACAAAGAAATGATTTTTAAGGGTGGCAGATAGTTCCTACACCTATGTTTGTCTATTTGAGAAAAGATTGGATATATAGGTCTTAAATTTATTTTAGTGGCCCGTGTTCAGGAAAGAACCACCAGATTAGGACTGAGAACTGGGTTCTAGTCTCACACCATCTACTAAAATCAAAAACCTTAAATGATTCACAGTCTCTAACTTTAGCTCATTCACACAAACCAAATATGATGATGCATTTGTAAATCTCGCAGTCAAACAGATGTGCATTCAAATGCCTGCTCCACCCATTAGCCACTAGGCTCTGGATGAAGTACTTGGTATTTCACATTAAAATGGAGATGGTGCTCTCTAGGTTTTCTCTATTTGCCTAACCAATACCATTTTCCTTCCTGCTCTGAGTGAGGGCTGAATCCTTGAGCAGCATCACTCTATGTCTTTGCAGGAGCGATTGGATTTAATTTGGAATCAACTAGCTCTGAGGAAAGGCTGGTGAAAAAGGGTTAAGGAGGTGGGATGCAGTACTCATCACTGTCAAGGTTTTGCATCTTCATGACCTCATTTCCATCTTGAGGCTCATGCTCCAGGGCTCTGCTCACCAAGAAAGATTTCTCTCCTTTCTCTTTCAGCCTCAGAGGTGAGAAGGACTTCCTAGCATTGGTAGTCTTTGGGTCTCTTTCCATCCCTAAGCCCTTTAAACCTGCTTCCTTCATTGTAGTCTCACATAAAAGTCTATGACCTGAGCGACACAGTCCTGTTCCACCTATAACCCTTATTAACGTAGTCCTGTGTTATTCACAGTTACTGTCAAATCAAAGGAAATACTGTCCAGTACAGGACAAGCCATTGATTCTCAACCAGAGAATAGGCTGCCCATGGGGAACATTTGGCATTTTTGGCAAGACTTTAGATTGTCAGTGGCTACCAGTTTCTAGTGTGTAGAGGGGAGGGCTGCTGTCAAACATCATACAATACACAGGCAGAATTATTTGAACTCAAATGTCAATAGTGCCAAGTGTAAGTAAGACTCTGGGATAAGCAATTAGTAACTATTAATGTTAAGAACTCTACTACTCTGAGGATGATTAAAGGAGATCATTATATCTGTCAGAGATTTAGGAAGGTAAAGATGGGAAAAAAAGATGATCATAAATTAAACAGTTCTCCAGCTAGTTTAAAATACTAAATATTTAGTTCCATAAATTTTACTTAGAAATTTACTTAGAGATGTTTTAATACTGTTAATACTTCTCTTAAAGTTTTTGACAGAAAATAATCATGCATTTTATGGGGAAGTGTGATGTTTTGGTACTTTATACATTATATGTTGATCAACTAATGATACTTAATGCAATCCCTTACCTATATTTATCTCACATATTTATCATGATGAGAACATTCATGATCCTCTCTGTTGTTTCAGACTATGTTATACAATATTGTTAACTGTAAATATCCTGTACCTAACCCAATATTGACATATATGACTCCCATTTGGGTGTGACCTTGTATTCATTAAGCAAACTCCTTTCATCTTCTTCTCCCCTCTCCAGCCTCTGATTACAACTAATCTCACTTGTTCTATGAACTGAAATATTTTAAAATTCCATGTATGACTGAAATCACATGAACACCCCTGACATTTCTAAATAAGGTAAAGTTAGTCAACTTCTTATGATTGGCAGATATATGAGGAAAAGTGGAATTCTCAGTGATAGAAAGATATTTGAGATATTGTGGTATGTGTATCTTTATAAACTGAGGACATGAGCTTCTAAAAGCTGGAAATCATTCATACATGGAAATGTACAACATAAGCATATTATTGCTCAATTTATACCTTCTGTGAAGAAAGGCCTCAATGATTCTGACAAAACCCATAGCCTGGCTTTCAACACTCATTTTGCATCACCAGAGATATTAGCGTCTTGCTGACAGCATTGAGAGATGGGATGACAGATAGCCATCATTTAGTCCTTGCAGTGCTCTATAAACCCCCTCTAAATATTGTAGAAGCCCACACAGCACAACTCAGCATGAGATACACCCAAGAAGAGTAAATGACCTCATGTGCTGACTTAGTTTGCAGTTAATTCCATTTTTAATGTTTTGTCTCCCCAAAGGCTATTTCTGTGTAGTGAGTTACTAATGGGATGGAAATCCTCAGGGTTCAGAAGATCACTGGGGAGGGAGAAATTCTGTTTGTGTATGAATGTATTTCACAGCTAGCTGCATTAATTGCCTTTCTATTTTTATCCCATACTCATTATCTAAATCTCAATTAATCAAGGAAACAAAGTATGATTTTTAGTGTGTGTGCCTATCTGAATGCATCTGTCTGCTGAAATGAAAAGTGCATAAAAATATTATGTGCAACTCCATTATCATTCCCCCAAAACCTGATTATCATTAAAGTGAATATGATCAATATTTAGAAGGACAGAGCTAAAACCCCTTCTCACTTAAAAAAAAAAAAAAAGAAAAAAGGCAACAAAATTTTAAAGGCTGTCTGAGAACACTTCAAATTTTTAGTCTTCTATGGTCTCCATGATGCAGAATAGCTTTAGGATTTCAGGGTATGAGAAAACAAAATGGGAAAAGAACAGTAAAATGAAGTTATGGATGGTCAGGATAAAAAACAGTTAAGGATTCCAAGGCAGAGACTTGAAATGACAAGACCCAGATTTGTTATCTCACTGCATGATTGGTATGTGTGAGCAGGTATATAGGTAAAGGTTGTCAAGATACACACACACACACACACACACACACACACATTCACACACATACATTCACACAGACTGTCCTGTGTAGATGTGTGCAGGACTGGCACAATCAGATCCAAGTGTGAGTCCAGTGGTAATTCTCTGATACACTAACTGCAGCCCTGGGTGAGATACTGAATCTCTGAAAATCATTTTATTGTTTATAAAAGACCAGTAACTATGCTTATCTACATCTTGGTGAAAGATAAAGCTTACCTGGCTATCTGCCACAGAAAAATCTGTTCAAACAGATGGATGCTGTGTACATTTTAAGTAGTCTACATATAAGACCAACTTACAACAAATAAAATTAAAATAGGTGTGGAGTAGATGCCTGCAACTGGTAGATTCCTGACCTACTGTAATCATTTATAACAGACACAATAATCAACAATCCTTTTTCTGTACTTTTGCCAGTACTATATATATATATATATATATATATATATATATATATATATAGTACTGAGGATCGAACTCATGACCTTGTGCTTGCCAGGCAGGCACTTATGCCACTGATCTAAATCCCCAGCTCTGCCTAGTATATTTAAAAACCTTTTTGGTTAATAATTGACTTTATATATTTTCCTCACTTTTTTATTTGATTATTTTTAAATTCCACAGCATGTATTCTTTTCCTTAACCATGTGACAAGCCATTAAAATGATTTCCCACTGAGTGCATTTTGTCTCTGTTTACTTTTAATCCTTGACTATGAATATCCTGTGTATCAATAATTTAAATTTAAAAATTCAAAACTACATATCATACTAGGCAGAAATCTTCATTCTCACAAGGAATGATTATAGAGAGAAAAGAGATTTGCAGCTGAATTAATATTTTTGTTAATATTTTAAATATACAATTTTATAATATTAATTACATGATCATTAATCAACAAAATGCACTAGATTAATAAGTGATTTTTACAACAATGAATGTTTGGGATGTTCAGTGACTTTAGTAAGAAGCCACATTTATGTTAATACATAATTCTAATTTCTGAGGAATTCTTTAAGAAATAGTACTGCAAACATTTACCTATTTTCTTATTAGTATGCAATGATTGTTAGAAAAGCATTCTTTTTTCCTCAGAGACTACATTCACAGTGAAATTTTTGGAAACACATATATAATGACAGTCAAACATTTTCCTCTGACTATGCAAGTTATATGTATTTGAGATGCTTAAGAATAGAACAACTGTGTATATTTTAACATATTCCCTTTGTATTTTATATGTAAGAAAATTTGAAAACAAGAAGGGAATGTCATGTGCGCCTGTGTTCACGTAACACATGCCATTTGATTCTCATTTTTCAATGAGTGTGACCCAGCAGTGAGGAGCCTCTACTGAGCGGGTGCTTCCACGAGGTGTGCCCGGATGCCTCATCCGGTGGGGACAGGGCAGGGACCTGACAGCTCCACAGCCCTCCACAGGGCGCTCGGCACCCCAGGCTGAGCACCGTCCTATCTGTTGAGCCCCGCTTCTTCTTCCTCAGCAATGTCTCTCCAAAGCACCTGGCGCTCAGCTGGCTCAGGCGGCCTTGTTAATGCTTAATGTGTGAATGGATGAGCGCACAAATCACCACTCAATGCTACTTTCAAAAAAAAAAAAAAATTAAACAGGAGAAAACAACTATTTCCTTCAAAATTGTATATTTAAAGTAAAAAATTGCCATTTGAAAAGATATTTTGATTAAACAGTGTCATTCTGGACAGGAACTATTTATAATAAGTTGCAAAATATTTATACTATACAGTTAAAATTAAACCTTTTATTTAGTAGGGGTTAATGTTTAAATTTAATTAACAGCTATTTAATAATACTGACACTATGCAAGGATCTGAAGACTGGAGGAATATCTCGTTATGCTTCACTGTTTGTAAAGCACCAATGTAGTGCCTATCATGTACAATAAACCCATTAGCTACTTATTGAAAAAAATAAGCGCATAAGGGGAAAGGCCCTGGGAACGCTGAGGTAACTGCCATAAGATGAGGCAGGGAGCTTGTTCTCCTAGATACCTAGGGACTGGCAAAAGTGAGTAGCAGGCTCTCAGTAATATAGGTAATTAGATATAAGCAGAGCACTGCAGGTGTAAGGGGGATGCCTCGAGCTGTGTGAGACGCTAACAGATTACAGTGGGAGAGAGCCACACCCCTTTGCAGAGAATTTACCTTCTCAGTGAGGGTGCTGGCAAATCAAGGCATGAGGACCCAATATGCCGCTGGGGAAAGGAACAGTAAGTGGAAAATAAAAGCAAATATCAGGCAATATTTAGCTAAATTATTAAATATTGATAAAGGCAACAACTTTTACCTTCAAATTCCCTCTCTGCTGGTTTTCCTCTCAGTATGCAGACATGGTCAAATCTTTCCCATTCAACTAAAAATAAGCCCACCACGGCCAGAGATCTGATTAGCTAGTTCCTCAGTTTGCACTTTTATTCACAGTTAAATTTCTTTCAAGAGCGGCCTTATACTTGCAACCATCACTTCCTCAGCTTCAAACCCTGCAGTACAGACCTCGTGCCTGGTGCTTCCACCTCAGATATATGGCGCTCACAACAGTGGACTTAGTAATTAATTTTTTGTCTGTTTCTACTGCCTAACCACTTCACTGGTTCATGGTGAGTGTCAATAAACAACCGTTGAATGCACGGCTGAACGCTGGTACAACCCAAACATGAAAAGAAACAAGTTGAAAGGAAGGCTGGGTTTCAAATGTTGAGAACTACCTGAAGTTCAGCTTCTTTAAGAATTTCTTGACGCTGAATGTTATAGCAAGAGGGCTTACAGAGCAGATGTGGAATGCAGAAGGAATTTCATTTTTCTGGCAAGTATCACAAATACCATCTTTGAGTGGAGGAAATCCATATCCCATATAACCTACGATACCTTCATAAGCTAATTCTTTTGTGTGCTTTAATTTTTCAAATACAACACACTGTATTTTCCTTTTTAACTTTTCCATAACAATTATGTATTATTTTAAATGGAAACATCATGAGAAATACATTTCCTTTCATGGATGTAAACTCCTATTTGGTCCATATGGTTATTGCTATAAAAGAAATATACTGAATGCCTCTCGAGCCCTCTAAAGATGATAGGGAGCACACTGCTAAATACCTATAGACATAGTCTTCAAGGCTTTCTCAGCAGAGAAATTGCTTTACACAGAGAGAAACAGCAAGATGGAGAGTGAGCAAGTGAGATGCAGGTATGTCTGAGGACTTAGTGGAGATACAGCTTCACAGAAGAGCTGATTACGAGTTACTCAAGAAGCCTTTCAGGCCGAACAAGGAGCACTTAGAAAACTAGTTGTTAATGGCTTATGTGAATGTGAGAAAGAACTCATAAAATATTTTTCTCTCAGAGCTCTAAAGTGGTGGTGAAATAGGAAGAGAGAGGTTAGGAAGCGAGGAGACATTGTGCTTGGTATGGAGGAGCTTTACTTTTGTATGCTAGACATTAAACAGTTTGGAAATAAGAGAGTTGGAAGACTAAATTTAAATTTTAGAAAGACGAAAGGCCTAACAGACAAAGGAATGATGGGATTAAACAATAGTCACCAACTAGAATAGGGGCTGAATGAACTAAAAGAGAAGATATGAAATCAATAGCTTTACTGTATTATTATTATTATTATAGCTTTTCTCCATAATAAATAAGTAAACACTAGTATCTACTTCACATGGATTTAAAAGAGAAATTTCACCTCTAGATTTATCCAGGTCTCTCCAGAATCTTTTTTTCTACAAATACTGCCAGTTTATATATAATCTATTTTCTTGAAATAATTGAACAACAACAAAACCTCCAACAAATTTTATATCAAGTGGCGAAGAAGTAATTAAGCCAAAGTGTTTTGCGGAAAACATCATTCCTCTGAAAACTCTGTATACTCAGGATAGGGAGAAAAATGTGCAACTCCCAAGATCCCATGTTCTTTCTGCTCATTAGACCTGGTGACCAGACACATTCAAATGGACCTAATCACTTCCCCAAGGAGACGGAAATCAGGAATACTCCAGCCTCTCGGGTAACTCCAGCCTCATACAATAAATGCATCTTCTCTGTGTGCTTTAAATCATCTCTAGTTGACTTATAGTACTAGAAATAATCCAATTAAATGCTACATAAATATTTATACTGTATTGTTTAGGGGAAATGACAAAGAAAAATGTATGATAGGCACAACAGTTTTTAAATCATATTTTCGATCCACAGTTGGTTGAATCTGCAGATGTGGAACAGAGCACGTGGAGGGATGGGTGTAGGTAGTGTTACATAGTAAAAGGGACTTAAAATAGGTTCAAGGTTGCTGAACAGCTGACCTGAAGATAAGGAGATTATTGTATATTGAACAGATAGACCCACAGTAATCACAAGAGTCCTTTAAAATTTAAAAGAAAGGGGCAGTCAGTGTAAGAAGGATGCCACTTAAGAGAAACTCGGACTAGTCATTACTGGCAGTGAAGATGATGAGGATCCTCAGCCAGAGAATGCAGGCAGCTTCCAGAACTAGAAAAAGGCAAGCAAATCAGCCTCTCAGGGGGACAGCACAGGTAACATGTTGACCTTCGGACTTCCAGAGCTGTAAGGTGATAAATCTGTGTTGCTTCAGCCAGCATAATTTGTGAGAATTTGGTATACAATCAAGACAGCAAACTAATAAATTCCAGTATTGGCACTGTTTGGAAGTCAGAAGATTCTGAAATCCTTGTATTGAGTGACTCAAACTTTACTGTGCTGCATTTTATTGCACAATTTATAAGCGAAGAGGCAGGATCTCAAAGCAAACTAACAGTGGTATATGCCCATCACTTAGCAAAAATATCAAGACAATAATTTACTTAAAAGAAATATTTATCATTTACTTTTCTATAAAAGCCTCTTTAATATATTTATTTGTGCTGGGCATGATAGCACTTGCTTGTAATTCCAGCATTTGGGAGGCGGAGGCAGGAGGATCACCACACATTTGAGGTCTGCCTGAACTATATAGTGAGACCCAGCCCCCCCCCCAAAAAAGGAAAAATATATATATTATTTGCAAAGAGATGCAAAAGTATAATTTTTTCTTCGAAAATTTTCTGTGTAAATTCCATATAGGTATAAATAAATAATAATTATTTTAAATCTTAAACACTAAGAATACTCCACAGATAATTAAATAAATATGGTAAGCAAGTTCTAAAACTTAGTAGGAACATTTTCTTTTATTTAAATATATTCCAACTGAGATATTAAATTAAGCCAAATATATAAAGCTTATTTTCAAGAATAATTTCTTTCTGTTAAGCAAAAAGAGAGGAAACTAGTTTAAATTCTGATTTGTTTCAAAATAGTATTAAATGATTTTTCTTTTATGTATGAACTTTATGGTGTGAGATACAATTCCAGGCTCCTACAACTTAATCAGCTAAATATAAAATGTAACCTTCCATCTGGTAAATCAATTTAACAGACATAATTGTGCCCCACCATAACTCAATAAGACACTGAGGAAAACCATTGAAATGCTATTTCCTTTTTGTTAGAAGAGAATTATGTACAATTTCAGCATGCTCTGCCTTTCTAAAAGTTAAAGCCTACAGGGAGGTATCACTCTCCTTTACATGAGTTTCCCATGAGAAAATCAACAGCGAAGTATAAAGCTTGTGCTGTTATTCATGAAACACTCCATAATACTAACTTGGCTTTAACCAGAACATATTATTTGGCAGCTAAAACCTTTAATTAGAGTTGTGGTTTGAACAGGTTTTCACTGAATTTATGTTCTATAGTGGCTCAAAGAACAACACTGTTTCTCTAACCAGTTTATTCTATTTCAGTTGGTTTAAACATTGTACTTGAACTAGGGGTGGGAACATGTTACTCTGGTCCTTATTGTGTTGGCTTTAATTATAAGTCACCATTTCTTAGCAAGTACTAAACATCAGACAAGAAGAAGAGAAGAATGAAACACTTCTTTTGACAAACATTTACTAAGGACTTGCTCTGTGCAAGGTTTGTATTGGGTGTTATGGAAAGAAAAATGTATTAAAAAAGATGACTCCTATTCTAGACGAGAAAAGCAAGTGGGACAAGAGGGTTAATGTGCAAACAGACTGGACAGGGGACAGAGATGGTAGTGGAGCCACCTGGAGTCCAGAAGGAAATCAGAAGAGGAGGAAGTCCTGAGGTGGCAAGTGGGGAGACCATCTCCACAGGACTTCACACCTTAGAAAGACAGCCTGTGGTCTCCGGCACGGTTTGCATTTGGAGATCCAGGTTTAGACTTCAAATCATAGAATTCAAACGAAAAAAGAGGAAGGCTTTTCGGATCATCCTTTTCACTTCATAGTAAAAAGGTGGGTTAAACCCTATCACCTTGCTACCTACCGATCACAGAAAATCACAAGCTGGTGACAGTAATCAGAACACAGACAAATGAAAATGGAAGAAGACACTAACCAGGAAACCTGTGTTTTGTGGCCTTCCAATGTGAAGAAGCATTAGTGAACACAGGGAAGGAGAGCAGATGGATGAAGTGTAGCGTGTAAAGGTAAAATTCCAAAAAGCAAGTGGGGACCAATGAGGTGAAAAGGAAGCCTGAGAAAAATCCACTGACTTGGGAAACATTGAGCCCCTGGTGTTTTTGGCAATACCAATTTAGAAGAGACAAATGAGTTGCACTGAATGATATAGATTTCTACAGCACAAGAACTATTTTGGAATAATAGTCATTCTAATAATAATAATAACCACATTCTGAAGCACAGCAGATATCTAGGGACAGAACAGGCTCAGAGTTTGACTACAAAAGTAAGAAAAAACATACATAGGCACAGCAGAAAGTAGTCAATTTAATTTTTATTTCTTTTAAATTCATTTTTTTAAAAGGAGATGGTTGGATTTTGAGAGTTTAGAAGCTTAATTTTAAAAGCCTGCTCATCAAGAGAATACAACATTTATATTAAGTTTTGGTCAGCGT
Organism: Cavia porcellus; assembly: GCF_034190915.1. Classification (NCBI taxonomy): domain Eukaryota; kingdom Metazoa; phylum Chordata; class Mammalia; order Rodentia; family Caviidae; genus Cavia; species Cavia porcellus. Next base: position 22,044,528 of record NW_026947485.1, on the reverse strand, counting down.
ATCTGTTTTCATAATTGACCAGAGTCCTATGGAATCAAACTCAGAGAAATTCAAAAACAAACATCTCTGGATCACCTCTACGCTCTCTGTATGAGCACAACTTGCCTCCGCTCCCACCTATTCAGACTAACAGGGGCATCTGTGGAACACTCTGAATTAAAAGCTGATAATAAAACCTTGAGGACAATGATAACACTGAAGGGCAGGTCTTCCTATTCTTCAGTCCTTAGCAGTTTTCATCGTGTGAAGCATTGTGTGAAAGACAGCTACATTCAAAGTTGGAGGAAGATGTCCTACTCTTAATCATCTGACTCTCTGAGTGGCTTCTCAATTCTTACCTCTATTATCCTTCTAAGGTAAACACATATGGCTTCTGAGACTATGTACTTGAATATAATTTTTATCAATAGAGATAAAAAAATAATTCCCTTCTAAAAACCCTAAGGTTTTAATCTTTATCTCTACTGCACCTTCTGAATGGCTCAAAAAAAAAAAAACCCCACTGTATTTGCAAAAATTACCATAATCATTCTTCAAGAAAGATAAACATTAGCCTAGTACTAATCCAAAGGAAACTTATTTTATATTAAGTATATGTATTGGTAATGAGAAAACATAAAGGGTGAGTTTTTTAAGTGCATTTATTAATGCTGGAGATATATTCTTCATTTTTTTCCTTGCAACTATGTGATAAGTAAATAACTATGATTTTAAAAATAGCTTCTATCTTCTATCTATTAGAAGACATACAATTAAAAGATGCCTATCAACTTCCCTAAAGAATCTTACAGATACAGAAAATAGTACTTTTGCCTGTAAAACTGCAAACTAATTTTACACAAACTGGCACTAATTTTACATTTGCAGTTCTTCAAACTTCTGTCATTGATCAACAAATTAGTTCTCATATTGGTTATGGCAAACATTTGGAAAATTAAACTTTAGAGGATATTTGACTTTTGGAATAGTTTATTTGAAAATTTTAAACATTTAAATGTGGAAAGAATTTACCAGTTCGTGGTTTTAAATAATTTCCTTTCAATAGAAAGTGTCTGTCACAGTTGGCCTTACAATGAATAGGCCAAAACCCATTTCTAAAATATTGTGAACACTATTTAGTATTAGAGAGAAGTTAACTTGCAAACAATGCCACACAAATTGCTACAACTCTCTAATTTTATAATGATGGCTGCAACATAGTAGTTTAATTTTAGCCAACTGCCTTTTTCAATACTGGATATCAGCTGTTTCTGAACACAGCATAAAGGCGTAAGAGCTCAAGTTCTGAAATAAAACTCCCTGTCTTTAAACATAACATTTGACATTCTGCCTTGGTAAAAAGAATAAAAGCAGAGTAAAGTTATTAAACCTCTCTATGCTAGTTCTTTTGCCTATAAAACTGCTAAGAATGAGATACATTTCTAGAATTAGTGTTTAGATTCTTCATAGTCGTTTCTAGCACACAGCCAACAATGATCTATTCCTACAATGTTTACCTGATAGGCAGTAAACATTACTTAACAAATATAATTTTGAAAATATTTGTATTATTGCTACTAGCTGCAATGTCCAAATCCACTGATTATTCATTTATTCCTGACTGAATATCACATCAAAGTAGCTTGTCTCTTTCTTATTTATTGGTGTTTTACAATGTGGTAACCACAGTGCCTGAAGAGGTAAAACAGTATCGTTTCATTAATCATTATGCTCCTCTAGACATTATATTCTTTATGTGCAAAGAATGATTTATATCACAAAGGTCTCAGTACATTTTCTGGCATATTCAACATGCGTTTCATATATCTTACATGATCACCTACTGTAATGTTTCACAAAATGAGAGATCTGATATAAATCTGTTGTGTTTTATCAGCATGTTTTAAATAAATGGAAGACAGTATATTACGTGGGATATTCATATTGTAAATTTTAGTCTTTTCGGTTATGTGTGTATTTTGTATAGTAGCTGGTCTTAGCAAAAAGAAAATTCTTTTAAAATATACAGATACATCCTATAAAATACTGGGATCTTTATTGTTGAGGTCTCAAAAATAAAGCACAAATCTTGTCACTCAGTAAACATTATTTTTGATGGGCAGTGTTTATTGAGAATAACCTATGTTCGGGGGCATATTAAAGGAGCTGACCTGTGAAAGATTTCAATGTCACTGCTTTGGGCAGCACATGAAGAAGCCTGGGATGTTCTTTCGATCGCTGTGCATAGAATGGCTTTTGACCAATGAGTGGGAAATTTAGTTCTGGGCAGTCCACTAACCAAAGGCCCAGGCATGTGTGAAAATCTACACAAATTTGGAAGCAAGATTTAGTAGTGTAAACTGAATAAGACAAATGCTAGTCAGAGCTCCACTCAGTCCAGTTCATATGAGGACCTCTGCAAACTCCAAAATGGACAAGGAAGACACCTTCTTCTCTTCCACTGTCACTATGACTGACCTCTGTTAGAACAGTGACTAAGTCAGGGCTGGCACATGCCCCACACTGTTCAGGTGAGAAACATCTAGGTATTTATCAGAATTACCAGCTGCTGTTTTGTTCTGTTTTGGACTGGGTATTGAACCCAGGGCTTTTATCCTGAGCTACATTAACATTCACCCTGTTTAAAAAAGTGTGTTTTAGAAACAGGTTCTTGTGAAGTCTGTAAATTGTCCAGGGGTGGGTAAAACGTGATCCTCCTGGCTCAGCTTTCCAGATTACAAGAATGAAGGCATGTGCCAACATGCCTGGCATGTTTGCTGTTTTTATAAACTGAGTAAAGGGTGGGGTTGTTGTAGGTAATCTCTGTCACAGAATGGAGAAAGCATTACTAGTACAAAGTCCATCAGAACCCAGATAAAACTCATATTTCAAATAATAACATTTGAACACATTAAACTAGTATTATCACCTAAGCCACCGACTACTTAAAAAAAATCCAATGAAAGAAATATCCTCCCCCAACTTTTATGCTAAGCTAACTTGACTTGGGGTTTTGTTGTTGTTTCTGTTTCATTTTGTTTTGTCTTGTTTTGAATCAAGACAGGATCTTGCTATGCATTTCAGGCTTTTCTTTAACTCACTATGTAGCTCAAACTGCCCTTGAACTCACAGGGATCCTTCTGCCTCAGCCTTCCGAGTGCTGGCATTACAGGCATGTACCACCATACCCACCTTGCACTGGTTCTTGCTCCTTAAAAGTGAAAGAATCTTAAAAGACACAACTGTGTGCACACAGTGTTTCTTGTTTGGGTAATATAGTTCACTGCTTTTAAGCCTATATCCAAACTCACAAGAGTCTGTTGTGACTGGTTAGTGACCTGCCTACCTTGATGTGTATTCATGCTGTCCTATATGACAGCCCCTAGCCACAGGTGTCTATTTAGATTTAAATTAACACAAAACAGCCATCAAACATTTGGCTTCTGAATCATATTAATGACATTTCAGGTGTTTAATATCAAGTGGCTACATGTAGCTGATGTATACACACTATAGTTAGTGGCATTGTTCATTACTAATAGAGAATTTTTCTATCCCCATAAAAAAGTCTACTGGGAATTATTGGTCTATATTATTTGCAAGGAACTATGCCAAAAAATTCTGAGAATTTTTCTTTACTACTTCTGCGTTACCTACTTTAAAATACACGTGATAAGTTAAACTAGATCCTTCAGAATAAATCAAAACTGAAACACTTCAGCAAACCAGTGTCTTCTCCTAGGTTTGGATCTTTGCTTGCATTCAAGAATGCTCATAACCTGGAAATGTGCAGTAGTTTCTCAAGAAACAAGGTAGCTCAAGTGCCAGTAAATTAATTTTAAATCAGCCTAAGGGAACCTGCAGCCTGTATCTCACTAAGAACGCGGTGCGCTCCGTAACCTCAAAACCACTTGTATTTCCTACTTCCTTTCCTAGTTAGTACCGGATCCAGCAAATGGTGTGCTTTGTCAAAAATGGAATGAAGATGCTACATGTTCTCTTTTCAAGGACATTTTTTAATCATCATTAGAAAGAACAAGATCCAAAAATAGTGAAAATTTAATATTTAATAATTCACATATAATTGCTAGCTTTTATTTAAAAAGTTATAATGGCATTAGGGTAGAATAAGAGGAGAATCCAAATGGAAGATTTGTGAAAAAAGATTTCTGAATTGATCTTATGTGTGAATAGATAGAAAAATGGCAAAATCCACATGATAGAGATAAGCTACAGAGCAGAGAGCTCTACAAAAGAGGAGGCTGGTGAACACAAAGGAAGATAAGGGCATCTGATGAAAACAACCTTGCATGCTTGCTAAGCTGTTGTTACATACTGTTTAATATAGTAGGAAGCTTTTGTAAAAGTAGTAGGTCCCCAATCACCCTTTTTTGGCCATAAAGAACATTTGCATTTCAAAGTAACCACAGTCACGGATGAAACTTTAACTCATAAATATTTCATAATATTTTTGCACCTACTTTTAATTTATTTCAATAGTTATGCCTAGCAAGATATATTTATGTGGAATATTTCCCAAGGGCTTTAAGTTCTATAGTTGTGAACAACACAAATTAGGAGTCATTTTTCAATCATCTTCATGATTACACAACAGATGGCCAAATGCTTTTAGTCTTAATTATTATTTTTTGCCAATTTCTCATTCCAATCTTAACTAAAATGTCCTGCATGTTTCTAATTGAGAATTTTATGGAAAGTGAAATATGTTGTTACAATTTGCTACAGTTAACAATTAGTATAAAATTTAGATACAATTATACAAAAGCACAGTCATGTATTTATTACTTACACATTCTTCCAATAATTATTTGATCACATTCTTCATGAAACAAAATGATCTATTTCCTTCTTATATGCCATTTTATGAATTACTTGCTCAATGTTCGTTTAACTGAGAAATCGGAAATTTTAAATCATGAACTGTTATGCTCAAGGTCATACGTTGGTGACAGGATTCAGAGCAGATGTGAAGTCTTTGTCACTCCTGTACAATTACATATTATGACTACTATTGATAATTACTATTACTAATGTCACACCATCTTTTTTCGTAACTCACACTGACAATATGTATCCTGACAAGACTGAGCACGTTCAGAGTGTTATGGCCATAGATGACAATATGTATACTGAAACTGCTATACAGCAGGTGGTGTGCTGGGCACTTCCACCCACTATCTTTAATGCTTAGAGTCAGCCTGCAAAGTGACACATGAAAGTGAGACTTGTAACTTATAGTGATTATACAGTTCTGAGATCAGCCAGGATTTGAAGCTATTTCTATCTGATGCCAAACCAAGAGCCTATTTTCTGTGCTTTGTCTTTCTAGGCTACATTAATTTTTCACACTAGCTCCTTATAAGCACACAAGTTGAGATATGTTTTCAAAGTTCTTACAAGTCTAAATAAATACTACACATTTGATTCTTGCATTTGGCTGCAATCACCTGTTATACTAAGTTCATACACAGTAAGAACATTCTCTCATTTATTGAAGTGTGTCATTTAAGTCACTTTGTTCATTGATTTTAACCTAACCACATTTAATTTCTGAATTAAAAATTCTAAAATTATTAAACTATATGATTATTATGCTTTTGACATGAAAAAATACATATTATAAATCTATATTCTTTATCACAAGAAATCATATTCTAACACATTCAGTTCTCAGGTTACATGTCATAATCAATTATGACATGCATAATAACCTTGTCTACCTTAAAAATATTTCTCCTTACACTGTAAATATTGATTTGGTCCATTCAGATTTTAGATGTGATTGTTTTAAAAATGAGCATTTTATAAATAATATATGATATTTTAAACTGCTAACTTTTCATAATGTGAATGGTTAAATTCATCAAAAAGCCTTCCTTCAAAAGTAAATGACCTAGTAAAAGATTCAAACTTATCTTAATAGGCTGATATTTCTAATTTGGGGAGGATTAACTAATTGTTCGGTTTTCTCAGCTTATCAAATCTCATGGTTTGAATTATCATGAGAAAAATAAATTCTGTACAGAAAAAAAAGTTTTTGTAATTCCCAAGTCTTACAGTGTAGTTTATACTTTTTTACAACCAATATTTTATAAATCTTATTTCTAAAATACACAGCCGCCGTAACATCTTGGGGACAGCCATTCATGGACTAAAACACGAGCAAATTATTTCCTCCTTTAAACTGTGGGTGTGGGGTATTGTGTCAGTCAATTGTTGATTGTCATTAAGAAGAAAAGAATAATATGGCACATTAACGGGGCACAGAATAAAGAAAAAAAAGACTTAATCACTAGGTGAAAGCGTTTAGCATAAAATACATCATTCCCTCCAAAACAGGATCATGACAAGCTAGGCAGGAGTCACTTGCTGATGTTAATCTCTAGAAATGATCTATAATTGTCAATTTATAAAAATACCATTGCTTAAATGTGAATCTATCACCTGAAAAAAACTGATAAATTAGACTGTAAAGAAATTTTTTAATGCAATACAGATTTAAAAGTGGATAACAAGATTTGGTTTCACTCCCAACGTGTAAAAAGCCTGAAAAGCAGCAATCTTTTTTTTCAGTACTGGGTATAGAACCCAGGGCTTTTGTACTGAGGTAAACCTCTGCCTAGTATTTTATTTTATTTTATCTTGTCATATTTTATTTTATTTTTTTTATTTTATTTTGACTCAGGGTCTCACTAAATTGTAAGTTGCTCAGGTTGGGCTGAAACTTGCTATCTTTCTGTCTGATTCTTCCAGACAGCTGGCATTACAGGAGGGCAGTATCACACCTGCTTTGAAAATTTTTATCCCCATCCTAACACCTAGAAAGCTGAGCAAACTAGCACTGAAAATAATTTTCTTAATTATATCAAAGTATTCAGGTCTCAGGGCAAACCAACCCTAAAATCTGAAGGAACAGCAAAATACAGAGACTCACAGTTTATATAAACATACTGAGAGAAAAAGTCATTAGCAGCAGTATGGGCACAAATACTTAGGGTACTGTATACAGTTCCTTATCCGTGCTCTGTATCACTGTCCCCTGCTCTGCTTCCTGGCTGACATGAAGGAGGCCGTTTTACCCTGCCACACACCGCCGCCGTAACATCTTGGGGACAGCCATTCATGGACTAAAACACGAGCAAATTATTTCCTCCTTTAAACTGTGGGTATTGTGTTTTACCAAGAAGAAAGCTGACTAATAACATGTACCCAGATTATTTTTTTATAATCAAAATATGCCCTCCAAAAGAAAATATTTTATACAGCCTGAGTAGAGCAAAAGGGCAATTAGTTAATTCCACCCCCTACAGCCTTCATTTCTCACTGAAGAAAAGGAAAAAGGCAAGCAAAGAAATTTTCCTGTAGTCACAGAACATGGAATGAAGTCCACAAAAAATGAGATATAATCATAAGATTACATAGCATTTCTCTTGCCCAGGACCTTACTACCAAATCCGCAGGGTTCCAAATCCTCAGGTACAAGAAGAGTGGATTAGAAATGAGGGGGAGATTCAAGACACACTCTGCAGAAGGAAGAATTGTTTTGGAAACACCAAGACAATAGGGGAAGAAAAACAAACAAACAAACAAACAAACATGGAAACTGAAGTCTCTGGCATCGACAGCTACGGCAAATATTAAGCAGAGCCAGATTAACATAAAATCTCACGCCAAAGGAATCACTACACCATTTCCATTTTCTAACACATCAGTCCAGCTATCAACAAAATTACAGAGCAGTAAAAGACAAAAAAAAAAGTTTGAAAAGCCAAAGGAAATGTAAGCCTGACTCAGATATGACACAGGTACTAGAATTATCAGGTTAACTTAAAGTAACTCTGAGTAATACAGTAAAACTTCCAAGGGGAAAAAAAAAATGATGGCATGGAACAGACAGGTAATGTAAACAGAAAAATAGAAACTCTAGAAAAATATAAAAAGAAATGTTAGACAAAAAAATCATGGTAAGAGAACTGATGGGCTAATATGTAGACTGGACACTGCTGAGGAGAGAATCAATGACCATGAAACAGGTAAGCAAAATCGAAAAGGAAAAGAAAGAAAGGAAGGAGGAAGGAAAAGAATTTTTAAAAATCCAAGAATTTCGTGGTGTTAAAAGAATTTAAAAAATCCAAGAACCTCGTGGTGTTAAAAAATGCATAACTTAAATCTAATGGGAATATCAAAATTGAAGATCTAAAATAAACATACCTGATAATTATCCAAAATTAATGACAAATAACCATCAACAGCTGAAGGAATCTTGATGAACATAAAAGAGGACAAATACAACAACACACAGGCAGATCATGTTCAAACTACGGACAACCAAAGAGGAATAAGACTTTAAAAACAAGGAGGCACTTTTTCTATAGAATAGCAAGGATAAGAATTATATCAGATTTCTTCTAAGAAATCATGTTTCAAGAAGAGTTCAGTGAGGCATGCAAAGTGTTATATGCAAAAAAGATACCAAATTAGAAATACGTAATGACTAAAATTATCCCTTAGATATGAAGGAAAAATACTAAAGATTTTCCTAAGCAAAAATTGAAGGAATTCATTGACAGTAGACCTGTATTGCAAAACAAAAACAAAAACAAAAAACAAAACAAAAACCCAAATGTTAAAGTAAGTTTATCAACAGTCATGAAAAGAGTATAGCTCAGAAACTCTGATCTCTGTTAAGAAAAGAAAAGATGAAGGTAACATTTTTATTTTACTTTACTTTAGATATTTATTTTATTCTTTGGCAGTATTGGGAATGAACCCAGGGCCTCCACACTGACCTAGATCACTAACCTTTTATGTTCTGTTTAAGTCAAGGTTTCACTAAGTTGGCCAGGCTAGCCTTGAACTTGTTATTGTTCTGTATCAGCCCTCCAAAGTATTAGTATTATAGGTGCTCACCAACACACCAAAGTTAGTTTTTTATTAACTGATAAAATAGAAATCATGAATTTTAAAAAGATAATAAAACAATACTATGAAAAACTCCTTGGTCTCAAGTTTAAAAATCTACAGGAAATTAATCCTTCATACAAAAAACACAATTTTCTAAGCCATGCAAAGAAAAATGAATGAATATATCTGAATGAATATATCTACATCTTAGGAGAAAAAAGGAATCAATAACTGTCCAGATGGTTTCACTAATGAATTTTGATAAACATTTTTAAAAATGTGGCATAATCTCTTCCAGAGAAGACAAAAAAAAGGAATATTTCCTAAGTAATTTTATGAGGCTAGCATTATTATATGATCAAAAAATAGGTACATTTAGGAATAGATTACCATGTGTTCGTATCTTTCATGAACATTCTCATGAAGATTCAAAAATCTTCCAAAAGTTATCAATGAAATGCAACAATGAACAAAAAGAATTAAGCACACAAACAAATGAGATTTGTAATAAACATAAGGGGCTGGTTCACCATTTGCAAACTGGGTCATGTAGTCATTATATCAAACAGACACAAAACGAAAATCATAACCATTCAGTTACTATAGAAACACATTTGATAGTATTCAATTCATAACTCTTAGGAAAAGTAGAAATACAGAAAAGCCTTCAAATTGATAAAGAATGCAAATAGAAAGCCCACAGCTAACACCATACTTATTTGGTGAGAAAAAACAAGGTGCATTTCTGCCAGTTATTGGTAACAAGACAATCACGTCCCTCTTACTTTTCCTAATTGCCATCAACCTGAATGTCCTAACTAATACATAAGCATGAAAAGGAAACAGCAGGTATACAGGTTGAAAATAAACAAATAATTCTGTTTACAAATAGCATGCCTATCTGCCTACGGAGAAAATCTCACATCATCATCAACAAAACTTCTGAAACTATTAAGCTATTTGGAAATTCTACAATATATAAGACTCTATTGTTTTGTTTTGTTTTTTGGTGCTGAGAATTGAAGTGAAGGGTCTAATGCACAGCTACACTCCACAGACAATACCAAGTTACTATGAAAAGTCAACTGCCTTCCAGTATAGTAGTAACAAACCACTGGAATTTGAAATGCAAACTACAATACACTTACGTGATTCATATTTATACAATATTTCTATTTCTATGACTATATTTGTATCACTAAAGTGAAGTAATTAAATACAAATCAAACAAAATTATACATAGGAACTCTAAGAGGAAATCTACAAAGCCTTGAGAAAAGAAACCAAAGTTCAAAAGAGAAAGTTATTTGTGTTCATGGGTAAAATTTAATACTGCTTGATGAAAATTCTCCCCAAATTAATCTACAGATTCAAGACAATGGCAATCAAATTGTAAGTAAGTTATTTGGTGGATATCAATGACACAGATCCTAATGTTTATAGAGAAAGGCAAAAGACAAATTATCCAACATAATAGTGAAGAAGAACTGGCAAAGTGATGTTACCCAACTTTAAAAATCACTATAAAACTATAGTAATGTACACCATGTGACAGATGTTCAAAAACAAAACAAAACAGACAAACCAATGGGTCAAAATAGAGGCTATTAATAAACTGATCTTTGACAATGGAACTAAAGCAACTAACTGAAAAACAGATGACAAACTTTTGACAAATGCTGTTGGCAAAATTGAATGCTCACATCAAAAATAATGAATGTAAACAAAGACCTTACACCTCTCTGTAAAACTAAAATGCATTACAGCTCTAAGTATACTACACAGAGCTGTAAAAGTGTTTCAGACAATACAGACAGACAAAAATCTATGACCTTGGGTTTGAAAGTGAGTTTTGGACATCAAACTTAAAAACATAATCTATAAAAGAAAATATTGATAATGTTAGCTTTATTAAAATTAGAATCTGTTGTGTTGTGAAATAACACTGATAAGAGGATCAAGAAAACCACAGACTTGGGGAAAATGTTTGTAAAATACTGAAGCTGACAAGATAGGCAGTTTCTTACAAAGCTAAATACCCTAAGAGCCAGCCAATGCGGCCCTAAGTATTTCCCCAAATGGGATGAAAACACACCTACAAAAAAATCCTGCACAAAAATATATATAGCAGCTTTATTTATAATCAAAAAACTAAAATGTCTTTCAATAGGTAAACAGACAAACTGTTTATGTATTCATCAATATAACTACTATTATCCAGCAATACTATTAAATGAGATTCAAGCCAGGAAAAAACATGAAGGATTTTTATTTCTTTAGAGGAGGATTCTGAGGATGGATCTCAGTGCACATCTCTAACTCCTTTTTCATTCTCCATTTTGAGACAGTGTCTCTCTAAGTCACTAAATTGCCCGGGCTAGGCTTACACTCATGGTTTTCCCGCCTCATCATCCCTCAGTGCTAGGATTACAGTTATGTGACCCCACAGGAGGGAAGACACAGAAGAATCTTAAAAGTGTATTTTCCGTAAGAGAAACCACTTTGAGAAAGCCACATACAGTATGATTCTATTTGTTCGACATTCTGTAGGGCACAAAACTATACAGACAACAACAGCAACAACACACAAAACAATCACTGGTTATCAGGGATGGAATGCAGTAGGGATGAACAGGTTAAGTCCAGGGAATGTGTAAGGTAAAGACATTATTATGTGTTATAATAGTGATACATGAAATGACATCATGCATTTGTTAAAATCATTAAACTTTATAACACAAGGTAACTCTCAATGTGAGTTATAGACAATATGAATAATAATTTACTCATAATGGTTCATATCAAAATATATTGATAATGTGAGAAGGTATCAATCTGAGAACTGTGCTCAAGCTTTCTGTAAATTTAAAACTCTTCTACAGAGTAAAGATGAATTTAACAAAGAAGTCAAGTAGAAATTAATACTCAGTTTGGTCCTAGTAAGCACAGAGCATCAATTAGAGCTCCTCATATGGTAAAGAAATGAAACAAGCCTTCTGTTGCTTTTGGACAACATGCCGGGTTCTGAAATACCAGAAGTTAAAATCTTTATTCCCATAATCAAAAATTATTAAAAATCTTTATTCCCACGGTGATGTCAGCTTTAAAAGTCACACACGACTGTACTTGAACATGCTTAGCACTTTGTCCTCAGTTTACTTATTTTGTCAAGGAAAGTAGGGAAATATAAGATTTTAAAAAGATATTCAGCAACAAAATGAGATTTAGTTTTGACCTAATGAAAATAAATAAAACAACATAAAGTCAAGATCAAGCTCTCCCTGTATCTTAGGCATGATTCTAAGGGCTGTGGGCATATCACATACTGTATGCATCAAGAACCAGCATTATCCCTATTTAACTGGTGAAGGGATCACAGCCTAGAGAAGTTACATTAGCTAAATCTGCAGAACCAGATTTCAAACTGTAGATTCAAAGCTTGCATCACAGTACCACACTGTTCTCAGTACCTGAGAACTAGTATAAATTAAGCAAGGTTCAACACAACAACAAAGCTCAGAGTTCCAAAATATATGAAAAAGTTCCAGTGTTTGTAACCTGGGATACGATTTTGAGGAGATGTTTCATATGCATAAGTGCTACCATGGAACACCTTTGTAAGACTATGTACATTCATGTGCATATAAAATGTGTACCAGGGGGAAAAAAAGAATGTGCACCAGCTAGGAGGAGGAAGAGAAACAAGGGGAGAGAGAGAGAGAGAGAGAGAGGCAGGAGAGAGGGAGATAGGACAAAGAATAAAATAGATTTTAAGGCATTTTTAAAAATCTTGTATTCATTTTGAATTACAGTAACTTGAATGGGTCACCAAGGTACCACAACATAACTGCTGATGGCTATACTGAAGGAGATTTATAAAGCTATATATCTCATCTTTGCCTCTTTGCCAATTTACTCAGTGGAAAATGCCATTGGCCTTCCAAAACCTTAACTTATGCTTGGACCCCTTCCATCTTTGAGTCTTATTCTTGTGTTGCTGACCATTAAAACGAATATTTCAGTAGGGCTGGAACAGTAATATTAGCCCAAGCCAAGCTTTATATGGCTTGTGCACTTTAAGAGGTTAATCTACCCGGCCAGCTAGTTTTGTTCAGAAGTATTAAATGGAAAGACTGTAAGATTCAAAGAAAGGCAAAGTTCACTGGGTAAGACCTCAATAACATAATGGTATATAAAACCTCTAGATTTTTTTTACCATAATATTTTATGAAACTTGTGTGTACTCACTGGAACAAAATCCAAATTAAATTGTTTTGAAGGTCAGTTCAAAGTCACTGAATATGTAGTAGTATCTCTGGGAGAAATATGTACTGTTTCAAAACTGTGTGGACCCAGAAGCTTGCTTTCCCTACTTTAAAATTTATTACCAGTCTAGCGGTATACTGTAAGAGGAGAAAAAGTTACCTGCTGCAGCTATAACATTACTTGGGGCTAAAGCATCAAGTTCATTAAACTATTCCAAATTTATCAACACATCCTTCTGTTAGAGAACAAAAGAAATCACAGAGCATAATTCTAGCAGGAAAAATTACTGCAAAAAATACAAAAATTAAGAACAATGTGTTATTCTCAACATCAAATACAATTATGTAAATTAAAGCCTTTGATTGTTGTTGAAAGTAGCCACAGACACCTAAAATCTCTACATTTAAAATGAACTAGAAATGGGCATGATTAGAGTGAACTATTAGTATTATTTTGATATTTCTCAAATATCCAGAGTTTTGGATGAGGGATGACTCTCCTAGGGGGAAGGAAGTAAAGGTCCATTCTGCATGACAAAGGTCAGATTTCTGCAGGCAAAAGACTTCTGTAGTTCACTGTTCCTAGGCTGTCACTCCTAGGGGAGTCTGCCTAAAGGTCAGGAGAGGTTCCAAATTTTGCTTACTGCTTAGGGGACACCCCAGGGCTACCTTAATCAACTTAAGGTCATTCGGAATTTCTTACCCTAGTTCTAGTTTCAATGTCTTAAATTAGGTCACATAAATAACTCAGACTGAAGTTGATGCAAAATTAAAAGCAGTATTAACAAAAGATAAAACCCACTCATTTAGCAATACCTTTTAAGTCTAAAACTGAGTGCAGTGAAATTCATAATCTGGCACCATTAGCAAAGCATGATTTTACAATAGCTAGCCTGGTATTTTGGCTACATGATGTATGATGCTACTCTAGATTCATTTTAACATTACATGGTTTTATACAAAAATACTATCATCCAGTTTCTCTAATCACCACCCACACTTTACTATGGTAAGATTTCACTGTTTGCTTTTTTTTTTTTATATGACTTTTAAGTCACTGAAATACAATACTGAAGCAAAACATGTTATTTGAAAATATTTCAATGCTCTTCTAGTGAGTGCAAATATATGTCTCAATTATCTCACAACAGAATTGGCAATATACCAAATGGTTCATATTTCTAATGGTTGGAAGAGTTCTGCCTATTTGTAATTAGTGAAGGTTATCTCTAAGTATTTTATATAGCATGTAAAAAACATCTGGATTTAATTATATCATACTTTCTTAGACAATGGGAATTGAATTAGGAATAATTTGAAACCCCTAAAGAGATATTAAAGTATTAGCGGCTATTCAAGAACTTTATTGCTACAATGCTTAAAAATGTTTCATTCTACAGATCAACAGTCTGCCACTTCATAAACATCAGATTTTCAATTTAAAAGGAAGAAATTTGAAATACTGGGCAAATACAGAAAATCTATCACTGGAAAAAATCAGGAATTTTCAGTATTACATTGCATAAACCAGCACAGCAAATGTCTTTTGTATTTGCATAGAGTTGAATAAAGGTATATAACATATATCCTGGGCAGGATTTCTCTTTGAGTTTTGTTGTGGATTGAGAGTTTCAGTGAGAATAAATTAACAGCTTGTTATTCATTCTTCACAGTGGAAAAACCTACGCTGTTCTCATGGAAACAGTAGGATACAAAGTATAAGTTTTTAGTATTTATCCCTACATTTTAAAAAAGATCAGATTTTCTTTCTGGATGCTTACTGGTCCCAAATGTCACTTTTTAAACAGAGTAGCAGCTCTGTACTGAAATTTCAATCTCCCAGTGCTAAGAATATATTCAAGGCTGTGTGCTCAGCAGGATAGAAGCCTTCCTCTGTAGAAGTAACTGTATCACTCATCAGTAACCTTCTGCCATAGAGGATTCTGTATTTTCTTTCCTTGGAGGGACTCCTTGGGCCCTGGAATGGCAGTACTGCCCTGAGACCCGGGGCAATATTCACATAATCTCTCTCAATAGCTCTTATACATGCCATTGGTATAACTAAATGTCAAGGCTTATATCAAAGCCCCCACATTCTACATCTCATCTCCTTTATGGATCAATTTTCATAAACTATACTCATGTTTTAGAAATAGATTGAGGCTCACTCTTGGCTTTCTTCCTTTTATCCAAGAGAAGTTTATTTATAAGCAAAGCACTATGATTTGTATATAATAGTGTGAAATTCTGATGCCATGCATAAAGCTCAATCATTTTTGCCTTTGTATAAGTTTCTACTGAAGTATTTAACTACACATATCATTTTATAAATACAAAACTCTTTAGGCTATAAAAACAAAAAGGCACAGACTGCTTTATGAATCCAATCATCTCTTCCCAGTACTTTGCACAATGTGAGGTAGACAGTAGGTTATAAATTCTAATTCATGACTGATTTTATTTTTAAATCTTCATTATGTGACAGTTAAATTGCATGCCAGAACCTAGCTTAAATGTGTGTTTTTATAATCTATATCCATTTTAATTACTCAAAATTGCTTAGAGAATGAAGATAATTTGAAATAATTATCAAATTTTAGATTTTACATACAAATTACAGATATCTATTCTTCTTCAAGTGGACCTAAGTAAAACTGAATAAACTACACTGTCTTCTATAAATACCTTCCCAAACCAATGGTAGGTATAAAAAAATTAAATTAAGAATTATCTCTAAAGAACTGTATTTGGCAAACACTGTAGGACTTTACATACCCAAATGCTACTTGTGAGTACAAATATCTAGTTAATGTTTATAAATGTTTATTAAAGCTAAAAGCATATAACACATTAAATGTACAAATATCAGAGTACTCAAAAAACTGAGAAAAAATATACGTACTTTAAAGTTACCAGACTGTTTACTAAACTCCCAACAAAGCTTTATTGTGCTTATTTCCTCAACAAATTGTAACATGACTATGAAGTATGATCAAAATATACAGTGAATGTTTAACATTTAAACAATTATGGTAAAAGAAAATAGTTTTAATTAACCCCCTAAACATCCTCTTGCTTCAAATGTACATATCCCATTGTTCTCATCAGCGTCTAAAGCAGTTGAAGAAGTCTCTCTTGCCTGTCTTTATGAAGTATGATAAAACGTGGTGAATTGGGTGGTACTGCAGAGTACCACCCAATGGAAAGCTCAGCTCACAAAAACATCCCAGGATCTTCTCATCCACCTAATTCAACAAACTGAGCCCCAAGTCACTTCCGGCTCTTCCCAAAGTCAAAATGAGCATCAAAAGTAAACGGTTTGAATCCATGAAGGATACTGAAGCACTTGGAGTAGCACAATTGAAGACATTCATGAAAGAAGACTTCCAGAACCGCTTCAGACGGTAGCAAAAACAATAGGACACAAAGTAAGGAGGAGAATGTGAAGAGGACTAATGACGATGTGATATTTACTGTTTATTTTTAAGTAAACATTCACTGTAGTTTAAATCACACCTTATTTACAGAAGCATTAGGTTTGTATCTTCATTCTCAGTAATGAAGATGTGGAGTTCTGTGATCCAAGAGGCAACTCACTTACTCAGGAGTAAGCCTTAGCCTTTCCCATTTCACTACACCAACTAAATCTAAGATTGAAAAAATGTTTTTCAAGCAAGAAAAAGTTCATTACCAGCACTTTTGTAGTTAGTGGTTGAAACAAACAAACAAAAACAGCTAATGGAGAAAACTAGAGGTCCTTACTAATGGAAAATAGTTACGTTTTCTGAGAATCAAGTTTATATTTTCCTTTATTCTACCCATTATTGCTAATAGGAAAATAATTTGTCTAAAAATCAAATATAGTAAATTATTAAAAGGGCAGTTTGATTATGCAATGAACCAAATGATTAAGAGATAAGCAAGAAGTATGCTGTGTGTGCATGTGTGTACGTGTTGTGTTACGTGTATTACTTATGCTGGGATGAGGGAAGGCGGGTCTAACATCTATAATTTAAGTCCTTTGGCTTTCCCCTGGAGTAGGAAGAATAGAACTATGGGTAGGTATATTATGGAAGAGCAACTGGGGTTCCTGTTAAAACAGCTTACCAGTTTTTCGAAGAGGGAAATCATCCTTGGCATCTTGGGTTCCTGGTAATGTATATTTGTAGGATGGAGATGTTCCACTAAGGGGTGGAGAGCTTTGATCCAATGATGTGTGGTGGGCAGCCCTACAAAAGACAAAGAATTTTCATTGATGCTGGAGTTTTTATAGCATGTTGGTCAGTAATAATCAGTTGCATATGCTGTACACGTGCCTCTGCTGTGTTTATGTTCTTTCTCTGTAGTGCACACAAACCACAGCCTTATGTAACTGAGTTCATGCAATGGTATGCTGGAGAATGATACAGGATTTCTAAGAATGACTGTCATATTTTTGGTCTTGTAGTCCCATAGAAAAGGCCACTAAAAGTGAAAATTTACCAAGATCCTGACCTTCTGATGGTTGGAGAATATTGGGGATGTTTACACAAGAGCCACATTAGTGAAAAGTCATCACTTGTATCCTTTATAGACAACAATGTAGAACAACCAAGATGAAAGGAAAGATAAATTCAGGCTTCGTTTTTAAAAATTTCTCATGTACATGTGGGTAGCTTGTTTACTGGAAAGACACCAAAGGTCTCAGGTGTCATGATTTCTGTAGCAGTTCCAAAGATGTGGACTAGAGATCACACTCTTCTTCAATATGAAATCAATTTTAATTTTTTTCTCTTTTCTAAGTGACTTTACTGAAAAAGACACAACTCTGCTACTGAAGCAAACACAGATTACCCAATAATACAAACACGTACAAATATTAAAAATAGTGAAGGCAATGTACAATGCATAATATTACTAGGACAATAACTATTCTATTATTGTTTGCTCTAGTAATTGTCAAGAATAAATGAGAATCTCAACTGCTTATAGCTAACAAAAACAGAATAAAATTCAGATCCAAAATTGATGATTTCTGATTACCTGAAGTTCAATTCCATAAAAACAAGAAAGGATTGATAAATAACATGTGTAATTCATCACCATTACACTCAAGAAAACAGCTGCAGAATTTTTAACTGATAAATTATTTGCACTTAGTAGTTTTTCATTAAAATATATATATTTAAAATGATGGTCATAAACACAGCTTTAATGTGGAAGGAATTATGAATTAATTAATTTTGAATGCAATTTTAAGTACAAAAATTATTTTAAAGTATTTTGTAAGGTTGATTAAACATCTGAAAATCTTCAGAGGTTTACCTGGTTTCTCCAGGTAAAAAACATATACAACTGAATTATACAGGATGAATTGTAAAACTATACAAAACATTCTAGAGTCTGTCTGCTACCTTTTTTGTTAAGACAGAAAATGTCAGGTATCTATAAAATAGACTTATGTACAGTAACTGTTTTACAAAACCTGGATGTTTCTAGTTTCCATGTAATAATGAAGTAGTTATTTCTTTCCTGGATGATGTGAGAATTAAAAAATACATTCATGGAAAATCCTCTAGTCATTCAGAGATCACATTTATGAGAGAAACAGAATCATTATCTATTAACCTATTATCCAAATATGATTTGCCTATCAATTTTTTGCGACGGCTTTTAAAAATACCAGATCATTCATATTTTATAGAAATAGGAATTATGTACCACATAATATCTCTTTACTGGAGTGGGTAAGACAGGATCCCATAAACACAGTAATATCACAGTGTATCATGTTGTCAGCCTGTGTGTTAGAAGCCAAACTATTATTTTACTGGGTAGAAAGAACAAAAGTGTAGTGTGCAGGGGTAAACTAGTCCCTGAAGACTTAGATTTGTGTATTTTGCTACCCCCTTCTCTTCCCTCCTTTCTTTATCCTAAATTCCTTTCCTCCTTCTTTTAATTATTTAGTTCAATCAAAATCATTTGAACTCCTAAAAATAATTTTGACTTCCATTTCACATCAGGCCAAATAAAATATAATCAAATCACAATCTTCCAAACATTATGTATAGATATCACATGTACCATTTGGGAATAGAAAAATGCAAAATACAAATTAATGTCTGTGCTCTAAGCCATCTGTCAGTTACCCATTCCTTGTCCTCAAGATAACACACTCTGGGCTGGGGATGCAGCTCAGTGGTAGAGCCCACGAATCACTGAGCCCTTTTCAATTTTGTGACATTATTTTATAGAGCCTCCCAACAACCCTCCAAACCAGGTACCGTTACTGTCCTCTTTTCATGGAGAAGGAAACAAATGCTCAGAGAACTCTAGGAACTTGCCCCAGGCCACAGAGCCGAGCAATAGCAGTCTTGGGATCTACACTCAAAATGGCTAAATATAGAACATATGCTCTTTAACCTTGAGAATAAAAACAGCCAAACACTGAACATACGTGTACCAGAGCTTGGGATGGCGGCTCACGGAATGATTTTTTCCATTAGTTGGAGTGTCTTTTGTTGCTGATTTACTCAATAGGAATTCTTGAAGCTTCTGCTTTACTTCAGTACTTGCCACCGCTCCTGTGACACACACACACACACACACACACAGTGAGAGAGAGAGAGAGAGAGAGAGAGAGAGAGAGAGAGAGAGAAAGAGAGAGAGAGAGAGAGAGATTGTGAGTTGTATGCTTTCCCACCTCTAGAATATTTAACAAGTAAGTAACTTGTTACATCTTACATCACTGGTCACAGCACAGAAGTTTTCCTATTAAGAAAAGAAAGTAGAGTCTAAATAGGCTTTAGAAAATGGCATTGTGATGCTTCGCAACTATTACTTAAACTGCCAATTTTCAAAAGACCTTCAGTGAGTTGTCTAATTGCTTTTCAGAAAGGGGATTCCAAGATTATTAGTTTAAAAAATACTGCAGGGGAAAAAAAATACTGTACATTTTTAAAAATCAGGAATCCTGGGGTTCTAAATTACATCTCTTAAACATATTAAAATAGTCTTTCTGAGTTTCTATATTAAAAAACAAGTAACACTTTAAAACACCCCTTTAAGCGTTACACAAATAAATATTGCTGACAATTTCAGTTCAAGTCATCAAGTTTTAAACCTCGCTGCGACCTGCGTTTGAACTGGCCTAATACAGCGGAATTATTTGGATCTGTCTCCCTCTTGTGGATGGTTCTTTTACAAGTGTTCTGTTTTAAATCTTCCCAAAGTCTGAGTTGGCAGGAACTAAACGGAGGTAAGGCATGATTGACAGAGTATTTTACTGGGCAAGAGTAAGGAAAGCAGAGGGAGGAGATTTGGGGATAGTTTTATTATTAAACAAGATTGCTCACAATATATTGCCTTTATGTGACATTGTTTTTTAAATCCAAATGAGCAGAAATTCAAACCTGTGTCAACACTGTGTTTACTTCTTTAGATGCTTCCAGATTGAATAAAGAGAACTGATATGCAAATGCAAGATTATTACACTGGAGTCTTTTTTTTTTAAAGAAACACAGTTTTTGACAACTTTAATTCCACTCATTCTCAGGCTCCCTTCTGAATGATGCCCAGAGAGCCCATCTTTCACCCGGTGCCTCTTACGTTCTCGTCCTCTGTCTTTGCCTCTGAGAGGAGGGAGCTGCTGTTCTCTACGATGCCTCTCCACTTCCTGTTCTTGCCTCTGCTGCTCCAGCTTCTGCTCCTTTTCTAGGAGTTCTTGTTGCTGTTTTATGGCTAGAAGTTCCTGTTGCAACTTGCGAGAAGAGAAAGACATGAGAGTGTGCAATTTCTTTAAGCTTCGTAGTTATCACTGACTGACCAAAATTGAACTGTTAGGAGCTTTTGGAACTTGTTTGTGTTAATTTATAATTATTACTCTCTCTTTTTTAAAAAAATATTGAAATCTGAACATAAGCCACTCGTGTCAAGATGGTCTCAGCATCATCAAGCTCATTTCTAGGAAACAATGTTTCTTGTGACTTACTAGCAAAAATAATTAATAAATCTAATCCGAGCTTATAGTTTCTATCGATTAAACTTCTAGTTCTCTTAACAACTTTCCTAAATACATACAAAATATGAACAGGGTAAGGCAGGCACAGCCCAGAAGTCTATTTTACAAAGTCTCTCACATTATAAATAAAAAACTGAGATTCTCCATTCTTAGCCTGAGAAATGGTGTCAAAATTATCAAGGTGAATAGAATGGTGAGATATGACTTAATTTGGGGTAAGTCTACTTGAAATAGAATAAAGGCTAAAAATGTCAAAATTTTATAGAGGAAATTTTCAATAGACTTTCAAGCTACACTTTAGGTTCTTCTTTCAAATAGTAGGTGTCTTCAATCTTTCATCTAATACATGAAAACCTCAAGATTAGAGACAATGGTCAAAATGAAATCACTTGCATAAAACTACACGCTAATGCACAATTGTTTAGGTTTCTGAATTCCTTTAATCCTCTTCTAAAAGATGAATAACATGAATATGAAACATTTTTAGTAGCTATCTTGAGCTGTCAGCTTCCTTCCAAACTGTGAAACACATATCTACAGAGTATTGCAAATGTGCCCAGTGAGGAATAACTTTGAGTTCTACTTAGCCTCTGACATTACTAGACAGGGGATCTCGACAGGTCACTAAACTACTTGGAGTGTTGGTTCCTCATAGGTATGAAAAAGAATAATTTCCCTCACATAACATATTCCCAATGCATGTAAAATTTAGTTTTTGCGCATGTGAATCATACTCATTTTGAAAGCATATTTTGCTACTTTATTTTAGATAGGTACCTAAAATTCTGGATTTTATACTAAAAAGTAACAGAAATAAAAATAAAAAGCTAAAAGGAATGGCATCAGGGTCACTCTGGGCCAAGAGGAAGGCACCTCTGTGGTCAACCACGACAGCCTTACCACTCCCAAAGGACATGGTCAGAAGCACTTCTGAGTACTCTTCATTTCAAAATCTTTGGCATTTTGGCTGATATATCAGTCCCTTAATGGATGTTTTTAGATGTTTACTGTTGCTTAAGAATTCATAACTGTTTAAATCCTGCTTCAGTATGAATTCTATACAGATTCAGTGCTTTACTCAAAGACTTGATGCAATCCAATTTATCTCTCTCTTAGAAATTTAGAAGAGCACATGATTTAATTACCATAGTCACTATTCTTAAAAATATTTCAGGGATGAAGTATAGGGGGGAAAAGGAGAAAGAAAGAAAACTTTACCCCTTTATTTGCAGTTGTTCTGGGTCATAAGTGAGGCAGAGTGACTTAGGAACTTTGGAGAAAGACAAGGCAAGACTACAATTTCTGGAACAACTACTTCCTGGCTGTGCAACTTTGGAAAGTTATATTATTTCTCTCTTCCTTGGTTTACTACGTGGAAAAATGGCACAACATCTAATTCAACAGATGTTGATTGCTAAAGAAGCCAGAGGTCCAAAAACTAATACAGTTAAGTCATCATGCATTGTCTTCTTCATAGAAAATCTAATCAAATATTAAAGGCATCAACTTTTAGCTTTACTCATAAAAAAGTAACAAAATTAAACAGTTGAAAGGGCAAACTGCTTTTGAATCTTAAAGGAAAATTTAAAATACGACTTTGACTTCTGAGAAAACAACTTATTACTTTGGTAAAATCAGTTTAAAAGCTACAATTTCCTTTTTTATTATTTAATACCCCTTATTCTCTTCAGAGCCTCTTTTCTAAAATTTTCCAAATGTCAACAAATTCACTATATCATTTTGTTCATTTCATAGAAAGAGTTATCTACTTGCTACAATTAGCTTTTGAGTGAAATCAAATAAATTAATTTCTTTAAAGATTGCATTATTAATTTTATAGCTATAAAGACACCAAAGATAAATTAATAATGCTATTAATTTAGCAGTATTGCTCTGTATTCAAGAAAATAAAAACTCGCACATAGTAGCAAAATAACTACATAATTCTTTATGGTAAAGTACACAGATTTTATTTATGCATCATTGCCATTATAACAAGCTTGGGAAGACTGAAGAAAAACTCTAGACACGAATATTTCTATTAATGTTTCAAAGGTTAAACTAAGTGCTTCAGCAGGCATAAAAAGATGTCTATAAACGAAGTCTACTTCAAAATATATCTGTGAGCTACTGACTTCATAAAAGACTCAAAAGAAAATTCTCACTCTTCTTAAGGTATTTATAGATCAATAGCACAAGTACGTAAAGAGTTCCTTTAGTGAAGTTCAGTCACATCAATTTTGGGAAATTAATACAGTATAGGCCTTCTCTCTAAGGAAACATCTTGCAACACACAGAATATATAAAAAGTATACAGAATTTTATCTTCTTGGATACTGCAATATTAATGTGGCAAAATTATATGATATTAGCAAAGGTTAGTTATTTTTATTAACCCCACATCAATGTGCTTGTACTTGGTACCCAAGTAATAAATTACCTAGAAAACAATCTAATAAAATACAATGTAACATGTAATTTATATAGTAAGTTATCACATATTTAAATTATAGTTAATGGAGTTAGATATACAAGTTTTTAGTGTAAATATGCTATCTTTTACTGTCATAATCAAACTAAATATCTGTTTAGGCAAATTTGAAGATCTCTGATTTTAAATATCTCAAATAGTTGAAAAATTTATACATCAAACTAATATTTTTCTTTGAGGATACAAAAGAAGAAATATACAGACATATCTATAACAGGGTATTAATAAATGGGACATCATTTTAAAAATGCTGAGATATAGATATAATATACATATATATTATGTATATATATGTGTGTGTATATATGTATATATATATATATATATATATATATATATATACATCTTTTCCTGAAATAATTTAAACAACTCCAACTTTCGACTACTCAAAAATTTTTAGGTACAGTCTGTACCAATATTTGTATCAGTTTCTCCTGATGAAACTCTCTTCAGCTTTTCATGCTATTTTTTTGAAAATATACATCAACATATTTTCGTATTCTTTAAGGAAGATTAGGATGTATTCATAGCATATAGTTGGTGACCAAAGATTAAAACCCAAAAAATAAATAAAAAACAGAAGAAGAATTTCTCTGTTCCTATGAGATGGCTAACTTATCCTTTCTGGTAAATATGATATGCGGATCCCTTAGAACGTTAACATGTGCCTTGCCAGGCTCAAGGACCTTGATGGTGAGAAGATATGGCAAATGAACACACAGAAGGGAATCTAAGTGAGGGAGAAGCCACAGCATTATTCCCATCTAGTGATTCTGCAGCTAAGGAATCAAAGTGGCAGAGGCTTCTTTGAGAAGCAAAGTAGGTGTTTAGCAAGTACTTACTCAAAGTTCCCATCAGTAAAATCACAGTTCCCCTCAAACCATCCATCTATGTCTTCACCACAGTGAAACTTCCCTGTTAACACTCCCCTGGGTACGTCTCACACCCATGCCATGGCTCAGGTGCCCACACTAAAAAGGTCACAGACAAAGAAATATTTGCTACCTTGATGTGCTCCTGAAGCTGAGCCTGGTGCTGCCGTGTCAAGTTCTCGTGCTGTTTCTGAAACTCTGCTATCAGGAGCTGCTTCTGGATTTGTTGCTGCTGCTGGATAAGAAGTAACTCTTGCTGCAGCTGCTTCTCACGGACGACAGGGTCCACTACTGGCATCATCATCCTGAGGTCTGTCCTTAAGTCTAGGGGTGAGATGGGCTCCAGGCCCACAGGAACCTCTGACTTCACATCCACTGGAAATCCACGAACAAAGAAAGAGCACGGGGGATAGAAAATTGGAAATTAACACACAGATCTAAAAGCAAACAAAAAATAAAAGATATTGTACCTGTGCAACAAATCTTTGTCAGTGATTCTAACATGCAATTCTTTTCAATAGCAATTAAAAGTCATCTTTGTTTCAATAAATGGGCCATATTCTGATTTTCACTCAGCAATTCATACTCTGACCAGAAATCTTTATATACCCCCTTTTCAAAGAGATGAGTTCAATTATTCATTGGTATCAAATCATTCATCAGATTCAGTCTACATTCTACTGGAAGTCAACTTGTGACCAAGAAACAGGATACTGTGAAGGGAAAGATGCTATATGAAACAGAACAATTTCAACTAAATCTGTGAAAGTATTAATATTTTTAAATAATCAGAGTCAGAAGTAATATTGTACCTTTAAAAAAAAAGTAGAACATAGAATGTGAAGTATTTGCAGGAGTATGGGACCTAGCCAAGAAAGAATACAAATCTGTAAACCAAAATGGGGGAGATGGTGACTAACCAAAACAAAGATGCCAAATCTAAACACGGAGGAGGGAAAGTAGCCAACTTTCTAAGTGCAGGTTTTTAAACAGTAATCAACGGTATCTCAGTAACCTCATTCCTAAAATAAACAAAGCAGAAGAAGTAGGAAGAAACTTAAAGATTTAAGCTAGCCATTGAGGGATGCAAGACTTGATAAGAATAACTATGAAAGATTACAGTTACATTTATAAAATGTCTATAAAATGCTTAGTACAACTTCAAGCAGATAAGCATGCCACTTCCTAAAAGAATGGTTCAAGTAGGAGAACTCATCAACAGGGTAGATATCTGGATATACTACTTATTTAGGGCTGGTCCATTCTAATTGACCAGTATCCGTGTCAAAGTGGTTTTTAAATATTTTGAATATGACCTCTACGTACAGTAATCAGGAAAGTTTTTGCCATTAAATGAAACACATTCAGTTAAAGGCATTCTGCACAGGAAACTGGATTGTATGGCTCTTCCAAAGAAGTAAGCCGTTATTCAGATCTAAACAATTACTGATGTGGTAAAAAATTCAGACCCAGCAAAGACGGAAATAAGCAAATTACTAACTGAAAACTTATCTGAAAGATCTAAACATCCCAGGAACCAAACAAAATGGTTCTGTGATCTATAAGTCAACTTTGACAAGCAGGCTGCAAGTTTTTAAATGTTACCCTCGTACCTAAATGTCTGCTCTTGTTTTTCTATCTGAACAACACTGAGGATGTTATTAACTCCACTAGGCCTCAGTTCCTTCTCTGCGAAATGGAAATAATTACACTGACAGTAAGGAAAGTACTAAAAGGCTTAAGTGGGGTCATTCAAGTGAAATCACTCATTCAATGTACTAAGAGACCAAAGCACATCCCTCAATTAAAGCTTTGTTTTTGTTATATAAAAAATGGAAGTATTCTATATATTTAAATAAATCATCAATGATGACGAGTGGCTAGCAAAAATATATGGAGTAAATATGAAAGTAAAATGTAATATGATTTCTACTGGATATTAGAAAATAAAAAGCAGCAAAACATTTGGAAAAATAACAGAGCATACAAATCAGCAACTGAAAATCACCCTCACTAATAGAAAGACTGAAATCATAAAGTGAGAGACAATATCTGATTTTAAGTATTGCATATATAATTCCTGTGTATAAATATATTTATGTGCAAATGGCTCATTATATAAAGTACATGACCAAATTATTTATTGCAAGTGGTACTGCCAATTTTTATAAAACTTCCACAAAATCAACTGTGTCACACATATCAAGATGTGTTAAATATTTCTACCATCTGATTCACATTTTACAACTCTAGAAATACATCTTACAGAGACTATATTAACGGAGAAAAACAGTTCAGTGTCATGTCGTTTATTGGACTACTATTTGTACTATAATTGAAAACCACCAATTTTTAAGGAAATGTCTAACTAAAATATGTCACATCCATTTGGTAAAAAAATATGCAATCTCTAAAAATAATATTTAGAAAGCATTAAAAATGCTATTTTAACATTAAATGAAAAAGTAATAAATGTGACGTTTATGCTACAATAACAATTTAAAATACCTAAGTATAATTAATTTTGTCGATACACCTTTGCTGAGTCCCTTAAAATCTCTGGCTTCATTCTCGGTGTTAGGGTTTAGTAAAAATCTTAGCCCTCACTAAGCACATATTACACTTAGCTTTTTAATCATATTATTTTGTGAATTTTAATAGCAAAGACTGTTGATATACAGAAGAATACATTCTGGACAGAAATATAAATGATTCCCCCTTCTACTTTTCTGTATTCCTCAAAACGTCAACTAACACTGACTATTGTAAGCATCTTAGTTTCGGAGATTCCAGGCCCTACAAAGTTAATATTCATGTGGATTAAAAAAGTATTTTCTGAGAGTTACAAGAGTATAACTTGTCTATAGATGTTAAGGTTTCAAATATTACAGCATTAAATGTCTTCACATGTCATTTGCATGTATGTCCATATCCAGATAAATGTATTAAAAACACAGGTTATTTTTTAATATACTGATGAGAAATTTTCACTGATGGTAATTCACGTGACACTTTAATGAAAATGGAAAACTAATTCATTAACAAATTATAGTTTGATAGTGTTTCTTAGAAACATGGTATTTGTGAAATGAAAGAAGTTAATTGTGATGATTTTGAAAGCAAATGAGAACGATGCCCTTTAAGATCTCTTATTGCAATGCCCAACGCTAGACTTCCCATCCAGACTCTCGAACACTGGAGTAACAAGAGACTGCGCATTAACTTAAAGAGTTGACACAATTCCAACAAAAAGCCATGGTTGTTAATGATATATTTCATTTTTACACTAAAAGGGCCAAACTATAGCCTTCACGTTTTACATGGAAATCCCAATAAACAAAAGTCAGAATTTAACCCTAAAAAGACAAATGTAAAATTTCAAAATGCCCCAGGGCCTCTTCTTTTTGGCAGTTCTGTTATCAATAAACTATAAACATCAAACCCATAAAAATTTTAAAAAATAAGAAAAATCCCACAGCTCTCTGAAACAGTTACTGTAAACCTCAAAGGGTAATTTGACTTCTTACCCTGCTATCCCAACAGAAATGATTGTGTCTAACTGCTTGCCTTTGTTCAGAGACTAATCACTAAATTGTGAAAAATCACCCTCAACTTACAAAAACTGCTCTTGATTATAAATAATTGCCCAAGACTGAAAGAAAGCGGCAGGCAAGATCCCAGTCTTTCATCCAATTTATTCAGCAGCAATCCACATTCCATTTGTCTAGACTAAATATAGCAGCGTTTATACAAGAAATCAATAGTGCTTGCAGAGAGGCGAGCAAAGGCATGAATATTTCATCAAACTCAGAAAGAAATGGCAATCAGCAAGACTGATGGCTCGGTCTAGGTCATCTTTGGCCTGTTGAATTAGTTCCTGTTACTTGAACAACAGCTCATCTTGGCCAAATCATAATCATATCATAGCCATTCTTCCTATTTTTAGCACTAATTGCATTGTGGGTGATAAAGGCTCATCGTCTCCCAAAAGGAATGTTGGGTTTTTCTCACATCTTTTGTGACAGGTTAACAAGCCTCCCAAGAAGCAATAATGATAACATGATACTAGGGCTTTGACAACCTCCAGTCACCTTCAAATTGCATAATGTGAAGGAAAGGCAGTGTCTCTGTTATGTTTCCTAACTAGAAAAAATAAATTTTAAAAGGAAACATTAACCATTATTTTTATAAGTGGGTAAAAGGAATCACCTCTGTTCACAAAATTCTTTGAGAACATGCAAAATGCCTCACAAATTACAACAGTTGGCCAGGGATATGTAGGTTAGAAAAAAGTCAGTGGCAACAAATACAGCCTGAGTTATAAATAAATCAGGTCATATTTTCAATAGGTTTCAAAACTTCATGGCACAGGTGAAAAAGAACCATGGAAATAACTAGCTTTGTTAGGACTTTCCCTATTTGTCAGAGATTACACATATGTACAAAAATTATTTTATATTCTTCATCATCATATACCAATGCCCAGTCGGAACATCTCTATGGGTTCACTAACTTGTCTTAACACTTTAATTAGCTTTATTCACTTTTTACAGCATTTCTTATTTCTTTGACAATCACTCCTTACCGTTTAACATTTGTCAACTGATGCAGTTTTTATTAATAGAGCTTAGCTTTTAATAAACATATTTGAAAAAGCTCTCATTTCAAAATCAAAACAAAATCCCAGGTAATATAGATGTTTGTGATAAACTGCATTTATTTAAACATGTTCAGTTTAAATAAATTTCTGTGAGAAATATGATTTTTTTCATGTTTAGGGGTGTTAAAAATTAATTCATAATGGAATGGACAATCTGGCAGATATGGAATGATTCTTAGTTCTTTATTATTCATGTCACAGGTAAACAGCGAGAAGCTTCCTATGCTCAAAAATCAGGACGGTGCTGCGTTCTCAGTTAGCTTGCAAAGAGCAAGCTATCAGTTTTAAGAAAGCTTCCAGAGAACTCATAAATCCCAGAGACAAAAACATTTTAAGTACACACAAATTTGTCCATGCACAATCATCACTGTGGTTGAAGACTGATAATAGTGTTCACATAGCAGGAGAGTTCAAAATACAGGTTTTTCACACAATCAAATTTGCCTAAATATCCATTTTTGTATGACAATGATTTAATTTTTCCATTCAAAAGTTGCTAAAACTAGGACACTGTTTAATAATCTCAGTTAATATTCACAAGTATAGAGCCTATTACCCAGGACACATTATCAATTATGTTGCCCAGAATTCTTTATATCAATGAATGAGTGTTCACAACCATTAGAGCAAGTGGACATATGATGTAAAATTTCTAGATTTGTGGAGGAAACAATTGTTGCTCTGACAAGCTATCTGCTTTTTCTACTCATCCTTTTCATTCTTAGAAATCTGTATTTGGATCTAGTGATTTTCTTCACTTGCAGGAGGCTGTTTCCTATGCTTTTTTCTGCTTTAATACTGTCTGATCAAATGTGTAGCTAATATCACTACTAGTTCAGGGACTGGGAAAGACTTTAAAATAGTTGCCTCACATACATGTAGTTAGGGATGCCTCGAAGTTTGGCTCATAATAATTATTTAAGTACATGGCACAGTCTACAGGAAACCCCTTACATAAAATGTCAACAGCAGTAGATATCTATCAGTAACTTTTTATATTTATTTCTTTATTGCACACTTTAATCTCTGCCATAGGAGGCTGGTTCTAGTAAAATGCATCCACATGTATACATAAGATACCATGTCATCTCTGAAATGTCAATCATTATCAAGAGGTACCCTAACACTAGCTGATTGGGTTATGTCATAAAGATCATCTTCTCTCTATGGTATGCTGTCTTTCCTATTGTTTTCATAGCTTTTGATCAAACCAAAATCAGTGAGGCACAATTTATTTAGTGACACCCAATACTAATTAGAAGGCTACCTAGGTTAAAGTCACTGAAAATAACTTTCTGCCTACACATGCACAATTCTACTGATTATTTACTGGTTATCAGTTAATGTAAGTACAGTTTTCACTCTAAACCTCTCCTTGTGCAGAAATGAAAGAGGGCTTAAATATGGGCTGAAAGACAATGTACCTAATAGTACATTATAGCTTTTGTCCTGACCACAAATCCTCATGCATAAGATCATTAGCCTCACCTGGAAAAATCTTGCAGTTTGTTCTGGTATAACATGAACTTTCCAATATTCTAGAATTCTAGTTTTACCACTATTTCCTTGTCATTGCATGTCCCTCAAAAAGTCAGGGTTTATTTTCCACACCAGTTTACATTTTCTTCTGATAATGAATTTCCCTTTGGAGTGCCAGCTGCTAACCAGCTTGAGGTATGAAAGGATTGTCCATGTACAATCATCACTGTGGTTGAAGACTGTTAATAGTGTTCACATAGCAGGAGAGTTCAAAATACAGATTTTTCACACAATCAAATTTGCCTAAATATCCATTTTTGTATGACAATGATTTAATTTTTCCATCCAAAAATTGCTAAAATTAGGATACTGTTTAATAATCTCTGTTAATATTCAGAGCACAGAGCAAGGGATGGAAGGTCCTAGCTTGTCTCCAGAGAAAAGCTACTGGGGAGAGTGACAGAAAATGAAAAACAGGCTTGCTCTCAATGTTACAGATGCATACTCCACTAAGGGGAAGTTCATCACTGGTCCTCTGTACTGTTTCCATTAGACTTCCAGGTATTAAAAAGGTCACTGTGCATACCATGCCAAGACACCTGCCTGGAAAGGGAGGCTGGGAATTAGGGAGGTGCTGCAGCCCAGAAAACCCCTTCACTTCTCTCTTACTCCAGGGACATCACCCTGTTGCTTTTCTTCACAAAATATCCCGCTTTGCTTTGAGTCTTCTACGTCATTTTGATCAATAAAATTCATCACAGTCTACTTTTTATCTTTTCTCTAAGCCTACCTCCTGCTCCCTTGTCTCAGAACTAAAGTATGGTTTCTAACACACTGTCCCTCTGTGCCTTTCGTGTTTCTCGCCCATATATGTCTTCCTTTTTTAATCAATTTAATTTGATAAACATTTATGAGTGTAAACTATTACTCTGCTAAGTGTAATGGAAATAACACAGTCCCTCCCTGCTAGAGCTCACAATGAAGTACATATATTCCAGGATTGAGCCAAGTAGGACCAGGAGATCAGGCACTGTGGTGAGTGCAAGGCATAAACAAGCCACATAATTTCAAAAGAGTGTGCTGTGTGCTACAGGGATTTTTTTTACTTCAGACAGAATAACAAGGGACCTTGCAAAGTAAGCAACTTTGCCCATCCCACTCTGTGAAATTAAAAAGGCAAGAAGTGACCTCAGGGTAGGGCAAGATGCTTAAAGGAAAATAAAAGAGAAACTGCACAGGGCCTAGTGTAACTGACTCTATTAGACACAGGCAGAAGACAGCTATTTCAGAAAATGTGCCATGCGCCAGCAGCCTGGGCACCACGATCAGGCCACCGAGTTAAGTGATTCAACCAGCAGTGGCCGCTAAGTTCCTTCCTTATAAAATCTGACCTACTTAGTCATGACAGGTAAATGAAACTACAATGAGTCGCCTTATCTTCTTCTTGAGTACTAACTGAGATCAGATGTTTTGTAGGAGAAGACATGAAAACATGGTTTATGTATTAAGAATGAAAACCACGGAATAAGAGAGACTAGAGGGAGTCCATCCATCTCCTCCTCTCTCTTTTTCTTCCTCTCTGTCAGAATAATGAATTAAAATTCTGAAAGCAGGTCGGGGGAGTAATGCACGGGGAGATTCTTTCAGGTAGAATTCACTGGCACCGGTAAATAAATACAAGAAATTAAGACTTTTATCCCTTCAACTCCATGGAAATTATTTTAATCCACCTTAATACTTCCCTGCTCCATTGCTACTTCCTTTTCCTTCATTTTAAAATTGATTTAGACCTACACATATAATTTTATGATTTTTGTTTTTATTCTTTATATCCTGCTGCTCCATCATAGCATAAGCTAGCTGAAGACACGGTGATGTCTGATGCAGCCTGTATTTTGTTCCATTCATCATTTTCGTCAGTAACTATACCCAGCATCTGCAGTAAGTACTGTGCATCATCTAAAGGAATACGAGACTGCTGAGAGTGCACACATCTAAAGTAATATTAAAGGCACTGTTCTTGTACCATCATGAGGTTGACATGTGATTCTTCATTTACTCTTAATGTCCCAACAGTTTTTAGCCAGTAAGAGACATTGTCTCTGCCTTCAAGAAACTCACCGCCTGTTGTAGCAGATGTGACCTTGCTACCTAAGGCATGGGGCCCCTCCGGAATCCCTCCCGAGCCTGCCTTTCCCTTCTCTCTAGGCTCTCCATTGTCATCTCATCCACACCAGGGATTTATTTGGTTCCTGCATAGTGACAACGCGACCTTTGGTCTAAATATCAATTCCAAATGTATATGCCATGTGTCCCCATACTCTGGGCATTCTCTATTAGCTATTTCATGTGTGTTTCTTCAGTAGCCCTTGTGTCAAACACTGCACCTGCAAGGAAATCATATCTTACCCCTCCTCTCATTTACTATGTACATTCACCCACAGGAATGATCTTTCTGCTCTTATCATGTTTCTGAAGTTGTCAGGATGTCCCCACTGCCACCGCCTGTTTTACTGATACAGGCTTCTGTCACTCTCTTGACTAATATCACACAGGGAATCCCCAGTTTTTCACAAGGCTCCATTCTCTGTAGGCATTTTCCTCCTGCATTTCCCTCCTCAACTCTGCCATTTCTCCCTTAGACATGAGCCACACAAGTTTTGTTTTTATTCTTTAAAACAGTTAATCTTCTCTAAAGTCTCTAAGATTTTCCAGGTATGTTGTTTTCCTAAAGCCTTTTCCCGCAAATCACAACTCCTTTTGCTAAACTAACTCTTACTTATCTTTCATACCTTGTCTAAAACATGACGTGATGCAGCATATCCTTCAGTGGCACTGAATTTTCCAAACAAAATGTTTTAATTCTTTCCCTAACATTCACTCATCAACCTTGACCATTATTCTACACCCTGTGAGGGCAGAGACTATGTTTTCAGTGTTTACTACCACATGAAAACATAACAAGGCCTCTGCACATCCCTGGAATTAATTAATTAATTAATTAATTAAGGAAAGATACTCAAAATTACATGGAATAACACCAGAAGCACGTGTGCACATGTGTGTATAAATTCACACACACAACTAAAATCCTAAAGCAATTACTCCTTGAATTGTTAAGAGTCCAGAGGTACATTACTTTACCACTTCAATTATTGATAAGTGGGTTTTATCAATTATTCTGGCAAAAGTAAGTGTTTAAAAGGAATCTCAAAAGGTTTTCCACCCAAGGGGTCATTCTGCATTTTCTAGACATCAATGTATCCTTAAATTTTAATGTGCTAACATGCGTCAACATCAAGGTAGGGTAGAAGAACAAAGAAGAAAATAAAAAGCCATTTAAGCTGTTTGTCTTTGTAGGGAGTCACCAAGTGTAGATCACATCCGGAATTACCTAAACATTGATACCTATTTCATGAATGATTATCCCATGTTATACTCTAACAAAATTAGATCAAAACTGGCAAACTATAAAATGTTAATTTCAAAATCTCCAATCTGAAAGATGAAGAACTAAATTAATAAGTAGAAATTATAAATAAACCACAAGTTATTTACTCAAAATTCTTTGACATTTTATGAGTTAACTTTTTGGAATGATGATCAAAGCTTTTTCTGAAGGGTTTTCATTGAAATATGTAATCTTGGAAGGCATATTTTTTCTGGAAAATTGAAATATTAATTTTGAATGACTAACATCCAAAATGGGAAATTAGAAACAATTAATGCAACTTCAGCTTGATAACATGATTCAAATTCACATCGTTAGTGCAAATATTCCCAAGATATATTTTCACTATTAATATTTATGATAGTACCTTCATGGTGATTTAGTAAGTTAGTAAGAATTAGTAAATTATCAAACATTGAAAGGATAATTTTATAAGAATTGTTTAAACTAATTGGTTCAGAAATAAAATTCTCCCTTAACATTCTGTTGAAGTAACAAATGACTTCAGTTTCTTAAAGTGCACTAATACGCAGCATAAATAAAAAAATTGATGCAAACAGCAATCTGGGCTTGGATTTATTATTCTTTTATTTCCCAGGGGTCTGAATAGGAAATAAAAATAACCACAAATGACTAAAATATCAGTCGGCCTTGAAATATCAACATTTAAGTTAAGACAAGCTAACTTTTTAATCAAAGCCTTTA
The DNA here is from genome assembly GCF_034190915.1 of Cavia porcellus. Lineage (NCBI taxonomy): Eukaryota > Metazoa > Chordata > Mammalia > Rodentia > Caviidae > Cavia > Cavia porcellus. The sequence goes on along the minus strand of NW_026947485.1, from coordinate 22,009,702 downwards.
CTATGTTGATTTACTTAATTCAGACTCCCTCTCTGCAAATCTGCTTTTGAATTAAACAGTCATAACAAACCATAACACAAACATGAATTGCCAACTAATTTGTAATACACACTTAGTTCTAAATTATTGCAACATTTGCTAATTTTTTACTATAGTATTTGAAAACTGAGTAAAAGCTTTGTTGAATTCCTTGCACCCTGGAAAAAACAAATGAAGCCAATTTAAGTGACTTTTAAGGTAATAGGAAGAAAGGCTCTAATCCACATTATTTTGTAATTTAAGATAAAAAATTAATATGATATAAAGATACTTGCAAATGAAACTGAAAAAACTAAAAGTTTAGCATGTTAAAACTGAAAATAAGTGTTCATCTAAAAACATTATTTATTCAGCCATATATTGACATTCTCTTCTGAAAATTTGAGTAAATTGGTTTCTGTTGTAGTCAGGGTTGTGAGGAGAACAACTACAATCAGGACACAGAATTTATATTATTTATGACGGTCACCCAGAGTTAGACACAAGAAAGTGCAGGAAATCTGTCCACAACACTAAGGTCCCAGAATACTCAGCAAAGGGCTTGAATCCCACAGCAATGTCCTGCATGAATCCAGCTGAAGACCTAGAGCCCATGATAATGCCTCCCACGAGTCCAGCTGAAATTCCAGATCCCACGACAAGGATTCACACCACTGTGTTTTACATATCTGCTGGGAAGGCCCAAAGGTCAGCAGCAGAAGCTAGAAAGACTGTGCCAACAGGAGGAAGGAGCTCTGCCAGTAGGTTGAGGATTCTACACTGAAGTTGAGAAGTCACACTCAAAACAAGGGCCGGGCTAGCCTGAAAAGTACCACAGCCATCCTCAGCGACAAGCAGATCCTGAGCTCCTAGATGATGAGAACAGCTGAGGGTATGCCAGAAAGCCAGCATGACAAGCTTCTCCTGGAGATCAAATAGCACATATCTTCACTTCCGGAGCCAAGAAGCAATGTTCAATGTAAGGAGCAGAGCTCCCACAAAGTGAACAGAGCCGCTCTCACCAACAAGGTCCCAAGATCCTCCAAAGATAATGGCCGAATTCATATCAGGGAAGCCAGCACGACAAGCTCCTCTAGGAGAACAAATAGCAATACTTAGGAGAATCCACAATGCCTAGCTCTTCCTCTCCATGTCTCTGTTTATGCTGGCAACTTTCCTCAGGTGGGCCATCTACACTCAGCACCATGCTGATTTAATTCAGCTAGTGTTAAATTGACCACCGTTTTTTAATCCATAACAGCTTCCAAGAGAATCACAATAAAGATTGGATAAAATGCTCCCTTCTCTATATTTTTCAACACTTAGATTTTCTTCTATGTCACGGACAAGTACTAAATTTACTGGTGTTTGCAAGCGGCTAAACAAACATCTGTTACAAAAACCTAATATTGGAGGAAGAGAATGTCCTTGCACATGATACGATACAACTTTAAAATAAATATTGTCTGAATAAATGACTCTCTCAGCAGATACTCTAGAATGTTTTTGGAATAAATCCAATTTATTTACACAGCGAATAAAAATTTTAGAGTGCATTTGCACTTTTTTCTCAGGAAGTCTCACTCTCAGAATCACGTAACTGTATGCTGGTTTGATAAGAAAACAAAGTTTTAGTGGTTCATGCATCTTGATAGCAGAAAACAATTACCTTGAAACAGAACGAAATAGCCCAAAATTTTCTGAGGCCTTCAATGATCAACATATTTAAGGCAACTGAGGAGGCTGAGGAAGGAGGATCACAAGTTCAGGGCCAGCCTAGGTAACACGGGAGACTATATCAAGAAAGAAAGAAAGGAAAGAAAGAAAGAAAGAAAGAAAGAAAGAAAGAAAGAAAGAAAGAAAGAAAGAAAGAAAGAAAGAAAGAACAAAAGAAAGAAAGAACGAATGAACGAACGAATGAAAGAAAGAAAGGAGAGAGATAGGAGGAAGGGAGGGAGAGAGTGAAGGAAGAAAGGAATTAAGAAAGAAATTCGAACAAAAAGGAAGAAAGAAAAGAGGAGGGAAGGAAGGAAAGAAAAAAGAAACAAAGACAGAAAGAGAAGATAAAATTTCGAGCAAAAATGCTGTGTATCATGTCTCTTCTTCTTTCCTCTGATTCAGAATGTCTTCTTTATCTCTCGTCTACTCTTTCCATTCTGTAGCATGGGAATAGGACTTCAACCAATACATTCTATGTTTGCTTGAGAACTCCGCTGTTTCCTAAATTCTCAGGAATTATTTCTTATAGAAAGAAACTAACTAACTAACTAATAAGTCTTAGATTCCCACTATAGAATTGCATGGGTTCTTACAAACATTTCTTTAAATAAGTGGATAGTTTCTTCATATAAAGTCTTATGAATAAGTGTCAGCGTATAAAACAAGCTTGAACACAAGCATGTGGGGAAGGAGGAGGAGAAACCAATGTCCTATCTCCTCACTCCCGTCCCTGCTCCTTCCCTCTGGGAATCCAGGAACTCGCTCTGAAAATCACTCTGTGTTCTCAGGGCATTGCTCTGTCTTCATTTTGCTGAACTCAAATCAGGGGCAAATCACCTAATTGCTTTTTCAAAGAACAATGCATTTTTATCTCATGTGAATTTTAATTGTGGGAATTTGAAAAACTGAAAGTAAGTTAATATTTTAAAATGCAATCCAGAAAACAAAGTGAATGTTAAAATAGAAATTCCTCTAATCCTGCATAATTTCAACATTTGCCAAACTGAGTGTCTTGGCAGCTAGATTTATGTTATTGCCACAGGGTGGCACCACTTTTGCTTGTAAATAGAAATACACACTAATCTTTGTCAGGAAGAACTTTGGATATGTGAGTCTCAAAATATGTGGGTTTTCAGGATTCAAGCGTTCTAACAAAATGTGACTTCCTTATTCTGATTCCAAATTTGTCTTTCCAAACTTGGGAAAAGATAAAATATAATGCCAATGTGCTGGTTGGTCCAGAGAATCGTTTTAGTATTTAAATGATGGAATCAACACTAATACAACAGCACATGGACTATATCAAGCACCGTTCTGAAAGTATCAATACATCTGTTCTTTCCATGATGAGGTTGTGCTATTTGGTAACATTTCCAACAGATGTAATTATGATTCTCATTTTCAGGTGAGGAAAATGCAAGCCACAGAGGAAGTCTCGGTCAGGGTCATAGGTACCGAGGCACCCAGCTGTGGTCCAAGATCATAATCACTCCATTTGGACACTTCTTCAGTGTCACAAAATAAGCATTCGGCTTTATCTATACAATTTGGAGTATAATCGGATATAAATGAGGATGAAAACTTTTGTTAAAATAATATTACATTTTTTTTATTTTAGAGGAAAGCATTCACTTATAATGGTCAATATATTCCATAAACAGATGTGTAACTGAATATGATTCAGTACTCTGATATATTCATGTAGTCTCAAGTGAGCTTAAAGCATCTTTCTTGACATATTTGAATGCTCTTCTTAAGAAATGGTTCTGTCCTTAAATATCTCACACTTAGAATTTCATCCCTTTCTTTTATCCATACAAAATTATGTGTTGTGACAGTTTACCTCCCAAGGCAGTTAAATTCTGCCTGACGCTATCGTCTCCAAGCTATGAATCTACGGACTCAGAGGTAAACGCTGCCTAATAATGAAGTCATCTTTGGTTCTTGATTAACTAAATCCCACTGGGTTATTTCAGAACTAGTGATACTGAAACATAATTAACTGTAAACATTGTTAATGAGGTTTCAGTGTATTGCTCATAAATTTTTAGATTTTTGTAATTGAAGAAAGAAAGTAGTAACAAAAAGTAGGAGGCAGCTGTTTTTTGACAGTGTGAGAAAAGATCTGACATGGTAGACTACAATGGCATATTTTTTCTTATTCTAATGCTTTTGTTGGTTCAAAATTTCTGGTGCATTATGAACGAGAATTACTGGCCGAACAGGCATAAGTTAAACAGAAGGATTTATCTCCAAAAAAGAGCCTGAAGTTGTCAATTTTTCAAATATATTTCTACATATTAACTAAAGGCACCCATAATTTGAAATGTAATGTAATCTTTTTTCATAAAAAAAAAGAAATGTAATCTTTTTTCATATGGCTTCTATTTAATTAGAGCTGTCATTAAAATTTCTATTTCTGGCGAATCTCCATATCTGTTTATAAAGCCAGTCTGTATTAAGCCTGTCAGCATTAGAAAAGCATCTGAGTATTTCAAACATACCCTTGAGATGCTCAGTCTGCAAGATGAAGCAGAAGCTATATACAGGTAACAGGTATAAGAAATTATAAATACAAAAATTTAAAAATAAATAGAACCCTGTAGATCAGAAAGCAGCAAACCGTTCATAGGACAAATCCAAACTATCTTCTTAATTTTTTGTACCCAGTAGCCTCAGAATGATTCTTATATTTTTTAATGGCTGGGGAAAATTGTAAAAACAGAAAAAAAATTTGCTGACATATGAACATTACATGAAGTTGAAATTTCAGTGTTAAAAGTTTTATTGCTATATAACCACTCATTCATTTATATATTGTCAAGAGTTGCTTCTGCACTATATAAATTAGTGTGTGTGTGTGTGTGTGTGTGTGTGTGTGTGTAGGAATATAAGATACTGGAATATATATCCAGTGTATCTTACAGAAATCAGTATTTGAATGAGTTATCAAAGGAATGCATGGAAATTAAAGAATATGAAGTTTCTTTGACATTTAAATTTTTGTTAATAATGTGTGGGTTGATTTTGTTTATACTAAATATTTTAAGACCTTGAAATTTTAAAGAGCCATCATATGTATCTCAAAGTTGCAATAATAATATTACAAGGTTGGTTATTATATTCTAGTGACAGATCTGTATCCAAACCACTAAAATGTTTGGCGCCTCAAACAAAACAGTCCTAGTAGTTAAGCACTGAAAGAAAAAAAATCATGGAAAAAGAAACTACTCAAATGTTCTTCCAGATATTAATGTAATTTTAAATTAAAGAAGGTAACCAAATTCATGAGAAATACACTGTTAATCATAGAGTTTTACAAAGCCATTCTGAATCCAAAGGCTTTCACTTATTTTCCATGGAATTCAGAACATAATTCAGATTAGACCAGTAGAATATTCAGCAGTTTTAAAAAGTTGTTTGTTACATAAAAATCTTAAATTCAAGGTTTTTAAAAGATGTAAATCAACAGTTTAGAATTTGTAATTCTTAAAATAACAAAATAAACACTGCTACAGTGAGCAGAGAGAGAGAAAGGTAGGGAGGGAAGGAGAGGGTGCAAGGAAAGGAGAGAGAGAGAGAGAGAGAGAGAGAGAGAGAGAGAAAGGGAGAGAAAGAACTAGGAAGAGGGAGAGAGACAGAGAACAAAAACAAACGCACTTCTCTTTCTCCAAGAGAACTGCTGTTGAATAGGTCTTGTGCGAGAGAAGTATGGAGATAAAACCCCATGTACCTCTGGAGCTCAGCGAGGAAATGCCACCTGCCACACTGGCCCTGTGTCCACTACAATTATCCAGGCAGTGCACTGGGCACCACCCTTCCCACAGCCCCCACCCCAGGTAAATTGGGAAATTGGGTAGGATGCAAAAATACTGTCATAGCCAAGGTTCTGAAATTTCTGGGGATGACTGGAGAGCAGCTGGGGATGGTGCAGCAGATGTCCATTTGCATAAATGACAAAGGTTTCTCCCAAGAAAAACTCATCTCCCTCAAAGAGGAAGTCAGGCCTGACACACTTGACCTGCAACCCAGGTGGAGCACTAAGGGATGGTGTGATTCTAAGTGCCAGGTACACTTCTCGGTGCACTCTCAGCCCTACCTGAGCTTCCTCCCACCTTGTAAGTAGTGCTGAAAATACTTCAGTAATAGCTACTGTCAGAACCAAATCTTGGCCTTAGTTGATTCTCTCAGGCATGGAATATACTCGTTTTGAAGAATATAAGTGTGACTTACTTAGTCTATCAGTCTTCTCTCAGTCTCTGGCTAATACCCAACATCTCGCCAATGAGTATGCTTCTATCTGCAGACAAGGGCAGAAGGAACAATAAGATCACACCTGTATTTTGCACTGTTTATTTCTATGGGCCGTGGGTTCCTCTAGTATAAAGCAAATAAATTAAAATAGCAAGTCTCAAGGGTCTCTGTAGTGTCCGGGCTGTTTCTTCCCATTCCAAAATTATACATAATGGGTATATATTATTTTAATTCATTATTCAGTCTCTATCAGAAAGCATATGTCATGAGAAAAACAATTAGTGTTGATCTTTATTGACTTCTTTGGGTAAAGCTGTAACCATTGGATTCAGACTACAGATATACAGAAGGGTTCCAGGGTGGAGGGAGTGGCTTCCACTAAATAAGAAATGACAGAGAAACAAAGGAGCAACTCTTGAGAAAAAGCTCTATTTAATTAAAAATTACCCTAAGGCAGGGTTTGCCTATGATATAAAACTCAATTATGGTCAAACAGTTTCATTCCTTGATTGTAGTGTTTGAAAACTTTTCCACAAACCTTCCATTATAAACAGAAAAATATTACCTTCTATTTTGTGTTTCAGTGAAAATATATCTTTCTTCTACAACAGTTGTTCTCAAGGGGGTATAACACAAAAATATCTGTTTTGTAATTCATTGCAATGAAAATAAAAACATAATTTTCTAACTTTGTTTTTTTTTACTGTAGAACAATACAAGATCCAGTTTGAGAAAAATCAGAAGTATTTTTGAGCCTATAAAATGATACATATTCAATGGTTCCCACACTGCTTAATAAAGAAACAGAAAATTTTCAGGAATTAGAAACAAACAAACAAAAAAATTCTATTGAAATCTCAAGGGTAAAGCTGAACAAAATAAATTTCCTTCATTATAAATATCCTAGAACTCCTTGTTTTTGGTGAATAAAAAAGAATATATTATTTGCAAAGGTTTACATAAATAAAATCAAACCGACACCATCAATTTTCAATGCTTATTCATATTTCAAAATGCATCTTTAATTTTTTTTGGCCTGAAATGACCTCACCCTCTTCTTTCCTCCCTACATAATTACCCTACACTGTCCAAAGTATTTAATTCTATTCAATAGCTAAAGAGCGCTCTGTGCCTTCCCCCTCTACTTTGGCTTCAAGTCAATGCTGTTTTTCTCATTCCAACTGTTTTGGACATATGCTGGCCCAACTAACAATGGTAAACACAGCAAGCTGTCTCTGATATGGTGCTGATTAAGTCATCTTATAAGCAAGTGGAATTTGGATATTAAGATGCTAAAAAAAAATACTGCTACTTAGAAATTCTCCTCCTTTTTAGAATATTTAGATTTTCAATTTGAATTTATATGATAAATCAATTATGGAATACTTAAAAATGCATGCATTTAATGCTAGCCTCTGACATACAAAGTAAATTAAAGCATGGTCCTTACAATGTTGGTTTCATGGATTTACAATTTAAAATGACATGGAAAAATAGAAGAAAAGTGGAACCTACAGATGAACTTAATACTCTGGAGAAGGGTACTAGCTATGATTTACAGAACAAAATACAAAATTGAAACAGTGACTGTGTTAGTGTTTCAATAAATTTCATTAATCTAATATTAGTACAGAAGTAGTATGGTAATCAAAAGAAGATCCAAATGACTATCATAAACATGCAGCCCAAGGTAATTCAATATCAATATTGTAATACACACAAATGTTATTCACAATAAAAAAACTTTTAAAAATTGATTTTTTCTGTTGTTCTAAGAACTGGGCATTTATTTTTCAGAAAGTTCAGATTGCTGTGTGCCAAGTATGCACAGAAAACAGATAAAACTAGATTGTATGGGGCTGAGGATATAGTTAAGTGGTAGAATATTTGTTTAGCTTTCGTGAGGCCTTAGGTTTGAAGCTTAGCAAAATGAACAACAACTCAAAAGCAACAACAAAACTAAATTGAAAAACACAGTGAAAAATAGTTTTCCTTTTAAAAAAATTAAGTTTAGCAGGAATAGGCAAATGAAAAAAATAAATACTTCAAACTAGAAATTCCTATGATTTTTCTTATGTAGAAAGCTCTCATCGACTTACTCTCCATAATTTGACAGTTATGAAAGCACAACAGATCAATTAATTTACAATCATGAACTTTCTTTTCAATTATAATAATGCAACTTAACTCAGTTTTCTCGATTCTAAAGAAAGGCCCTAAAAATACAAAGGTGGGAAAATAAACATTGCTCTAAAAATTTACACTCTAACTTGAGAGCATCTAAAGAAAGACATGGAGAGAAATCATGTAAAAGATACAGAATATGATCAATTCATTCAAATATGAATGACTTAACAGATAGAATGATTAATTGTGCTCATTTTTCCTAAGTTTTTGCTATAAAGGATACTGTGCTAAGCACCTTTAACATATTGTGACATCACAGAAATAGAACAAACTAATTTGGCACGTAAGAGCAAAACAAAAGCTCTAGGAGGCCGGAGTGCAGAGAAACAACTACAAGAAGTTAGCGAGAGTAACAGAAGACAGTGCCTGAATAATTAGCCTTACCTAACACAGAATATGGAGAAAGGGTAGATTTGAGAGATGTTTTCAAGGTATAGTCAGAAGAACATGAAGGACAATTAGATGAATCAAGTAGAAATCCTTGTAAAAATCACTGATAGATTTAGGTCATGGTAGCATTGTTATGGCAAAAATGAACTCTTCATTTTAGTAAGGTTGTGAGGCAAAAATTATATTATAATGATTTGGTTAGGCAAAGTTATTTAAGAGCAAAATAAAAATAAAGAAATGACAACTATTTGCTAAGTCATCATAAAGTATTTTTAACCATATAAAACTGTTATACAATGTACTTGGAAACTTTTTATGCATATACACAGTGAAAAATAGGTCAATAAAACATTAACTATATGAAACGAAAAAAATTCTAGTCTTCAGTTTAACAAAAAGAATAATGATACATCTAAACTATAATACAGAATTATAAGGCAGAAAGAATTTAAAGGAGACCTGAAAATGGAAATATAGGGCCAGGGATATAGCTCAGGGGCATAGCGTCTGCCTGGCAAGTGTAAGGTCCTGAGTTTAATTCCCATACACACACAAAACAATGGAAATATATTCCACATTAATAGATTGAATACCTAAGATAGCAATACCCCCAAATTAAACCTCAAATTCAATACAATCCTTATCATAATTCCTGTTACTGCTTTTTCAGAAATTGACAAACATAATTTAAAATTCAAATGGAAATTTAAAAACCCAGATCAACCAAAACAATCTTAAAGAAAAGTATAAAATATTTACATCTGCCAGCCTTAAAGGTTACCACAAAGTTATAACAAGCAAAACAATGAAGCTGCAGATGGATGGATGAATGGACCAATGAAATAAGTTTCAGAGTCAAGGCATAAATATTTCTACTAACAGTCAATTGATCAAGAGCATTAACAATTCAATGCTAAAAAAGTCTATGATAAAAGGTGATCGGAAAGCTAGATAAATATATGTATAAGGAACACAAAATGGATCATATATCATAATGTTTCATTAGACTATGGTTTCTTAGCTATCAAAACTAAAAGACCCATGACAAAAGAAATAAAATGAGCTGTTTAAAATATTTTGCTAAGCATAATACCATTAGTCCCCAGACCAGAAGGAAATACTTTTAAAGCATATCTGTCTACTATTGAGGTTGTATAAATAAATTTATAGCTTAATAACAAAAGTTCAAACAGTCTAATTAAAAAATAGGCAAATAACTTGAAAATATATTTCTCCATAAAAGATACACAAATTACCAAATCATACTTAAAAAGATACTCAGTATTATTAGCTTCAGAGCAATGCAAATTAGTTATAAGGAGATACCACTTTATGCACACTAAAATGGTTATAACCAAAAGACAGACTGTAACAAATCTAGGCAAGTACTTACAACCCAGAAATTACATTCCTGGGAATATACACAAGAGAAATGAAGACATCTACATAAAAACTTCTAAATGAATAGTATCAGGAATATTACTCATAATAGCTAAAAGTAGGACAATACAAATATCCATTAACTGATGAATTGATAAAATGTGGTAAATGGAATATTAAACTTTTAAAAAGTTTAAAAAGTATTATGGCGGATTAAAAACTGGTGATCAACTTAAACACCAGCTGAACTGAATCACGGTGGTACTGAGTAGATGGCCCACGTGAGGAATGTTGCCAGCATGAAAAAGAGACCTAGAGGGATAGAGCTTAGTGTGGCTCTTTGGTGCTGTTGGTTCTCCTGTTGCCATGGGTTCTCCTGGAGGAGCTTGCTGAGCTTCCCTCTTGAAATGAACTTGGCTAGTCTCATCGCCAGAGGAGTTTAGGACCTTGTTGTTGCCGAGATTGGCTGCAGTTCACTTTTGGGGAGCTCTGGTCCTTACTTCGAGCAACACTTCCTGGCTCCCAAGGGGAAGATGTGTGTTGTTCAGTCTCCAGGTGAAGCTTCTCACGCTGGCTTCCTGATATGAACTCAGCTGTTCTCATCATCAGAGGAGCTCAGGACTTCATTGTCATTGAAGATGGCTGTGGTACTTTCCAGGGGAGCCCTGATCCTTATTTTGAGCATCGCTTATTAGCTCCAGTGCAGAACTCTCAGCCTACTGGCACAGATCTTTCAACCAGCTGGAACAGACTTCTAGCTTCCACTGCTGACTTGTAGGCCTTCCCAGCCCAGATCCATGAAACGGACTCGAATGAGTCATTGTTGTGGGGTCTAGGCCTCCAGTTGGACTTCTGGGCGTCTCTGTCAGGGGCTCTAGGTTTTCAGCTGGATTCATGCAGGACATTGCTGTGGGACCCCGTCCCTTGGTTGTATTCTTTAGGTATTTAGAGTGTGGAAGGATTTCCTGCACTTTCATTGTATTTGACTCCTTGAGTGACCACTATAAGTAAAACTGTAAGTTATGTATCCTGCTGTAATTGTTCTTGCAACCCCTGACTACAACAAGTACTGACACATGCTAATTGAGGATAAACCTTGGAAATATTATGCTGAGTGAACAAACCAGTCACAAAAGACCAAATATCATATGATGCCATTTATATCAAATATCCAGAATGGGAAAATTTATAGAGACAAAAATGTATCAGTGATTAATTGTGGGTAGGGCAGGAAAAGTAATAACTTCTAGTGGACTTTCTTTTGGAAGTTAAAAGGTATGCAAATACCAGACTAGGTAAAGGTTGCACATCCATGTAAAAACATAAAAAACTCTGAATTGCATACTTTGGATTTTATAATTTTTCAACAAATCAGTTAAAGTAATCTAATTAAATTATTTAAATACTCTGATATCTAGAAATATAAAAGTATTTCATTTCAAAAATCTACGACACTTACTGGAGAACAGCATTTCCTTAGATACTTCACAGCGTATCCAGAGAAAGCTGTCAATGTTCTCTTAGTGTTCTCGCACTAGCCCTTCAGGTTACATTTTTATTTTAATACATGCTGCTGCCAGCCTCTTTTGGAGAAGCAAATGAAAAGGTGCAGATTTAAAATCCTACAAGTAACTGACTCTATTCCTTCAACCACAGCAACAAATCTTTGAAAGAAAAATGATTCATTCTCTTATTTCCTTTCTAAATCTCTCAACACCTTAAGGTTTTTAGGGCTAACTAGTTCACTGGATGGCTACACCAGTCATCACTTCAAAGATTTTTAGTGCCTCCAGTAAAGTAGCCACTTTCTAATACCTGGAGCAGAAGACGGAAAAGGTATGGTCTAAGCAAAATGTCTAAATGTACAGTTCCAACTTCCCCACTTGCTTTCTCTTCTGTAAGCCCTTGTTCCCCTCCCAGGTCTGCTCCTTGACTCTCGGTGAGCAAGTTCCATGGTGCTCACAAATCCCATTATGTAAAACTGTCACTTCTGTCCACTTCCTCTCTGTCAAAACAGAGCAAGTTCAGTGAGGTGAGTTCATTTGCATTTTCACTCAGCCAATCTGTAGTTTTCCATGTACCTGTCATTACACAGAATGACACAGAATCGAACACAATACTAAGAAGAAAATATTCAACTACATTCCAGTAAGGAAGTGCTACATCAGAGATATTATACACGGGGCATAATAGGCAATTTGGATAGCAGGGTTTAGAGCAGGTATATGCAGAAAAGCACTCAAATTTCACTAAGGCACAGAGAACATCAGTGGCAGAGCAGCTAGGGTTGGTGCAGGGAGGAGGCAGAGGCTAATGTTATATAACAGAAAGTGGAGAACTTCAAAAATTCACTTATTGAGTGACCATTCTGTAATCTGTTACAATGCTAATTCCTTGAACTGTTTCCCTTGGTTTCCACAACTCTGTGAAATCTTCAGTCTTAGGATTTTCAATTTCCAGATGAGCTATCAAGGTTTAGAAGGTTTAATAATGTTTCGTGCCCGGTACCCTTCAGCTGATGGATAACATACATGTAAAGTTCAGGCACTCTGAGTCTAACTAGAAGAAAAATTCTCTTATCCATATGAACCTTGAGATTTGAACTAATGCTTGAAAAAATACCCCAAAACAGCTAATATAATATGATATTTGCCTTTTGGAACAGGGAGACTGAGATTGTAGAGCAGGAGGAGGAAGATGTTCTTGTCATACATTCATTCACATATTTTAGATTTCTTACCATGCCACATAGTATCTGTTCAAATGAGTCAATAATTAATATAAATGAACTTAGATTTGGGTCTGTGTGGGTGATCTCCTGCCAGCGTTAGCTCTTTTAAACAAAAAAAAAAAAATTAGAAAACCTTAAAATGTGGTATTTTAGTGTAAGAAGTATCTCACAAATCACATTAACTTTGGAAACATTAAATCTCCAAGGTTACTGCTAAATACTTGTTTTCATTTTGGCTGAAGTCCCAGGAAAGGAAGTGTCAGCTATCTCCACATTCCAGACCACCTATGCAAAATGGAAAAACAACTGAAAATCAGTTTGGGGGTCTGGGCTCTTCAACATTCAAAGGTATAGAAGGGTTCCAGTCCACCTGGCCAAAAACTTGTAGAAAAAATTAAGAAGGAGGAGGTGTGGGAAGAAGAGAGGGGAGAGGAAAGCAAAAGGAGAAGGAGAAGAAAGAAAGAGATAGTAAAAGAAAGAAAGAAAGAAAGAAAGAGAAGCAAGAAAATTTGAGAGTTGTCCATATATTTCACAAGCCTTCTCTCTCCTTTTCAGACATACTCTAATGCTTTCTGTGTCTTCAACTTCAGATTAGTGAGAAAGACTGAAGAACATACTTACAGAGATTGATCTTTTACCTGGAGTTTTGGAGCAGTAATGAACTGGTTCTAGATTTAAGCTGCAGAAATATGTGAAGGATGACTGCTAAGGACAAGGAAGTTAACTGAGCCCACCGGGACCACCTCCCAGCAGTTCTGTCATTGGTGTGCGATCAGCAGACAGGATCTGGGCCAGCAGCAAAAGCTATGGAGACTACCAGCCTGGGATTGTCTTAGAATCTGCCCATGGAAACACTTGGCGGGTGAGGAGACGTTGGCGGAACTATTTCAGAAATGGCTGTTCACATCCATTGTGAAGAGAGTCCTGAGGGGTCAATCAGGCAACAAGCCACCTTCGTTTAGGGAAGTGTACTGGGGTGGACACCTGTAAGCACACAGGAAGGAAGAGCCAGCTCTCATTGAATCAAACGGATCAGCTTATGTAACAAGCAATGCATTTCTAGCATCCCTGTTTTTTCTCTACTTCCCGATTTTATGACACTGGTCAATTTCAAGAGGAGGGGCAGAAGAGAAAAGCTGAGGAAAACAGCAAGCTGGCCCTGCTGCTGCTGCTTCCTCTTCCTCTTCCTCTTCTTCTTCTTCTTCTTTTCTTTTTCATTTTAGGCTAATCCATGCATCTGGCCTGAGCTAGAGGAACAGAAAAACTTGTACTTTGAAAGAAGTTTCATTGTCACATTGAGGATCACTGCACTGAAATCATATAACTCGAAGAACTTTAATTACTGAAAGTGACCAGAGAAGACGTGGAAACTGCACCTCAACCCCACGGGAGATGTGGCTTCTCTTTCAGTACCACTACAAGTGGGCAGAGCCGAAAAATGATTCAAGTTCATTTTCTTTCTTTTTTTCCCCCAATTGGGATCCTACAAGCCCACACATTTGGTATAAACATTACAATAGCTGTGAGAAACAAATTAGCCTGAAGAGGCTCTAAGCCTGTGTATTGTCTTGGCGTGAGACCAAAGCCTTAGTGTGAAAGGCAGAGCACAAGCTCAGCTTCGGCATCAGTGGAGCACGCGGTGTAGATATAGTGGGCTGGTCCTGAAAGGAGCCCTAACGGACAGATTTTAGGTGGCCTTGGCAGAACGAGCCCTTGGCACGGCATTTCGCCTTGGCACACTTATCTCGTTCACTTCTCAGTTCTCTGCAGTCCCTTCACTTAGTATGGCCTGCGAAAGAAGTGTCAGTACGTGGAGTGAAATGTGTTATGCATTAGGAATGAAGCATTGTTTGTATTTACTTTTAGTAGTAGAAAAAAATGAGTGCTTTCTGAGGACTTTTAAAATGAATACCAAACACCATCAATAATGATCAGTCAGAAAAGATGACTGCCACATGCAAAGTTGAAACGGGGCCCCTTTGTTCTTGGCAGTCCTGGGGAATGAGCCTAGGGCCTTCACGCTGAGTTATGTTCCTCAGCCCTGCCAGCCCGTCTTGACTACGTTTATTTTTATTTTTATTTTGAGACAAGTTTTTGCTAAGTTGACCAGGCTGGACTTGAACTTGTGATCCTTCTACCTCAGCCTCTCAGAGTGCTGGGATTCTCGGTGTGGGTCACGAGGGGCCCTTTTTCTTCATGAAAAGAAATGATTTTTGTATTTGGAGACCAAAGTCTAACAAACATAAAAACATTGTTTAAATAGGGTTTTAAAACCTTTAAAGTGCTTGTTTATTCTGAATCTCATATTTTGTTAAAAACTTAAATGCTAGATTCTTTCAAGTATAGCAGCTGGTATGATTAATCGTAAAAACAATCATAAATAAATGCTACCATTCAGTGCAAAATTAAGCCACTCAAATACCAAAAGCTTGATGTAAAACTGTAGTTTGTTGTAAATAAAAATTTTATTTCAAGTTAGCAAAGTAGTACACTCATGGTAAAACATTACAATCATACACGACGTAACATGAAGGTCAAAATCCCTTTTCACTCCTTAGCTCCCACTGCTACTCCTGGCACAAACCCTTACTAACAGTTTCGATACATTCTTCACGACACCCACCTTTCATGAAATATTTTCCCTGCTCTCTGTGGTCTTTGAACAAAACATACCACCACTAAAATGAAGAATGAGGATAAGACTTACATTTTTTTTTTGCATATATAACAAGAAAATCTGAGAGAAATAACTTGAAAATGTACCAGGCAGAATCACACTGGATATAAAGAAAAATTCACTGTTGTTTGCAAGGTGTCAAAACCTCAGCATAAAATGCCCAAAGTGTTTGCAGAATCACCCTCGACCTACATCTGCTTTAGTCAAGAGAGAACAGATCTAGGATGTTGAACGAGCAGATCTCCAAAATAACTGAAATAACCATAATCATAGTCTTTCTAAAAAAGTTAGGAATTTGAACATAGACTCTTTCCTCTTATGCTAAAGAGATTCTTAAAAATTATTCTTGAATCTATGCATTAGATTCCACTAATATGTACCACCAGGTACATTTTTTCATTAAAAGTTTTCCAAAAGCCTATTGATTAAATAGTAACAGTAATGACTTTCTGGACTTGTCATGTGCAAGTAAGTAAAAAGATTTGTTAACCCACCAAGAAAACAAATAGTACTTGCTGTATTTATTTAATTACTCCAAAGAATCCTTTATCACATTACCTCATAGCTATTCTAAATAATGTAGAATTTCTACAGTTTTCTGTGGAATTATGTAGAATTAGCAGCAACTTAACACACATGACAATGTGTAGGGAAACAGTGAGCAACAGAAGTTTGAGTTAAATATTAAGATATGTGACAGTGAATTTTAAAATTTTCAATTTATTTGAAGTGGAACATTATTCCATATGTGAAACTTGGCTCCTGACTTCAAAACGGGAATGAGACAGAAATCAAGGAACCTAATTAAAGAACTGAGAGAACATCTGGAAATTCAGTAATATTACACAGAAAGTAAAGATGCTTTGAACATCTGATCACATGTGATACTGCAGTCATAAAAGAGTTTAACTTTCTTCCCACCTTCGTCCAAAAAGGAAATCGAAGTGTCAGTTTTCTGTATTGTCTCCTACATTTATTATTTCTAAATCCCCAGCACCTGAACTCACTTCACTGAAAAAGTGCTAAACGAAAAAATGAATAATTTAGGAAAATTATTTATTAAGGAAGCCATATATCTTGGTCTGTTTTCTGTTGCTATAACACAATAACTGAAGCTGAGCAATTTGTAAAAATAAAAAAAGATCTGTTTTGTCTCCCAATTGTGGAAACTGGAAATCCCAAGCTCAGGCAGCCATATCAGCAAGGGTCTCATGCAGTGCTCTATCATGGCAGATGTCACTGCACGAAGGTACGTGTAACGGAATGGCAAGCCACGGGTGCAAGACGGTTTGCCTCCATTGCAAGAAGCTACTGTCTGGTAACCAGTGCAGTTCCCCTGGAAGATTAGTCATCCCTTCTGAGGGTGGTGCCCCATGATCTACTTACCTCCCGGTAGGCTCCACTTCTCAAAGGTTCCACCACCATTACACCATTACATCACTACAAAACTGCACAAGCCTCTGAGGAACAAACCATGTCACAGCCTTTATGCTGAAGTTACGTGGATCTTTGTCACCATTTTCATCTAGAAGAACTTTGTAGATTCTTGTCCCATTCTCACAGAAGACACAGTATCCTATCCTAACTTTCCAGGAGAAAACTGTTCAATACAGCCAATTTCAATTTGCAATGTAACCCTCACAAACCACCTGTGATATGTAATAGAACTCTTAAAATTTTTAAAGATACATACATATGTGCATTATATATATGTAATATTCTAATTAAAAACTATTGTACATTCAATATGGAAAACAATGGAAGAACAAAGAAAGCCAGGTTTTGTTGTATAGAAATAATTAGGGTGAGATCTACTTTTGAAGTACATACATAATAAGATTAATCCTTGTAAACAAAGATTCTTGCCTTGCTCTTTTCACTGATTATAATTAAAACACTTTACACACAATGAAAATTTCTCATAGGGGGCCAGGAATATAGCTCAGTGGCACAGGCCTGCCTGGCAAGCGTGACGTCCTGAGTTCAATTCCTGATACTGAAAAAAATTTTTCTCATAAACTCTGGATCTAAATGTAATAAGTTAACTTAGGATGTAGATTTACATGAACTCATTTAACCATGTTACTAATAGAAATTTATTTTCAATTTCTTCATTTTTTAAAATAGAGTATCCTTTATTATTATATTTTTGTAATGTGTCATGTAGAATATTAGGAAATACAAATTAAAATGAGAGAAAATAAACATAGATTTTCAATACTCATAAATTACTACTGTTAAGATGTTATATATCTTGTTGGATTTTTGTCTATACATGTATGTGTATATGCACTTCTTTACATTTGTACTAAAATTAGGCAGTACTGTATATTTGTATTATTTTATCTATCCAAATTATTTTGCATTCTATAATGTTTTTCTGGGTAAATAATCTCCACCTTTAAAATTCAACTTAATTTCATTTCATCTGAAAGCCAGATTACACCCCACAAAACTCCCCTTAGCTTTACCCAGAAATCCAACTGAGTGGATTATCAACAATCAGTAAAATCCCCAGTTTTAGTACCTAAACTTATTGAAAACTTCACAAATTTTTGCTGTTAGTAACAGTGCTGAAATGGAGAGTTTTGTGTGTAAGACTTTTTCTATAATTAGAATTGTTTCCTTAGGAGAAGTTCCCAGAAATGGAATCAATGAATCAAATGCCATGAACTTGTAAATCTCTTGATATCTACTGCCAAATGACTTTCCAAAAGCACTGTACCAAATTACATTTCCAACAGTGGAGCATGATGTTTTTAGAATGAATAAAATTAAACAATACAGCATACTTACGAACACAATTTTAATTTGATGTTAAATAATGAAACTACGACTTTTTATGTCTTCATCATTTTTACCTGTCCAGTTACAATCAGATAACTAAACTAGAGGTATAGACTTTGATTAAGAAGGACAGATATGTGAAACAGTTCTTGTCTGTAATAAGCATAAAGAGCTCCCTTTGGCAGCACGTATACTAAAACTGTAAGACCATGTAATCTATTGAGCAGCTATAATAGGTCCGTAATAGGTCATGTCAATATAATGCTGCAACACAATTACAGCTACTCAAGGGTTTGTAAGAAGATGTTAGTCATCTAACCCAGAGTGAAAAGAGAAAAAACTTACAGAGTTTTCTTGTAAGCTCTAACGATGTATTTTTTCTTCATGATTAACTAGGAGCTATGGGGCAAGGGGCAGGGATCAAAGAGGACAGTCACAGCAGAATGAATATGAGCTTTGAAAGTGGTCCAGGATGCATAATGACATTCATAGGAACAACTATCCAGTTATTTTTTCTGTCTTTTCTTAGCTTTTGTGGTACACACCACTCAACAGTTTCAACAACAAAGTGCCACAATCACTTCCCATTCATACTGTGTACGCATCAACTTTGTTAACTCTTCTTAGGAGAAAGAAGCGCAGCTAAGTTTCTCTAGAAGCTATTTGATAAATACATGAACACATTTTACTGTCAGAATAACTAATAGTGCTATTAACATTCACCGGTCAAGGGCCAGGGAAATTCTACTTTCTGCAACATGTAAAACAGCTTACACGAAACAGTAAAGATCCCAATGAAAATGCCAATAGGACTTATCTTTCTGTCCAGAGGAAGTACTGCGACAGACTCCCAGTTCCTTGAGACCAAAGATCGCATTTTGTGTATCTCTTACCCTCACTGTAGCTAAACTATGGATGCCAGCTATGTAATAAACATACCGTGAATACTGCTAGGCATGAAAGTCAGCAAAATCTCAAAAATGTTTCAAGCATGCCACCACTCTGCATGCTATACTCCAACATATACTGTGTGTCACCAATGATGTGTGATGTGCGGGGGCTGTAGCCGTCCTTTGGTGGAATGAAATCAGTGGCAGCCACCTATCTAATCGTTTACATTGGCAGAGAAAGCAAAGCAGCTTTGATTTCATCACTTGCCAAAGGGGAAAAAATTCCTAGAGACATCTAAGTCCTAAAAAAACTTAGCTTTAAATGACTGTGATTCACATCCCCTCAGAATGGTCACTGGGAATTGAAGCTTAATCTTCTGAAGCTTAAAGCTTAGCTCATTATGGAAAGGGCTGAAGAAAGTGATAAGTTCACAAATTAAAGTTTCTTCTTAATTGTTCGATTGGACTTTTTGAAGTCTGCAGCCTGTATTACCTCTAAAAGTTTCTCCTTAAAACAAAACGGCCATGATTTATTTTTTACGGAATCTTTACACACCATTAAAGCACACTCATTTAGCCATTAAGACAACTGCACTGTTCTAGGGGGAAAAGCACCCCCAAACATAGAATTCTTAAGATTTTTATTTTACAATAAAACAGGCCACAGGCAAATAAACACAGCTCTGAGTTAAAAGGAGCAAGAGCATTAGGTTTCAGAATTATCCTAAAACAGGAAGGTTGTGAGGGTGTAACGGAGGATGAAAGCAGCCTGAACCCTGGAGCCTTCCTGCTGACGTGGGCCATGCCAAAACACACAATGGCTTACACACAGCACAAACCCACACAAAGGTGCACACACGCACAATACTCCAAGGACAACTTACTTGGGATAGCGACTCCCTTTCAAAGGGTCCAGTTCAAAAGTCAAAACAGCCAATTTTTAAAAGGTTCACAGTTAATTCAACCATTCTTGAAAATAATATGCTGCCAGGACATGTGGATTAGAAATGATCTTCAAGGATGTGCATATTAGCAGTTTCTACTCAAATAACCATCTGGGGGAATAATCTTCTCTCGTCTGTGGTAACTCTACACACATATACAGTCTGTCTCTGCCTCTGTCTCTCTGTCTCTGTCTCTCTCTGTCTCCTAGAAGAGGTTGTGCCTCCAGTGTTAGTGTTGAATTGCTCTCTGAAACATTCCTTTCTAAACAACATCTCAGAGAAGAAATGAAATACCTGTATTAGTAAATATTCCCCATGGCATACACTGTGGTAAAGAAAATACATACCGTGTTAAAAAATGTCATATCTACAGCCATAGCCACATCCCAATAAAAGAAGTGTGAGAATATGCCAAATGGAGATAGCATTTAAAACTGCTCACCAGAAAAATAAAGACAACCCGGTCATGATTTTGCTTCCCTAAAATAAAAAAGCAGCTTCTGCTTAGTTTGGAACAGTCCCTGTGCGGAGGCAAGCTTGTATTTATTCAGCTCTGTTCTCAGCAGTCCAGTTCATTAGGTTTGAAGTGTACTTTTTTGTTTTACTTTTTATTTTTTAACTTTGTTATAGTAATTCATGTGTACTATAAACCTGGCTTATTAGGTGGGAACACAGAAGACTGCAATCCAGAATACAAGCAAGAGACAATACAAATGCTTACAAATTAATTTTCACATATTTTGGTAGTTCAAACAAAGAAAAAAATATCTGAAAAATTATTCATCTTTTAAGGACTGCAAAACTACACTACTATGACTTACATTTTCATCTCTAATGCTATAGGTACTTGATATGTAAAGACTTGATAGTCTCCACTAAAATATGTGGGAAAACTCAACAGAAACAGTGTAAACTGCTTGAAATAAATTATTTCAAAAATTTTAATTAGATTTTCCAAAGAATCATTTGACAATTCCAGATACAATGCTCTTTTCCGGCACAGACATACAAGAAAACGAGACCAAAACAAGTTATACATAAAAAATGCTAATAACAAATGTACCATAATAAAGATACATTTATTTCTCCTGAAATAATTACACACGAAATATGCTTCAATTTTTGCCTCACAGAGTACGTATAATGGGCCATGCATTAATAACCTTCTGTAAATAATGGGTCAAATAAATACAGAATCACCCCTGAAAAACTAGTCATACCAAACCGAGTTCTTTGAAGCAACATTGATTCTCTAAAACTTGAGCAACAAAAACAAGACTACCCTTTAATGGGCTAAAGAGATTCCTCCTTAAAAGGCTGAACAAAAAAATGGCCTTTTTCCCAGTGTAAAAATAGAATAAAAATGAAGCTAAAGGTACAGCAAAATATTGAATCACACCACACCCACCTGCACTAAGGGTAACGGATACATTTTAGTCATCAGAACATTTTGATACTGCCCTTCATTTGGCTTATATGCAAGACACTCTTAGGGTTCCTTTTACCTCTGTAGCTCTTGCTTCTTAGCCCCTCTTGCAGGTTCTGTCTCTCATCCATGACCTTTGACTGCAGTTTTCCTGGGGCTAGTCCTTGGTCCTGTTCATACAGTCATGCCCTTGATGATCTATCTCATCAATCTCATGATAAATACCTGTGTAGTTGAGGAGCTCGGTGCATGCCTAGAACCCCAGTAACCTGAAAGCTAAGGCAGGAGGATCACCATGCATTCGTGGTCAGACTGGGCTACACAGTGAGTTCAAGGCCAGCCTGCAAAGACCCATGTCAAACAAAACAAAATAAAATTAGAAAAATATTGTTGGGAATTCTCAAATACCTATCTTCGGTCTGGACCTCTTACCTGACTTCCATGTTCACATCCTCCCCTACCTACAAGCAATGTCTACATGCATGTTTCAAGGATACGGCAAAGCTTTCATATCTGAAGAACTCCAGATCGTCCTCTCAAGGCTGTTCTGCATGCACACAGTTTATTCCATTCTGTTTGTTGGTAATTATCCTGCTGGCAAGAAGAGGCTAACAACTTTGGAGTCAGTTTTACCTCTTCCATTCTCTCACAATCTACATTAAATTCTATAATATCCTTGGGATCCATTCAAATGGTTGCCTGTATCAGAAGTTTGCTCATTTTCATCGCTGTGTAGTATCCCATGGTATGCGGTACCTTGCCTCACAAACTCAACTGTCTCCAAGATTATGGCAGCAAATCAAACTGAATGAGAACTGCATTAACTTTGTGAACTGAGGTACTACTGTAGTTCACTTCTTTCTTGTGAAACATTTATGAGATATTTATTCTTTTGGGCTATGACAAAAAATAAAAATGAGTAATTCTGTACAGCTTTCTCCGTGTGTGCAGATAAGCATTAATTTCTGTAGGATAAAGTCCCAGAAGTAGAACTGCTTCGGTCATGTGGCAAAGACAGTGGAAGGACCATTTTACATCTCTACAAGAAATGCATGAGCAATTCACTTTCTTTACATCCTACAGAGAACTTGGTATTGTCACTATTTTTTAGCTATTCTTAGAGACATGTACCGACATTCAAGGTGGTCTGAATATTATTTATCTCATAGTTAATGATGTTTAACATCTTTCTATGTGCTTATGTTACTTGTATATCCTCCTCAGCAAAATATCTCTTAATGTACTGGCCCATTATCTTACTGCTCTGTTTGGATTTTCACTGTTGACTTTGAGTGTTATTGATATCTTTTCAATATTACTCCTGGGTCATAAATCAAGTTGTAGAAGTGTAGTTTTTATGTAGTATAGATGACACCAACAGACTCTCATATACTTTTATTAAAGTGGTGCCCTAACAGCCTATTTCACATCAGGCAGAAATACACTTAAATAACTGATGAAAAATAATTTTGTTGCTTTTTCCTTAGATTGTCACATATCCATATTATCTTGCCAACCTTCTACTGCTTCTTCAGCAAAAAATTTAAAATTAAAATTCAACATATGTAAATACATATTCTACATTCTTTTATGTGCTTATTCTGTGGGTTCACTTAATACGTTTTATTATAAATCCGTACAGCACACATACACAATCACCACCTCACACACAATCCTCAGCTTTTATGTTAATAGAAGAAAAGCCGAGGGGTCAAACTTCAACTTTTTGATACCTGACATAACACAGACAAATGAGTTTCTTTTTAATGTAGCTCTAAATTTCAACAATAGTTTGCATTTCATTGAATATTAAACATATGCCACACGGTCCTTCTGGTAAGAGTCACAAAATGAAAATTATCTATTTTAGCAAGTTAAACCCTAACTCATGATTATAAGTGAGATTCGAGCCCCTGTTTCTCCTAAATTTCTTTTAAATCAGTATAAGGTCTTTGGGTCCATCACATTATGAATGATTGCCAATTACAGAAATATTACCATCATCATCGTCATCATCATCATCACTGCTTTTAGAATCAACTCAGGGACGTGAGACTCATGCCAATTAGTTCAATAGAATAAAATTAATTCAATAGAATAAAATTGATTGGGGAGATGCTGGGAGAACACAAAGAAAACAGAACAAAATGAGGTATCATAGATCTTTTACAAGCACTGCTACTCTTAGCAACACAAGGAGAGGGGATATGGCATAGGAAAACCCAGAAACTCAGTCTAGCAAGAGACCAGAAATCCTTGGAAGGCCACTCAAGTTATTAACCTACATGTACAGGGCCATAAGAACATATGGGGAGCTGTGGGATGAAGCCCCCTGGAGGAGTATGGAGTGACTGCAGATGCTGCGAAGGTGATGGGAGGGACACCCTTGAAGGAACTTGACAATGAATGAAGCTAACTAAGAGCAGGACCCAAGGCTTTGTGTCTGTCCTTCAGTCTCCACTCAGTGCTTCCCAGTGACTGAACCTGAGGGGAAAAAAATCCCCAAGTAAAGAAGCCTGGGACATGAGATTTGCCAGCATCAGCCCCTTACAAAAAACACGGAGGAGAACACGCACAAATTGACCAGTGCCATTGTAGTTGGGGCTAACAGATCACAAACTGAACAGACAAAGGTAAGGCGTTCAGATTTGCAGGCACACTGTACCTGAAGAGCTCTGATAAAAAGAGTTAATACAAGTAAAAACTGGCACAAAATCAGCTTCCATAGCTACTTTGGAATATGATTATTTATGAAAGTTTGACCTCAGATTCTTCAGGTCTGGCTGTAACAACTGAGCAAAGCCAGAGACTACACCATGATAGACTTTGCACTACGACTGCTCTGCTCTTCGGTGGGGAAGATGAAACAGGCCTCCGGTGACTCAGTGACTCTCTCACTCTGTCACTGCTGGGGAACCTGGCACGCAGATCGTTCGGTCTTTGCATGTAGTACTGTCCTACATCTTTAAAGAGGAACATGCCATACAGTATAAAATAACAAAAGAACCTAAGCTTCTTCTATTTTTAAATGGCACCATGTTATGTAAGGTTCAACCCACAGGTCAAAGTGAAGAGTACAGGGGCAGAAAAGGAGCAGGATGGTGCCAGGATGGGTCAGTTTGGGCTGGAAACAGAAGCCCCAGTGCCTTGAACACCTCTTCTGGTGTTGGTACCAAGGCAGGCACTTGTCATCAACTCACCAATCCAATCCTCACAACAACAATGAGGGATTTAATTACATGTTTACAGGTGATGAAACTGAGAAGCAAAGAAGCTGAACGCCTTGCTCCAGATGTGCCCCAGTGAGGGTGGGATGCAGGGACCGGTTACCATTCCCCCAAGTTAACCTCATGTCGCCGTACCAAAAGTGCTTCTGTAGGTTTATACTTGGGAATGACATTCTGATGCTGAAAAGATTCTTTTTAACTTAAAGTAGAATGACTAGGCCTAAGGAGAACATTTCTTTGCAGCAACTATATCCTCAATAGGCAAGGGCATGCAGTGTTTGCAAAAAGGACTACAAGATGAGCAGCCAAAAATTTAGGACACATTCTAATTGTCCCTTTTCACATATTGCTTCAGAGTAGGACTGCTGTTTTGTCACTATGCACAACAAGCAAGCAATTTGTATTAGCAAAAGAAAAACAAATTAATGAATGCAATCTGACAAAGGAAATTTGCAAGTACTAAAGTCATGAAATTTTATTCCATAGTGTTATAGGTCAAAGACTAAGAAAGCCAAGCTTTATTTCCACCCCTTCTCATTGTGCCCTATTTAGTGATCTCATATTGTACAGTAGAATTTCCCTGCTTACCATAGCATTACCTTGACATTACCATGCATGTATGACCCCTTCATTCATTTACTCCATATCCCCATTTTATTTATTAAGTTTGTTCAATTTCCTTCAATCTCCGCATGGGTGTTTGTTTGACATCCTACACCTTATTCTGGAATGAGGCACTGGGCTGGGAACTGAGCAAATGAAAGTACACAGTGTCTATTCCCAAGGAATTTACATTCTAGCACAGCAGGTATAAAATTTCTCCTTTTTGGTGCCTTTAGCATCTCAGTAATTTTTTTAACCGTATCCTACCAGCCAAAAGAAATATCTATTGATTGAAGGTATTTTTTCCCCCAAGTCCAAACAATGATTTATGTGCTAACAACTTAGCACCTCTGGGTACTACCCAATTCCTCAAGTCCTGGAATCAGATTGGGCACTGCCATCTTTACTATTTCACAGTGACTTATCACAGGATACTTGATTATCACCAAAGCAACTTCCAAGCAAAATTCAGGACAGCTATTAGTTTAAAAAATGAAGAGAACTAATGTCAAGACTGTGAGCTACCTTGAGCTACTAGATTACACACTGTTTAAAAGATGTTTTTTGTGCTTTGATCACAGTTTAAAAATATCCCATGAGGGCCCAAGAACACAATTTTGGAACTGTAAGTTCAGTGTGGGGTTTCTTGACGACAGCACCACTGACATTTAGGGCCAGGTAATTTTAGTTGCAGGGGAGATGGAGTAATAGGTAAGTAAATTATAATTTGTCTGGGAGTCACATTTGTGATAACAGAGATAGCCACTTGGAAATGACTTCAGCAATATAAATGCAGTAATAAATTGTGTGTGTGTGAAAGAGAGAGAGACAGAGACAGAGACAGACAGAGACAGACAGAGGCAAAAAGAGACAGAGAGAGGGAGAAAGATCAGGAGATTGGCGATGAAACTCAGAGGTGCTCTAGCACTCAGCTATGTTCCTAGCCCTTCTGTATTGTTTAAAACAAAACAGAGTCTTTTTAAAAATTACCCAGATTGGCCTTAAACTGATGGTGCTCCTTCATCAGTAAAACTGAAATTACAAATGTGTGTCACTGCACAGAGTCAACAGTAAATTCTTAGTACGTGTGACCCAAAAGGTCACCCCCACACTTGAAGCACTCTTTCCTTGGCTCCCACTATTTGCTAGTCTTCTGCTCCCTCCTCTCACTAACATCTCCCACTCAGTTTTTCTGTTAGATTTTCTTTTCTGCTTTTTAATGATAGAATGGCCCAGATTGAGAGCTGTTGAATCTTCACAGAGTATGTGTACAGAAAAGAATAAAACTAGAGTTCTGGCAGAACAGATTGGTGAACACATCAATATCATAATTCTAAGCATCTTCAAAATGAGGGTGACATTCACATTACTACCTCTGTTTTGACCCTTTTCCAAAATACTTCCCCTAACATCATATTGATAGGTAGCTGGCGTCTCACACCGAACACAGTCAATAACATATTTTCATCCCTAATTATGCCCTTCACTCAGTATTTGCCATCTCAGTGAATAGCATCAACATTTATCCTACATAAGTCAAAAATTTCAAGAGTTATCCTGGGTGCTCTTCACAATTCTATAATAAATACTGAACTTCATCAACTCTACCTTCAAAATCTTTCAAATCTGATCATTTCTTACCACTCAGTTTTGTCACCAATATCAAATGACCCTCATTCCTTATCGGAAGCACTCGGCCACCTTTATCATCTTGCTTCATTTTTCTCTAAAATCCTTTTCACACAGGAGTCAGACGGCTGCTTATTTATGTTTTAAAACACAGAAAAGATTATGTTACTCACATATGTGAAATCACTCCAAATAAAATGCAAGGGCCTTTACAGTGGCCTTCAGGACACACCGTGAGGTGGCATCTGATCTGGATGTCCTTCCTGAGTCATTTCTTCCCGCTCTCCTGCAGGCCCAAACTCCAGAGCTGCTTTTCTGCTTCCAGCTTATACCAAGTGGGCCCAGGATGTCACCTGTGCTGCTCCCCATGCACAGAATACTTAGCCCTCAGATACAACGACTGTCAGACAAGCACTCATCAAAATCACTCCTGAAAATACATTTTTAAAATGTTTTAAAGATGTGCTCCATCTGCCCCACAAGGATGTAGGTCCTATAGAAAGAGGATCTTTTTCAGGGTTGGGGATTTAGCTCAGCGGCATAAGCGCCTGCCTTGTAAGCAGGCAGTTGTGGGTTCAATCCCCGGAACCGATAAAAAGGAAAAAGGAAAAATACAAAAAAAAAAAAGAGGATCTTTTTCCTTTTGTTCACCAACACTGTGGTTTGCAATACAGTCACATCAATTCACAGCTGCGGAATAAATGCCTAGCAGGACAGACAAACACCTGAAAGAACGAACCTGAAAAAGTGATGGTCAAGCAAAGCTTCCTGGAGCAAGAATGATTTATCTCGGTCTTGAGAGACACAGACAGGGAGGAACACAAGCGGACAAAATGGGTCGGTGGGTGAGAGTTCAGGAGGGCAAAGCAGCAAGGCTTATTCAAGGACCTGAGAGTCAGGAGAGCTGGGGCACCGGACCAGAAGTCTTGGGCTCTGTGCCTCCAAATCATGCAAATTCACCACTCACACAACCCTTAGAAGATCTTCCACATGGCTGTCAAATAAAGACACATGTCCTTCTGCATAGAGTAAAGCAGAATCTCTTAAAAAGTGTTGGATATGAAAACTTGGAAGGAAATCAAGGGAAAGTAAATTACTAATGATAAATAGGTAGAGTCATTAAAAATAACTTTAAAAGGTGTCTGTTTTTATGAGTGCATGTTCATGCACATCTAGAGATTTTTAAATATTATCTCCAACCTGATAAGAGAATTTTGAAACTTGAATTATCATGATCAGAGTATTTTCACAGTGTATAAAGATCAATTAAAAATATGATATATACATAGTGCATGATATACATACACCCTGAGTTCATGGTTCTCCTGCTCTGTTTCGTCTCCCTCAATATCTACACATTGATATCTGGCTAGTATGTCACATCACACTTAACACAGGATTTTTTCATATTTAAGAGACTTTTAGATTGTTTCTAATTTGCCTTTATACAGATCAAAATAATCAACATACTGTTTAAATAATTTGTTAGAATATTAATATATTAGGATATATTGCTAGAGCTAGTTTTACTCTATGAAATACTGTTTTAAAGCTCTGATATATCCTGCCAAGTGATCCTCCACAAAGAATACAGAAATATATTCTCCCTCAGTAATGTGTTTGAGCCCTTTGTCATAGTTGGTCTTCCTTTTGTTTTCTTTTGTTTTCTTTTCTTTTCTTTGTGAGACACAGTCTCACTGTGTTCTAGCCTGGAATTCACAGTGATCCTCCTGCCTCTGCCTCCTAACTGCTGGGAATACAGGCATGCACCACCACGTTCAGCATCAATGTTATTTTTAAAGGTTTCAAAATTTGGTACTTTAGTACATTATTGTACAATTTTGCATATTTTTCTTAATGATGCTGAATTTTGTATCCCTGTCACTTAGCAATTTCCCTTCTTAGATTGTCTACACATATCCTGGGATGAAAAATATATTTTCTTATATTGTATGACTGTTAACATTTAGAAGTATTAGTTTATTATTGCAAACATTTATTAATGTAAGCAGACTGTATCAGGGACATCTTGAAATGTTTTTTATATGTTAGTTCATTTAATCTTCACAACAGTCATCTGAAGGAAGGTTTATTAATATACTTGTTCTATACATGAGAGAACTTATATATAGACAAGTTCATAGTTATTAAAGAAGGAGGTAACATTTGTCTCAGACATGCTCTTAACTTCCTTGTAAGAGAAGATCCAAGGGAAAAATGAGTCTACTTTTGTATATGTTGTTTCTCATAGCTTATAAAACATCCAAGTCAGAGGTTCTCAACTGCGGGATGGTTTTGTTGCCCACGGGTCTTTTGGCAAATTTCTGGAGTTATTTTTGATCACTTAGAAAGGCAGATAATGCTTCACAAATTGAAGAATAGGGCTCTACCACAAGGCCTTGGCTAGTTCCAAGAATCAACAGCAATAAGCCTGAAATCCACGATTTAAATAAGCACGTAGTATCTATATGGAGTTTGGAAATTGGAAAAGCCATCCAGGCCAGAAAGAAAGATTGGGTATAAATCAGTTGCAGTCACTGTGAACATATGCCGTTCTCTAAAACTCTTCTCACTGGCAGCTTGCTGTCAAATTTATTATTAAGCTTTTCAGAATTAAATGGACTACAACATATGAACGTTTAGACAGATATAATTCATTTTTTGAGGAGCCATGCTTTTCCATAATTGTACAGAGAAATTAGAATTCCTGTTTTTGTTCCAAGAAAAATATTTCAAAACAAACTCCCATGCAACTAATTATTATGTTTGTCACCAAAATACTTGCAAGCAAGTGGGGTCATTGCAGGGAAGTACAAAACAGAGTATTTTAGAAAGTCAGGCAATTCCAATAACAGAAAAATACAGAGTTGAGGGAAAAGAAGATTAAAATGGCATTAACACTGCAAGCACACTCAGAAACAAGTCCTGCTTAGAATCACTAGCTTATGAGCCCCGTGTGAAAGGACTGTGGCGGTGTGGACGGACACGGCAGGCACACTCGGAGGTTAAAGAGTTTCGTCAGGAAGTTAAGTGCTACTTTTGCCATTGTGGAATCCTGGCTGGCTGCCAAGGTCACATTGTGCTGGCAGGCGGCAAAGTAAAAGGCACCCATCCATGCACATTAGCAAGGGGCAGGATGCCAATGGGAGGGCATGGCAGAGCCATTTGCTTCCAGAAAAAAGAAAATGTTATAACCAGTTATATTTTAAAGGAGCCTTCAAGAAAAAGAAAAAAGAAAAGAAAAAAATCAGTTTGTTAATATTTGAAATATTTTATGCTTACTTCCAGCTGAGGCAAGTTTGATCACCATCGCTGTAGATGTTATATATTTAGTGGAGTGCAATAGAATCTGAAACATGGATTCAAATTCTGGCTCTCCCACTTATTAGCTGAAAGTGCAAACATGGTGCTTCAGCTGACCTCTGCAATGGGAAATATAATCACATGGGTAAATCTTAATTGTCAACTTGAATGGATTAAGAGACTACCTGTGATGTCCCTGGTAATGGGGGTGTTATATTCATCAGTGGATTAATCCACTGAGATGTTCATAGTTGAATGGGCTGTTGGGAGGTGGTGCCCTTTGGAGGAGGTGGATTACTGGGGTTCCTCCTTGGAAGTGTGTATCTCTCCTTCACACTCTTCCCCTACACTCTGCTTCCTGGCAACAAAGAGTGAAAAGCTGTGCTCCACCACACCCTTCTGCCATGACACTTCTGCCTAGAAACTGGCTGACCATGGACTAAATTTTGGAAATCATGAGCCAAATAAATAATTTCTTCCCTTAAATTGTGCACATGGCATCTCATTCCAGCAACAGTAAAGCTGACCAATACAAATAGCACCTATCTCCTAGAGTTTTTGTAAAAATCATGGAGATTAACTCATGCAAAGCCCTTATAAAATTATTTTACCCATGCTAATGCTCATTAAAACAGATATTTTAATATAATTTTGGAAAAAAAAAGACTAGACTGTTTAAATACTAGTATCCCTTCCTAAGTGGTCTTACATTCTAGACAAAGGAACTCTTTCCAAATTCTTTTATGGGAATTTGTTATTCAGCGAAGGATGTCTTCTGAATCTTCACCAATGTAATTTACTTTATTTCAGTGTTGACATAATTTTGAAATAGTATGTAGTTTGTTATTATTTAACTTCCTATTCCTTGATTTTTAGAGAAGTTTTTATATGTTTATGAGTGTTTAAACAACCAGAACATGTCAAGTTTTGTCTTCTTCAAAGCCTTAGCATGGTATTTGATCCATCATTTGGACTCAATAGATTTTTATTAAAAATAAAAATAAACATACTTAATATGGCTTTGTTGACTTGATGCCAGTCTTATATGAAAGAAAGAAGACTTTGATTTTATACTGTCTACAAATTTTTCCCTGTTTTATTACAGGTACTTTATTCTTTCCATTCTACATTGCATTTCTTCTGAGATTTACATGCTGTAAATCTGACTTTTTTGGTGTATAGGTCCATACGTTGAATAAACGTGTAGATTCACATTACCATAATCACAGTTGAGATGCGGAAGAGCCCCAGCATTCAAAAACTTCCTGATTCCCCCCACCCACCCCTAACAATCACTGGTCTGCCACCGCAAGACTTTCTTTCACTTTAAACAAAAAGATTAACTTTCGTTTTAGAATTACTTCAACTTTTCAACAAACTTTCCAACATAACCCATCAGGTGCCCACACAACTTGTGAGCAGTTTTGACCATGAGTTATGTGTCAAAGAAACCAACACTAGTGCAACACTATTTACTAAACTACAGGCTTGATTTATCTTTCAAAATCTTCCCCAAGTTCTTCTCACTGTTCCAAGACCCAAGGCAGGGACACACTGTATATGTCAAGTCTCCTTATACTTCTTTTGATGTGACAGTTTCCAGTCTTTCTTTGTTTTTCATGCCTCTTGTTCTTTGTCTTTGGAGATCACTATTTCGTAGCATGTTGCTAAATTTAAGTCTGTCTGATTTCTTTTTTTATAACAGCAATGAACATATGATTTTTGGGGAAGAAAGTAATAAAGAAAGTGCCTTTTTCACTACACCCACGTAAATGCAGCAGACTCACATGTCTTATGACGGGTGGTGCTCATCTTGATCACTCGGTTAAAGAAATGTCTGTCCTATTTCTCCCCTGTAACATTACAATTTTCCCTTCTCTAGACCCCATTCCTTAGAAGTGAATCACTAATTTAAAAGTTCTACTATGACTGCCCTGTTGCATGCATAATTTACCCACATCCCGAGCATGTGAAAGTCATCACGTTCTTTCCATTCACTTGCCACTGCTTTAATCACCCTGATCATATTATTATCATTCTGATCATAAAAGGAAGCTGAGAGCCATGGAAGTTAAATAGCTGCTGTGTAGCAAGAGGTAGAATTTAGGCCCACAAATATCTGAGTCCCAAATACAGTATTTGCTCTCTTCTAAAACTGCCCTTTCATTGACCTCAAAATAAATGCCCACTACAGTGAAGCAGGAAATTCCTACCATTATTTACCTGTAATTTTTACCATTACTCCTCACCCTCCCCAAATACTTGAACTAGCGTGTTTATTCACAAGGCCGTTGCTGAGCTGTGTAATAAGTAACAAAATAATAGACAGAACCTGTCATTAGTGTGGACACCAGACAATGCAGATAAACATCAGCCAGGATGGGAAGAGAAAGGCCAAAAGGAAAGTGAGATCCATGGGAGAATGAAAGCCAGTCAGTGAAAAGAAATTCAGAGGTTAAACACCAGAGAAGTGTACAGAAAATAACAGCAGACAACTGTCAGAGAAAAACACACTGTGGTTCCTCTCTCTCCATACATCAGTATTAGGGGGAATGAGTTGGTCTACCGCAAATGGGTTCAAGATACCCCAGGAAACAGTTCATAGTAGACATTGTACCAGGCACGGAGAAACACTGGGCCTGAGGAACATGAAGTATCAGGAGATGTGGCCGGTCAGCTAAGGCTTTAAAAGATACTGATCCAGCCCTTCACTCCACATCTGCAACTAGATGCTTAAAGTCAGGACTTGGACCCTTTCAAGTGTTGTAATGTCTTGGCCCCTGCATGATAAATACTCAGAGAGTAGCTGCATCTCCTCGGCGCTTAACTTTTTTCCTCCATAACTTTAAATCAGATCAGGTTGGACTTACATTCCCATTCATAGGAAAAGATATATCCACAAGAATTTCTTACTTCGATAAGAATTCCAGGGCCTTTTTAATTTAGCATCTTGGTTCTGCAATATTTTTTTTCTGTGCATTTTTCTTTATTCAGGCCTTAGCATTGATCTTACTATTGATGAGAATTGAAAAAGAAAACAAGTTTTTCCTTTTGATCTCTATGAAAATAAATTCATATGTGGCCTTTTGTGAGTATTTTATGACAAAGTTGGGAATGAAGAATGCAGCACAAACACAAACAGTGAAATACAAATTGAAGACAGGTCTACTAAGACCCCTGGATTCATTCTCTCACTACTGTTCTAAATCTCTCTCCCTTTCCATTTATTTCCATTCCTCCAGGAATAACAACGAATAAATTTCTTCCATTCTCCTGGAGGAGAAATTCAACTTTATCCTTTTCCTGCCTCAAAATTTAATCCTCAGTCTCTTCCACCACTTTCTGTTAGATGAAAAAACAGGATGGAGAGCCATGGAGACAAATTTTATTCATGAGATACTTAAAATACTTCTTTTACAGTTATTCCCCTTAAATTGCTGTGATGGAGGAAAAGTAAGTTTGCCCCTTGAGTGACATGTTGTCGGGAGAGTTAGGAAAACGTGGAAATATGTAGCAATAAGGATATTTGAGTAAATTAATTTCCTGGAGAGCAGGAGACAAATACATATAAATATGCATACAATATTTTGTGTAAGATTTTATTACATAATGTATAACTTGTTAAATTTTGGAAGACCCTATAGTCCTTGCGGGTAGTAACTATGACTAACTTCATTAATGTTTTCAATAAGTACACTCCCATAAATTTGCAAAGGCTTAGGGAGGGTTTTTTTGTTCAACACTGTTAATAATCTCCTATTGCTTTAAAATATTTTAACATTAACACATGTGTTTGCATTAACATAACAGCTTCTTAGATAGCCAAAATTTTAATCAGATAAATCATTCAAGATGGCTTAAATTTCCATCCAAGTAAAGGTCAATCATTGGAAGTGTATTAGCTATTTTTTAAATGGAAGTCTTTCTTAAATATATAGACAATTCTTGTGTTATGAAATAGAATTATGGAATGTAACTGAATGTTTCCTCACTGACTGTGGGTCATCCTGAAAATTACATATTTTAATTTATGTATATAACATCCCATTGAGGAAAATATAATCGTTAGCCCAATTCTTTCTTAGTATGGGTTTTCCCAAATCAAGAGAAAATTCCCAGTATATGAGTTTTATCTGGAAGCTGATTGTACAAAGTATCAGGTCTACAGTAGGAAAATGAGACAGTGTTTCATGGAAGACAGCCAAAAAAGTGTTTACTAACATTTTACCAATGTGGACAACTAGACCCTCATCCCTCTGGAGACCTCAGCTCGTGTTACACTTACACAAGGGACAAGGAAACTGAAGTATCAGTTCTTCAGTCAGTGATTGTAGTCCTAGAGACGTTACTTCTCTGGCTCTTTTAACCTGACACACATCTGTGGAGGACCTTCTGGCATAAGCTTAAAGTACTAGAGAGTCTTCAGGTAAATGGATATCTAAGTTAGCAAGAGCTCAAAACTGATACAGCCTTGGGAGGTTTGGGTGAGGAACCTGCAACTTCTGCTACAAAATCACACTAGGAATCTGAGTTCCTTTATTTATCATTTCTAGATCATTATTCCTTGCCTACTGATAGTCTTTCCTCTTTTCCTCTTTGAACTTCTATGTACTTGGAATTTAAATTGTTGAAGTTGTTGTAGTTGATGACAAAACAGATATAAATGTAGTATTACCACACTTTAATGCCCTGTAGGTTAAACATTTATAGACTCAGGAATACAAATGATTCCAGTTCTTTTTTTTTTTATTGTCTTTGATTTAACATTTGTTACTAATAAAATATGATTGGATAACAGAGTTCTGGGTAGATGAGCTATTATAAAAAAATAAAATGTGGTGATAACACATCATGGACAGATCATAAAATACCATCACACATTTTAATCTTATCACATTTTTCATTAAAATCATAAATGCAAACGTATCAGGGCCATAGCAATCACAAGATTCTTTAGTAGCCTGCTGTAGGAAATGTTGGAACAGCTCTAGCATTAGTATGTTAATTTGGGTGACTTAAAAACTGTATATGTAAAACCATAAAACAGCAGTAAAAGAATTAAAATGCTTTAAGCTTACAATGAAAAAGAAACGAAAAGATTTCAGGAGTGAATGAGATAATTCAATGAATTTCTGAAGAAAGAAAGTACACGGAATAGTGGTAGCAGCCCCACCGAAATGAGACAGCACGACCGGAAGTAACTGCCTTGAGTAAGCCCTGGACACCACAGTTCCCAAGGGGTTCAGAGCATCTGAAGTCTGATTCGGAGTATTCAAATCATCACGCATGTACCCCACAGTCAGAGGTACCTCTCCTCCCCAGGTCCTTTCCCGCCTTCTGCATGTGCTGCTTTCTTTTCCACTGAATAAAGAGCTACTTCCTGGGTGAACAGAGGTGAGGTGGGCCTGCCCTAACAGAAAGCACGGCAGGCATGAGCTGCCAACTGGCAGACTGATTACCAGTCTGCAGAGCCTATGTGCAGTTCTCTCCCTGTGTTCTACCAGCCAAGCATAAGTACAAGACAAAAAGACTCTTCCCTGCAGGCATCCAACAACTCATGAGAACTAAAGACACCAGGACACAACAATTCCCTCCAACAACCAGCTCGCCACACACACACACACAGTCCTTAAAGGACTGTGCGGGGCTGGAAACAGAACTCACTACAATCTTCACCTAGAGACCCCTACCTTGTCATACAATTCTACTTATAAGGATAGAAAAATGGCATTGCCAAGTATGTCAATAAATAGAAGCTATTGTAAAACATCCTTCAGAAAATCAAAATAAAGTTAAAACCTATGAAAAATCCACAATGCTATGAGAAGGTGAGGATTACAAAAGAAAACAGCGAAGAAAATGATCTGGGATGAGTTTGGAACTGAGGACAATCAGTTTATAAAAGACACAAAGGGTTCAAAATGCTATGAAAAAACAGTGCAAGAGCTGCTGGAATGGAAGAGCTGCTGTATGGAAAATATTTATTATAAGTAGGTGGCAGACAGATTCAAGCACAGTAAGCAGGATAAATGGAGTAAAAGTAAGCAATGAAACCCATTTTTTAAAAAAGGCTCATTTGAACAAGAAAAAAGGTATGATAATTAGTACCTGATTTGCTTTACCAGAAAATTCTGGACTAGTCATAAAAATACTGTTGAAGTGCTGGGGAAAGTGTTCAGTGGCAAAAGCACCTGCGTGGCAAGCACAAGGTCCTGAGTTCAATTCCTGGTACCCCCTCAAAATACCCTTGAATTGATGCAACTAGGGAGGAGGGTGCAGAGGAAAAGTCCACACACTTCTGTGTGTATGTATGCACGCAACAGTGCATTTGGTGGGTGCATATATGGGAACTGAGAGAAACTTGCGCATGTCCCAGTGAAAGGAAATATAATGCTTAACATTTCTGAACTAAAATTTTTCTACACCATTTCACTATTTTTTTAATATTAGGGAATTTTTAAAAAGCAAGCAAGCAGTCTTGAAGGATGCTGTTTTAGTGCAGTGCAAAAAGGAATTAGGGAAAAGAAAAGCTATTTTCTGTAATGAGCTATTTTTGTGTTTTGGGTTTTTCGCTGACTGTTTTGGTACTGGGGCTTGAACCCAGGGCCTGCACACTAAGCTACCTCCCTAATTTTTATTTTTGTGCAGGGTCTTGCTAAGTAACTAAGTTGCCCAGGTTTGGCTCAAACTTGTGATGCTCTGGCCTCAGCCACACAGGTGTTTCCTGTGAGTTTCTGACTTTTTAAACTGAATACATGCTTGGTTTAAAACAAAAACTCCACAGGATTAATATATCCTTAATATTAATATATATTAATATATAGTCATTTTGCTGGATTCACATGTTATTTCACTAGTCAATATATATTAATATCCTTAATATTAATATATATTAATATATATTCATTTTGCTGGATTCACGTTATTTCACAAGTCAATTCAAATTCAAATCACTGTTAAATATCTAAACAGATCTTATAATAACCAATACCGACAGAAGAAGGAAGGGGATTAAAAAGCATGTTTATGATATTTTGTGAAATTGTATTATTTAATAAGAAACTAAAAATTAATTTTCAGAGTTGGAGTATTTCAAAAAAATAATTGAACCATTTTTCCATTTCTTGACTGTGAAATTAACAAATATTTTAATCTAGCTTTAGGAAATATTTATTTAGGAGTGTTTGTGATCTCACTGTAGGGAACAGTTCTAGGATAGTTCAAGTGCAATGCTAAAATATGAAAGTTTTAAAATTCTTTAAATATAAAACAACATCTTTAAAAGATTATGGTTTTCAGAATCCCATCTTGACAAAACATCAGAGTTCATTTTCAAGAATGCACTGCATTTTTAGAGCTTTCCTTTACTTGTTTGTAGGATTAAAATTGAGTTCAATATGTATCAGATGCAGAACTGTGGTTCCCGGAGATTAAAGGCATTAAACAGTGCTTACAGAGCACAGAGACACAGAATAAGAACAGGAGGGAGAGAGCAGAGGATTTGCTTTCATTCCCATATTCAGGTTTTGTAAGAAATTAATTTGTAAGAAATTTGTAAGAAATTAATCAGTGTCTATTTTAAAAAAACTGTCAAAAAGCAACATAAAGTTCATACATTGATTTTTTTTAATCAGAGAAACTGATCACTTTCTAAGTTTTTATGTCTTAAATTCAAAGTTTTTTTCAATAGCTAAATGAAAAATCAATAATTCTGGGCAGTTTACATCATGACTTGAATTCTTATTCTCAACTTATATAGTAATTTTAAAGTAACCACATTCTTTAAAAAGTACGTTTATATATTGTTTATAGCTAGTCTCCTCACTTACATTACAAATACCTCAACAACCTGAATACCAATAAAGAGCCTGACTACTTCTGGGTTTACTGGACACTAAAAAAAGATTCTAAAAATAAAAAAGTAAAAGACACAAGAATAGTGATATATCTACATTATGAAGAGAGAGAAAAAAAGAAGAAAATTAGTGAGTTATTCTAAATACCAAGTGATACATTAATAAAAATATTTAAAGTGAGCAAATCAAGAATATTCTCTAAAGGTTTAGAAGCTGTCACTAGAAGTGTAAGTGTAAGAAACTGTCCTAACTAGCAAATCCAGGAAGTAATACCAGGGAGTAACCAGAAGTGAGAGAAACAACAATTCACGATTGGCCTTTCTAGCCGGATGGACTGAAAATGTATATAGCTTTAAAATACATATTCAACTCCCAAAACTTTGACACAGTGTTACTTATGTCTATACATATGTATATCAATGTGTATTTTGTATTTAAAATGAAACATCCAAAACTTTTACAAACATGAAACACAGCGTCACAAGATTTGACATTAGGGGAAATCCCTCGAGGAGCGGGGAAGCCTGTAGGTGAGGTCACCATGCATGACCTGTAGCCTCTTTCTGAACTGTGAATAAAACAAGAAGTTGATGAAGGTAAAACAAGGAACTTAACATCCTTTCAAAGACTTCTCAAAAGGTTTTCTTTTTCCCCTTAGATTTTACATTAACCACAATTCATTCTATACGTCACTAAATGAAAAGTCACTACAAATCACTTTTGGGGGCACCACAGCACTAGAAGCTGTTTACTAAAGCATCACTTTTCTTCATTGCCCTGAACACTGAAGACATTCTGAAATATTCATGACGCTGGCTAAACTCACATCAGTCCGTCTCCTTTGATTCTAGGGGCAATTTCCATACGGTGTTAGCAAAGTTGTCTTTGTATCGAATTATTCTTAGGGCACTAAATATATATTTTTAAAAACAGTAGAAATTAAATCAATGTTATATGAGTAAGAAGCCTGAAAAACAAATAAAATGGTAAATTTTATGGTGAATTGATTTCTATCTTTATCACTGTCATAAAATTTACTAATATGAAAACAAAAATATTTATAAATTGGTAAAACTCTGGATTTCAAAAACCTATTTTCTAGAATATTTTATTAAAGCTCCTAGTATACAACAATCAGTTTTTAAAGTAATTATTATTAAAACCTTGTGAAAAGTAATGAAATAAAGAAAAACAAACTTCAATCTTAAAGATGACAATTCAAAAATTTAAATAAAGTATAAGAAAACCCAAATGGTCAGAAGGCCAAGAAAAATCAGTAGATTTCTGAAAATACTGGTTTACTTCAATAACTTTTTATTTCCCCTTTATATAAAAGAACACAAAGTATAATGTGCTATATTAGCTCTTATCATTTCTACAGCTCTAAAATCCACTTTTGAATAATATAATACATTAATCTTGACTTAAAATGTTTTTTTTTTTTTTTTTAAGAAAATACCTAATAGCAGGCCTGGCATGATGGCACACACCAGAAATTCCAGCACTTGAGAGACTGAGGTAGAAGGCTTGCTCAGAGCTCAAGGCCAGTCTGAACTACACAGAGAGACCCTGTCACAAAACAAAACAAAACAAAACAAAACAAAAAAACAAGTAGGAGTAGTGGATTTAGCTCAGTGTCACCTCCTGCCTGTTAAGCATGAGGTTCAGAGTTCAATTCCTGATACCTGCCTCCCCACTCCCCAAAGAAAAACTAATGGAAATCTGGAAACTATTTTATACAGAAAGTTTTTTCTGTATTTTGTAAAGAAAGTTATTTTAAGAATACTTTTATATCTTCAAATTTATTTATTATTCGCATTTGCAGAGACATAGAATTTTACTAAATTTAGAATTTTAAAAGATAACATATGAAAAAGTTTCACTGTTTAAAGTGTACATGTTTATTTTAATAGAGGAAATTCATAGATTGGCATCAGATGATTATAACCTTAATTTGGTAAAACATTTTCTTTAGAACTTATTAAAATAAGTATTAAATTTGTGACAAAATATCAGATTATCTAACCTATAATCTTAGAATGACTTGTGTGCTGTGAATTTTAACTTAAAGACAAATCAAGAGAGGGTTCTGATCCCAGAATTACCACAAATTTAGTTAAGTTCTTCATGAGCCACAATGATTTTCAGTGACTTCCAAATTTAATTTTTCCATGAGACTCAGACCCTTCAAGTTTCCTGAATGTTTAAAATTTTAACACAATTGCTACAATCTGTGTAACAAGAGCTGCATTAAGGTAGAAGACTACAAAATTTGTATCAGTCAGTTATAACTAAAATTATGCAAAAAGTTCATGTTTTACTCTCCCACAAATGTTTCTCAAAAATTACTATTCAATAATTTCAAAGAATAAACATTCCACATTAGAGCCATTATTAGTCTGTAGTCTTTTATTTTTGCTTTCCATTATTTTTTTCTTAATTTTAAATCCAAGAAACAAGGCCAGACTAAGAATCATAAAGAAATGAACTACCACTATTAAAGCCCTGTGAATCCCCACTTAATCCAAAGAGCTTGTCTCCCTCCCATTCTTCTGAAAGCTCATCCTTTTCTCTACTCAAGCATTTCATATTTCTGACCTTTATTGTTAGGCTCTCTAGAATGGAGAGTGTTACTCTATATTCAGGCTTCCCTTTTTTTTAAAGAAACTTTCACTGAATTTCATATTGACTAGACAGAACGTTTTTTAAGGTTCAACCTGAGACCTCGTTGTCTTTGAATTAGTTACTATGCTCGTGCTCCTGGCTGAACTTGTGTATCCTTTTCTCTCAGGCTGTACTTCATGAGACTGTTAAGATCTAGTTGAGTTTTTTTTTCTTTTTCTTTTAAGCTATGTAGGCTATCCTCAGCTACAGATCTTTTGTACTACAAATAGAACTGGTGCAGCTAATTGAAGGCTTCCTGCCGCTGAATACAGTCAGCTACTGAGGTAGTCTGAAATTTCAGTCAGTTCTCATAATATGGAGCCAAAGGTAACTTGAATTTTCTTTGACACCCTATGAGATTAACTCTGATAATATGTTTGGTGACACACTGACAAGAATTGAAATTTCTCACCTTTTACATTTATTGTATTACAACTACCAGTCTGGATCTTTAGATGTGAACACAGAGCAGTAATAAAGATACGCAGTTCAAACACACCAACAAAACCTTCCATTGCTCCTCAAATAGTATCCTTTTAATAGTTTAGAATTAATATATATATAGTGACATACTAAATTGTAATAGTTCACTCTGTAGTGTTCACAAATATGCTCCTTTTTTGGTGTTAGGAGTGACAAGTGGAAGGGGTAATAGTAAAAATTTAAAACACTGTTAGACAATTACAACAAAATATTATAATCAAGAAGTTTATGTGAGTCTATTAAAAAATTTTTTTTTGTCTTTTTCATTTTTATCGGTACCAGGGATCGAACTCACGAGCACACACTTGCAAGGCAGGAGCTTATGCCGCTGACCTAAATCCCCAGCCCCAATCTATTAAAAATTGATTCAGCTTAAACTGCATGGTGAAACTCTCCCATGCCAGCTAAGGGCTTCTGAAAAGAACTACTGATGTACCTGCAAAAAGTACAATGAGTTCCATCCAGTAGAGACGATTAACAGGCAAACGACAACGGGAAATGACAGGACGCTACGTCTTAGGAGAGACAGTACAGATTTCTATAGAAGTGGGACTGAAGACTGAAAGCCAGGTGAGCTAGAAATCGTATGCAGGAAGTAAAATAAACAGGAAAAGGAGGGGATGCAATTCTTAAAGTGAGATGGAGCTAAGGCTGAAGGGCTGAAGACCCAGAAAATACACAGCGTACATCCCACTCTGCTCTGCGAGACCCGGCAGAGCTTACAGGAGACAACAGCTCTGTCCTGAAGAGTGGCCCTGTTTTCATCAAGCCATGAATGCATTCCATGTTGGAGTCATATTTGATTTTAAATGCCAGCTTTACTGTACATGAACAATTAGAAGAATTTATAAACACAACAGTTTAGAAAAGCAGGGCAACTAGTTTGCAGCAATAGAAATGGGCAGAATCAATCAGAATGAATAGCAGTTAATATAAGAATTAGTACTTTACTAAGCCCTGAAGGCAAATCAGAGGAGTACAGATTCATAGAGTTAGATTTATTTTCAGAATACTCAAACTTGGTAATTTTAAAGGTTTATCTTGTAAGGTCATCAAAGTGATTGCAAAATTTCAAGTGGGAATGGGGTCAAAGAAACAAAACTTTGGTACTTTAGTCAAATAAAAATATGTATCAGAGCTGGAGGTTTAGCTCAGCGGCATAAGTGTCTGCCTTGCAAGCAGGCAGTCGTGAGTTCGACCCCGGTACGGAAAAAAAGACAAAAAAGAAAAAAAAATCAAAAAAAAATATGTATCACAAAAGGATATATCATTAGTTACAATTTTGTAAAAGTCACTAGCATTATTTATTCTTGTATTTTATCTGGTTTATATCCAACTCATTACATGTTTTTCTTTGGTTGTCAACACATATGTTCTGAAATTAACTTTATCCAATATTTAATTTCATTTTAGCATAAGAACAACTGTGGGAGCACATTATGGCATTTAGATCTATGAGGCTTTACTTATCCAGATGATTTATTGGAATTTTTCTACTTTGAGATAAAATGACTTATTTAAGATGAATATATTACTATCATTAATTTTAATATATTTCTTAAGACATACTTTACATATGATAAGTAATATGATATTACATATCATTGCATTTAAAAGAGCAAATTTTCTTATCCACATACACTATCTTTATTTCATATATATATATATAAAGTTTTATTACAATCACCTTCTACCCAAACTGTCACTCACAAACTATTCATATGTACCTCTACCCAATCATTGGAATGGCAACATTCTACTATGCAGTGCTAAAATTCATATCCATTCACTCCAATTCACTCTCTTGATCTCTATCAGAGAAAACAAGAAAAATTGTATCTGTTTCCTTTTAATCTTTCGCCCCTCCCAAGCTTTAACTTTTTAAGATTGCATTGATGTATTTTTAAATCTTACGATATTTGCTTTAGTTTTAAATACACTGGAGTCTCCACACACAGTACAGTATATCCCTAACTTGAATAAACCTTTGTACAATGTGATTCCCCTGCTTGGACACACTACTAACAATAGCAGAGGATGAACACCTCTTACTCCAGCTCTGATAACTCAAGCAATTTCACTCCCCAAAAGGAGAAAAGAGGAGTCCACAAGTAAAATTCACAACTGAGTAGTATTCTGAGCTTAAACTCTCTGAGACACATATTTGAGACTACAATTACGGTTTTCTATAAGAATACAAAATTATTAACTTTCAGTCCTCAAGAGATATACATCAATATAAGAATTATCTTCCTCACATTTTCTGCATGATTATATATATCTCAAGGAAGGATTCCTGCATGACTTATGTTGAGCATATCCACCGTGAGACTAGCTAACTCTGTCAGATCAGGAAGGGTTTCTTTTCTCTCCATTCTTTCACTACTTTAGGTTTTTCTGTTTCATCCTTTCTTTATCACTCACTTTGTGAAAACTAGCGAGAATTCCCCACCAAGCACTACCCTCATTTCTACCAGCTCAGATAGGTAAAAAGACAAGCCATGGGAAGAAAAATAACTGAATCCTGAAAGCATCGAGTAATCTCCCAATCTGTTTCTTCTGTAATTACCCATCTCAGTCATCTTCCTTCAAACTTTTGTTGAAAAATCTTGTACTTTTGAAAAAAAAAAAAAGACATACTCTAGTCACTCTGTGTAATGAAGCAACTGTCCACACATGATCCATCTTCCTTTCCCTATAAAACAGCATTTATCACTAATCAACATTGTTGTGCAGTTATTTATATCTATTTATTATGTTTACACACACACGCACACGCACGCACACACCATGGATGGCGGAGGCTTGAGACAAATATAATAGAGTTCAAGTCCTATGAGGGCAGGCACATAAGGTTGATGTTTTCCCTCATTGATTTAGAAACCTAGGCAATGGCCAGTGTATATGAGACATTCAAG
Organism: Cavia porcellus; assembly: GCF_034190915.1. Lineage (NCBI taxonomy): Eukaryota > Metazoa > Chordata > Mammalia > Rodentia > Caviidae > Cavia > Cavia porcellus. The sequence goes on along the minus strand of NW_026947485.1, from coordinate 21,965,616 downwards.
AAACACCAGTTTGATGAATGAAAATGGTTCAAATTTATCTAGTTTTTAACGCTAAAAATCTCAAATATGCGAGATTTTTCTACTACCTTTTGCATTAATTCTTCACTTTTCTATTTCTAGTCCTTCCAGTTCCCTCTCATTATGCTCTCACTATTTCTGCTGGGCACTAGTAGTTCCCAGTTAACAATGTGTGCCAATTGCACAACCTATTTAAAGAAGACTTTCATCATTTACACTGCAGCCAAAGTTACATTTCCAATGGGTATTTCTGATCCTGCAACATTACTGTTTAAAATCCCCTTAGTAGCTGTAGTCATCATCTCTCCATAGAAATAAGGATTCTTAATCATTTCCTTCCTGCCTGGTTTATAGCTTCATCTCCTGCCAAAACGTTATTGACTGTCCTCTAACCACACTCAAACATGCTGGGCTTCCCCCTTCATTTATCTCCTTTGAGAACCTTCCCGGATGTTCTTGGTCTTGCCTGTTCTAGTTCTGCACCTTTTGTATTAAGTCTATTTTGTGTTTTTCCTTTGCTATAGGTGGGGTACTTCTGAAAGCAAGACACTTCATCCCTCACTTTGGCATCAATATGACAGCCGTCCATAAATGCTTGCTAATGAAGCGGTCTAGCATCTTCAAGCTCAGCTTCTTCACTTCCTAAAGTGTTACCACCTACAAAGAGGACTCTTAGAGGAGCCAAATAAAATATCATACATTGAAAGCCAGCAGCAATTAATACATGTTGTTCTTTCTCAAGATATATCCTTGGCCCCATTTAAATTGCCTCATCTAGCAGTATTAAGTAAAAGAAATAGATGGATCTATAAATAAGACATGGCTTATTTGTGGCTTCACTGATTGATTTGGTTCCTTTTAAAACTTTTCTTCTTTCAGTATTGGCAGATGAGTTTGTGACGCATCTGAGCAGAAGCTAAGCCCGTGTCCAGTCATGGGGATGGGAAGAAATCTAATCAAGAATTGATGATCAATTCTCAGTCTCAAGAGGAGAGATGAAAATGTGGTCAGACAGCTGAGGGTGAGCTCCTGGCATACTATTAGGTTCTCAGAGTTTCTCAGCCTGGAGCTTTATTCTTGGAGTCCTTCACATTCCTATCTGAACTCTGAAAACTTCCATTACTATATTTGCAGACATATAATTTTAATCAGTTATCTTTTCATTTCAGATCTTTTCAGAGGGCTGGGGATGTAGCTTAGGGGTGAGGACACACTTACCATGTGAAAGGCTTTGATCCCCAGAATGGCAAGATAAAGGAACATAAAATAAAATCAGAGTATGTGACTGTTACTTCTGAATGGTCCCAAGTGGTGTTTCTTTTCTTTTCTTTTCTTTTTTTTGTACTTGGCGGAGCCAACCTAGCCATTCACAGAGAGGCAATTTCTCTATAAATGAACAGATTTCTACACGTGGGCTGTAATATATGCATAACACATTTCTCGTGGTGTTAATTTTGGTCTAACATCCTCCTGATGGTCTTGATTACCTTGGAGACTTACATCCTGTCTTCTGTATGTATGTAGTTGTTAGTCACTTCTACTAAGTTGTCTCACCACCATTTCTTGAGAATGGTAACAGAAGACACAATATTTCAATAACTGATTTTTCCTTTCAACAAATGTTCATTCAACCTCCTGCTCAAGGCACTGTGCTGAGGCTTAGTCAAATCTAAATCTCATGTAAAGTAATGTAAATGTCCAGATAGCTTTGAATTAAAAGTAATTGGAGAGAGTTTGAAATAGTAATCAAAAGGTTTTATTAGTTGAATGGGTTTAAATCTACAAGTAAAATGTAAGTATCCTATATATGTTCCCTTAAGCTTGCTTTACTTTCTAAAACCCGGAAATCATGACATCGTATTACTGTGTTTGTATGACCACAATTCAAACACTAATTAAACAAATTCAAGACACTCTGTAAAAGCAACAGCATACAAAACAAATATGTTAAGATAGAACAGTGATAAAGGTCATTTGGGTAGCATACTAGCAGTAAAAATAAGGGAGAGTAATAATCCTTTTAAATTGGGATTATTAGAGGCTTTATCCACTTCGATCATTTTATTCATGGTATACTAATCACATAGGTGGGTAACTGGGCACAGATTCTTATCAGTGTCCCATGTTGTTATAAATCTCAAGGCATTTGGTTAAATCAGATAACTTCCTTGGGGATCTGAAATGAAACAAGAAGTGTTTTTGTTCTTAAAATCTGTACTCTGGTAGATAGGATCCAACAAAGAATTAAACATCCCATCTAACTTTTCCAATGCCATGCTTCCAAAAAGAAATTGCATTAAATTTGTCCATTCAAAATGCAAAAAGCAAGACATCCAAGAATGAGATTTCCAGCAGAATGTAATTTTAAAGACATGATTTTTCTCCATTACTGGAGATAGCAAACATTTTAAAGCCTGTTCTTTCATAATTGGATTCCAGATCATTATTTTTTTGGCCAAAAAGAAAGGTTTTCTGCATTCTTAAAATAATTAGGCAAGATTTCAAATCAAATTATCCATTTTCAAAGCTCTATTTTTCCTCTCTAAAATGCCTGTGGAGAAGGACTGCGATGACTAAGCTTTGTGTCATTCTCATGGCTTTATTAGGAGAATGTTCTAAGTCCTTCACTTTCTATGTAATCAGAACTATAATTTCTTCAGGTTATTTTAAGACACAGCTATGGCTAAAGCAGGAAACTCGATTTTATTCTGAGCTCTAGACATGTCGACACAGCAGAGAAGGGCTCCGGCTTTCTGGGCTATCTTCTTTCCTAAGCCCTCTTGCCTCACGTCAGAAAAGGCTCGAGGCTAGTGACACTCCACTCTCTGAGTATCCAGTAACTCTTTCCAAGACAGTGAGGGCAGCAGGACTGCTATTTTGGAAAATATGTGTTGACATGTCATTACTGTACAAACGAAGAATGTAATCGTCCAGAGAGCACTACTCTAACTTCTACTTGAAAACCATACTCAACAGACGGACAGTTGAAAAAGCCCAGGTGCCAGAACCATTTGATTAAAAAAAAGCAGAACAGAAAGCTCTAACTACATATGTTTGCTTAGTTCATCCTATTCCCTTACAATTTTATAACTTAATTAACTAGCTCTATTTAAATAGACTGGTTGCCTCTCATGCTGGAATTTTTTCTATGTTGCGAAGTAATACTAACAGTTTCAATTTACTTCTATAATTGTGGACTACAGAAAAGTAAACTTCCAAAAGTGTATTTTGTAATAAAAAGAAAAATATGGCATCATTAGTATTTTGAAATATATCAAAAAGACTCAAATTTATGTTTATAAGACTCTTATTACTGAAGTATTTGCATGTTTCAAAGTTAACCCTGTCCTTGCTTTAAATTTATATATCATTATTTTAACAAATTTCTCTATGATTTTTTCATTCTAGCATTTTTTACACTAGGTTAAGACACATTGCTCTATTAATTAAGAATACCATGCTCTATGCACATAGTTCTCTATGATTTCCATTCAGTCATTTGTTGGGCCTCTTCTGTGCTGATATACTCAGATACTACTCACTAGTTTTAATGACTATATAGCATCCCAATACAAAAACTGTGACAATTTGTATATCACAAATTCTTAAATTGTCTTCAATTTTTCATTGCTAGAAATTATAATTCAAATAAATGCACTGGTACACAAATTTGTATGCATTCAGGCAAGTATTTCTGTAAAACAATTACATGGGATCATGAAAATTTAAATTTTCATGACATGGCCCACGTATTCCCTAAAATGTCGCCAACAAGACTTCCCTTTCTTCCACATCCTAACAAGGAGCATTATGTCGTCTTTTTACTAATATAATGAATGCAAAACTGGCAGCTCATTGTTTTAATCATGCCTAAGGATCATTTACTCATATATTTATTGGTCATTTATGATTCTTCCTCTGGGAATATATTCTTTCAGAGCTTTTGCCAAATTTTCCAGTAAGTTCTTGGTATTAACTTTTGATTCATAGTTGGTATTTCTGTCTTATAGATTTTAACTTCTCATGTTCCAATATATGGTAACTAAGCAATCATGTAAAAACTACTGGCACAATTTATCAGTTCATTTCTGAGTTAGACCATCAAATAAACCATCATTTTTCTTTTTCTTTAACCATCCTTAGATAGGATTATACTGTCCTAGATCTTTCCTAGAATGACTTGTGATTACCTAACTTCTAAATCGTTGACAGAAAAATTGGGAGGGCATAATACCTAAACTATATTTTCAGCAAGCTCCTTTTTCATATTGATCTGTGAAGCAGGATCTTAAAGTTCTAAGCTCATTCTACATAATTGTTTATTTGTTACTTAACAGAATCCATGGATCTTGGCAAAACTAATATAAGCACTAAATTCTGGATGCATGTACTCATTTTTCAGTGTAATGCAGCTTTAACGGGCTGGGGATATGTCTTATGCACCCATTTGACTTCACCGGGAACAGCAGGCTCTCCCAAATAAACATTTCCAATGTCTGAAGATTTTTCTTAAGAAAAATCAAAAGCAGCTGCACTTTGCCCTTTTACAAAATTTTCATAAGTAAGCTTATATACACCTGTGTTTTTAAAGATACCCACAAACCTAGGAGATAGCTCAATGAAAGAGTAACTGCGTAGCAGGATTGAGGTGTAAGGAAGAATGGACGGAAAAGAGGGCAGGATGGAAGAAGGGAGGCATAAATAAAGGAAGGCAAAAACAGAGGAAGAAAGGAAGCTAGGAAGGCTTGAAGGCAGACAGGCAAAGAGAAAAACACCTACAATACCAAGCCACCATTGGAACCATGGGTTAAAGCATGATGACCCAGAGATTTCCTGAAGGCCTCTTAGGAACAATTGGCCCTTATGGAGCGAGGCAAGTTTTGTTGTTGTTCCATCCCTTTTCTGTTGTTTCAATTTTTTGTTTCTTTGAGGGAATAGTTTTATCCTCCCTTGTTCTTGTGCATGCTGGCTGTGGGTAAGCCTAACTCTAGCACCCTGAAATCTGTATGTCTTAATCTTTGGTCTATGAATCCAACTAGTCTCTCTAAAAATGACCATTTGCATTTACCAGATACCCAAATTTCTTTTAGAATTAGAAATAGTAAGGACAATTCCCTAAGAAAAATATACATTTACACAATTATATTAGTTAGCAAACAATTTCATAGGGTTCAGCAATTTCCTAAAGCCCATTCAGGGATCCCTTGGACTCTTCAAGTCCCAATCTGGCTGCTGTCAAGCTCTTGTCTTTGGTTCATACAGAAGAGATTCCCAAATAATTGAGTAGTAAGTAGCACTCAATCTAGTTAGACAAAACAATTCCCAGTAAAACCACCCACTGGGGGAGACACTGAATCAATAAATATTAGACTGTGTAAAACTGTAATAGATAACTTCTCGTTAAATGCTTGATTGAAACATGCAAAACACATGAGTATCTGTGGTGAAAATGTCTCATGTTATTTCAAAAGGAAAAAAATGTATGAGTGATCACTATATAACACTGTGTGAGCACATGAGTGTGAGATTGGGACAAGAAAATGAAAGAGAACATTTGTATTTTTATGACAAAAAAAATGCACTTTTGCCAGAATAGCTGCCATTCTAAATTTGATTTAAGAAGTATAACCATGTGCCTCAGCGTGTGAAAGAAGATTCTTACTCTCATTATGCTGCTTATTGTCAACTCTAGAATAAAATCTATTTTCTAACCTGGTATCGCAGAGTTGGCACAAACAGAGATGAAGGGAAAGCATGGAATTTAAAGTCTGATTTTTTAGTTGAGGTTCCCGGGCTTAACTAAAATGGGTTTACCTTTAACATCTTGCCCTGTAAGATGGATGCATGATCAGATCAGTGTTGAGAAAAGAAACTGAATGAAAACAAAGGAACAGCAGAAACAGGATACAATGCATAACAGAGAACAGCTAATTCTTTAGAATAAATTCAAAGGGCAAATATAACCTCAGCCTCTTCCATACTGTTGGTAAGAATGCAAACTAGTAAAACCAATATGGAGATTCCTCAATATACTAAAACTAGAAATTCCATTAGACACAGCTATTTCCTTTCTAGGTACTTCCTGAAAGACTTGGTCATCATATTACAGTGATATGTGCATACCTATATTTATAATAGCATGATTCATAATAGCTAAATTTTGAAAGCAGTCTAATATGTCTATCAACGGATAAATGCATAAAAATGTGGGATTTACATAAAATGAAGTACTACTAATGTTAATCTTACGAAAGTAATTGTAAAGAAGGATAAACCTGAGTCATTTGAAGGAATATAAATGTACCTTGAAAACATAATACTAAGTGAAGTAAATCAGACACACAATCTTAAATTGCATGGTTTCTCTGAGGAACTCAAAACATAATGAGCAAAATAAAAGATAGATAACAGATATTAGGAAGACAGATCTTTCTCAAGTGGGAAGGGGATCACGAAGTGGAGAAAAAAGGAAAGGGATGAAAAAATTAAAGATGTGTTACATATACTTGTACCAAATGCCCACAAAGAATGTTATTATGTAAATAGTATTATGTACTAATAAAAACTAAAAACAATAGACCACACTTTAGATGAAATATAGTGTGAGAGTAGCAAGTAAATAACATGCCCTCAGAACTCATTTTCATAATGCATTCTGAGACAATTTACAATTTATAGAAACAGTGGCAAGTGGCAAGCAGTGAAATGAGACCATCATGAAAATGGAATCTATTAAAAGACATCAGTGGCCATAAGCACTTAGTGTCCTTCACTTCATAATCTTCTTTGTTTGCCATTAAACACTAGAACATAAATTTTTCTGAGTTTAAGTTCACCAATTTTAAACCAAGACAGTAGGCTTTGGACTAGACATTGGTGTTTATTTAGAGAGAAATCATAAATATACAAAGAATGTAGCATAATTGTTTTTTGTTTTGTTTTGTTTTTCCAGCAAAAAGGGCAAAAATCAGAAGACTGGCTTTTAAAATAATCTTTTTAGATATACTTTGCTACTGTCCCAGGAGTTGTTCAGATAAGGCAGATCAGATATCCATATATCATTTTCTCAGAATTTTAGTTTGACCCCTGTGACAACTTGATTGCTTGGGAGCTGCTCAGGGATCAGTGGAGCACACTTCTGTGTACGCCTGGTGGGTCACAGAGGCATGACGGTGGGTACTATAACTTGTCTCACATTTCTTCCTCTCTGGCTCCCTGTTATGCTTCTTAGTTGCCAAGAACTAACCAGCTTTCTGATTGCCTTCCACCATGATGTTACTACATGGGAGATAGATTAACCCCACCTGAATGCCCTGGAGCCATAACTCAATAAACCTGTCCTTTAAATTGTGGGCTTCATAAGATATTCTGCCCAGTAGTAGGAAAGCTCATACAGAAGACTGATACTGGAGAAGTCAAGTCCTTGACGTGACTGCACCTTACCTGCAGTTTAGAAACTTTCGAACTAGTTATCCAGAGAAGTTTGGAAACATTTGGAAATGTTGCCAGAGAAAACTCTAGAATGCTGTGAGCAGATTCTCATAGATGATTCTGATTGGAGCATAGAAGACAAGAATACCGATTGGAAAGCAGAGGGGAAAAGCCAGACTCAGCATGTTTCAGACGGCAACAAGAACTTCCTTGGCAATGGATGAGTGATCATATATGTTACTTTCCGAACAAAAATTGTCTGCATCTTGTCCAAAGTTGTGAGACTCTGTGGGAATCCGAGTTTAAAAGCTATATAAGTGGTGAGGAAAATTTCACATCCCAACATTCAAGATTTGTGCTATAAACTGCTTTCAATCAAATCCATAGTGACAATTAGGGGCAAAAAGAAGAGCAGAAAACTTTTAAAAACTTAAATTTCACTCAGAAGGAATCATTTATATAGTTGGAACCAGTGGAATTGTGCTGCTGCAAAGATTAGTGCTGAGAACAAACTGCTTTGTACATATAAAAAACACCTTGACAGCATCCCAGGAATTAGCAAGATCCTACTTATCACAGATGCAGGAGTACAAAGGTACAAATCTTTCATAAGAGAAGGGCTTTCCAGGGAAGTGGTTCCCCAGGACTCATTCTATCATACTCAACTATTCAAGCACTGAGTCTGCTGCTGCCACGAGTCCAGTACAACCCATGCTGGGTGGTGTTTCCATGTGAGGCTAGTTTTATTGGCAAGCAGAATACAAGGCTTGTGGGGTCAGGGAAGCTTCCACCAATATCTCAAAAAAAGGTACGGAAGACCAGCCAAGGAGGCCAGAAAAGGGCAGTGCATGAAGCTGAGGAAATAAAGCTAAAGGTATAGTGGAGACCTCAGGAAAAGAAAGATGCAGAAACATGGAGCATCTACCAAGGAAAGCTTCAGGTCATGAGTGGAGAATGTATGTTACTTGAAGAGCCCAAGAAAGAGGTCATGTAGGCTGAAAATGGTACAGCAATAGTAATGGGCTGCACAATCTTTCCCAATTCAGATCTCACCACCATGTCCTGGATACCCAGATATGGAGCTGCAGGACTTAATATTTATCCTGCTGAATTTAGGTCTGAAACTTTTCTATCACCCTATTTCTTCCTTTTGTAATGGGAATGTTCATCTGTACCACCATACCTTGGGATTATGTGATTTTTACAGAAATTCACAACTAAGATTTGCGTTGTATTTCACAAGAACCTGAAAAATTCTGAAACTATTAAGAACTTTGGTAAAGTATCATTGCTATTTTAGTAGCATATAAATTGGATGCATCATGTTAGGTGGAATTATTAACTTATTGTTGTGTTTATTTGGATAGAAAGTGTGCTTTAAGGAGATGTATTACATTGTAAAGTGCACAAAGGGTGAGATAAGATGATTAAACTTGATTGTGTCAAGGTGATTGGTTTGATAGCTGCCCAGAAGACTGGTGGAACACAAATCTGGTGTGGCTGGGTGGACATGGAAGCATGACCTTTTGTACTATAAATGGTCTCTGGTCTCTTGTTGGGTGCTGCTCTTCTCTGCTCCTCTGCAATGAACTAAGCAGCTTTGCTCTTCTAGATCTTCTACCATTATGTTTCTGTCTTAAAGACTGACAACCATGGACTGAATGCTTTGAAACCACAAGTTAAATTAAATACCTCCTTCTTTATTTGTGAGTGTCAGGTGTGGTGTCACAGCAATGGTAAAGCTGACTAATACAATACATATCAAAATATTTTCTGAGGTTCTCTTTAGAAGAAAGTGAGAGGAAGGTTGAGCTGGACTTTACCTATTAATATTTCAAGGTAAACAGGATATTAACTAGGACTAAAAGGTAACACTCTCCTCTTTGGAGGGTATTAACCTCAACTACCTAGAACATACTAAAGCATTTGGCTGCTTATTAGCCAAACTACATTTTCTACAGATATAAACCTAGTTGAAATGTATTTTACCCTAAAGAAATCCTTCTTAAGCATCGTTTCACTCTTACTTCAGGAGCCAAAGGAATAAGCTTTATCATCTGATGTGTTATTCTCTAATTATACTGCATACTATAAATTAGAGTAACAGAATGTTGCCCACTGGAAAGAGGACTGAAAGTAGGATGAAGACTTTAAAATCACAGCTGCAAAGCTGTTTTTGTCTGAAATAGCCCACAATACCTTGAATGTCACTGAAGGATCTCCATAATGGAGGTATGACATAATCAATATTCATAAACATAATAATAATTAAACCTAAAACAGAAGTATAATAAGGAACAAGAAATACTCCTCTAAATTCTTTTAACTTAGAATTGGCTTTAGAAATATAGTCTTTATATATCTTATGCTTAGGAAATGTAGAATAAGGGACCAAGAACATCTGAAGTGCAAAAGCACACATGCAGTTGAAATATCAGAGGCTGTAAATGGATTATATTACATTCATTCACTTATTTATATGCCCCAAACACACTTACTTAAGAAATTATCAGATGTCAGGCATTCATGTAGGTCATAGGCTTGCTAATTTGAATTTCTATATTTTAATTAACACAGGAATTTTAATTTTATGGTTTTTTTTTTTTATTTTATACATAGTGTGTACCACCACAAAAGCATTAATACTTTCCCCGATGGGCCCTAAATTGTTCTCCAAAACTGATCTCATTTTACAAAAAAGAAGACTGCAATCATTCTACAAACAGGTTACAAATCTTGCTCAAGGGTACCATAATCTACAAGATCCAATATATCTGATTCTGTTGGGAGCCGCAGCCCCGAGCCCGGTCGCCTCACTTGGCGGACGTGAGGCCTGTAGTAAAGAGTGAGGCCTGAGGTAGATTACCCCTCCCATCGAATATGTTAGTTTCCTGCTTACCGCGTAAACAACCCGCTCAACAATATAGTCTGCCTGGCAACTGATGATGTTAGCCAATCAGCTTGCCTTGCTTACTTTAACATGATTGGACACTGTACCCGTATATATACCGGTGCCACCCCTGGGCGGAAGAAGAAGCCAGATAGAAGCCCGGAAGTAGAAGCACAAAAGGAGCCGCGGAGAGCGGACCGGTAGAGGCTTTGGGGCAGACTGAAGCACAAAAGGAGCCGCGGGGAGCGGACCAGAGGAGGCTTCAGCTGGGAGAACCCAGGGCAGGCTGTACGGAGAAGAAAAATAAAAAGAAAAGGTTGTCCACTACCAGACTGTGTCGTGTGTCCTTCCTGCCGGCCGGGAGCGGACATCGACATGATTCTACAACTCATATACCAGAATCTAATATTTAGCCCTGGATTTCACATAATATGTCCAACCCTGTGTGAGTTAGAAGTCTGCAAACTGGCTTTCACCAGCTACCCATGTAGCTAAATTTCTTTTTCATTCTGAGAATACTGAATATTTGTGAATGACTGATGTGTTTTTGGCAAAGAAGGGAATACTTCAGTGAGGCACACTATATTCAGCAATGAGATACACTTAGCATATGAAAGAAAAATTTCCATGCATTACATTTCAAAAGATTGGAATGGGAAAGAAGGAAAAAATACTCTTGTTATCTTGATTGCAACATGTAGCTTTGGCAACATCTAAATATCATCCACAGTAGGTGTAAAACCCAATAAAGTACGATTTTAGAACCAATAACCAATATAATCTTTCTCTTTTTAGATATTTTAACCAAATCCCTGCAAGCCAAGGTTTAGGAAAAGTTATGAATTAAAAAAAAAATCACCTAAGAACAGTGTAATACTTAATTCCAAAATACTGTTGTTTCAGAAAAAGTAAAGTAAAGTAAATTGGGAGGAAAGAAAAAAGCCAAAACCAATTCCTTATCTGTCAAGGAAGTGACCTGCAGCAACTCCCGGTACTCACTAAAGTATTTGAAAGAAGAGGGTTTTTTGCTTTTCACTTTTTATTTTTATTTATTTATTAATATTTTTGTGCTGGGACTCAACCCCAAGACCTCACACTTGCTAGGCAGGTGCCATGTCGCTGAGCTACATCCCTGGAAATATTTAACTGAATTGTTTATTCATTTACAATAATTTCTGCTGTAGTACTATTAGCCTGAAATCTCAGCTGTATTTCTAATTCTGAAAAAAGTGCTAGGTTTTTGTTTTGTTTTTTTGGTTTTGATTTTTTTTGCACTGGGAATTGAACATAGGACCTTGCACTTGACAGGCAGGCACTGTCAATTCCAGTTTTTAACGGGAAATAAAATATGAAAATTCAAATGTTGTCTCTGAGCAAAGAGATACAAATAAAAACATGAATACTGATGAGAAAAATCTTAACTTTCTGATAAACAATTAACAATCTTTTTAATTATTTTATTTTATTTTTTATTTATTTTGGTACTGGGGATTAAACTCAAGACCTTCTGCTTTCTAGGCAGGCACTTGTGCTTCTGAGTTAAAACCCTGGCCCTTGACAATCTGTATTATAAAATAAGAATAAAATTACTTCTACACTAAATAGATTTAGTACACAGTTGTATTTTTCTTCTTTGCTAGAAGATTGACGTTTTGATATAGATAAAAAAATAATTCAATTATAATGCATGCACTGTATATGTCCAATACATACTTACATGCACAAACATATACATGTTCCATGTAATAATGTTTCTATCGATAATTGAGCTCCTATAAGCCACGCATGATAGTCCATGGCTGTAATCTCAGTCCAGAGGGAGGCTATGGCCAGAGGTTCCAAGTTCCAGCCCCACTTGGTCAACTTAGAGAGAGTCTGTTCCCAAAGAAGAAACAGAAAGAGCTAGGGGATGTATCTCATGGCAAAAGCTCACTGTTCAACACCCAGCAGTGAAGATTAAAAAAAAAAATTCATATGCGAGTGGCCTCATAAGATTTTAATGGAGCTGAAAAACTCATCTCACCTACTACTTTTACTGAACCTTTTTTTGTTTAAATATCTTTAAACAGTGATACTACCATTGATGTATTCATTATGCTGCACAGATCAAGGGCTAAGGCAATAGGCTACACTATGTAATGTGAGAGTATAGCACATGGTACCATCTAGGTTTTTGTAGCTACATCCTGTGATACGATGCTCACCCAACACTGAAATTGCCTACGCTTGCATTTCTCAGAACATGTCCTGTCATCAAGTGACTCATGACTGTTTACATACAGAAATTCTTTTTATTGTTACAAACTATCAGACTAACTAGGTAAGTCAAACCATTACTGAACAATTCTTCCTAAGAAGGTCAGATTGCGATGCTTTTGTAAAAAGATATAAAAAACCAGTCAGACAGGACACAAACTTCATGATAAGCCATAAAGCTCAAATAAATCACATCTGAGTAAATCTCTAAACCTAAAATCTGCATTATAAACTGACAGTCTCAAGCACACACATTACTGTATTCATTTGCCTCTTGAAACAAAAATACTTCTATTGTAGAAGATACGTAGACTTTTGACCTCATCTTTTTAGGGTGTTAAAAAGTCAAGCTTCTAACTCAGACTCTGAATGATAATAATTTTGTGTTTCCTTTAATGTGTAGAATCTAGAAGAAAAAAAGACGTGGAAAAATGAGAGACTATTAGACACAGTGAAGGGAATCAAGGGGAGAAGTGTAAAGGGGAGGATGAAGGGCTGTGGTAGATATGAAAAAAATGTACGCATATCACAATGAAATTCAGTATTTTATAAAACTAAAATCTTCTCCTGTCGCTTCTTTCCCTTTTTCCTCGCTCTCCATATATATATTTTTTATTTTTTATTTTATTTTTTAAGGACACCAGAGTGCCAGAGACTAACAGCAATCAGGCAACCCTTCATGTTTTACATGTGCCAAAGAAGACAACTACCATCACTTCATGTCACAAGACTGTGGCCGACTCTGGTTACCCCACCCCTAACTCCCCAAAACCCTCTGCTTTGTTGGCAATGCTGCTATCATGCTTTACCTCACTCTGAGAACAGCCGCCAGTTACACACAGACTGGGGCCTTCATACTGGCTGCTCTTTCTGCCTGGAATGTACTCGTAAATCCGAATCTTTAAATTAATCTGAAATTATCTTTTGGAAGCTGGGGAGCTATATAAACATCGAGTACCTCTGTCTCTTACTGTAGTTATACTTAACTGAAATTCTGCCCACACCTCCATAAAAATGCAAGACCCTAACGCATTATACACTGCCTTGGCTTTTTTGCAAGTTTACATTATCACCTGCGCAACTGGATAAAAATGGCATTATAAAAATAGACATTTGGGTACAAGATAATTTAGTTTTGTTTACCAACGGCATATATGAATTGCTCCCAAATCATTTTATTGATAGTCTGTCCTCTTTCCATTGATGTTATAAATATTCCCTGTGATCAATTTGACTATGTTGCTATTTAAACTGGCCACTATTAATACATTTTATAAGATTTGAAATCTATTATTTACTGCTATTTTTGCTTTTAAATTTTCTATTTGTGTTCAATAGTTCATATATTGAATTTTAGACTCTATATGCAATGTTTCTTGATAGATTCTCAGGACTTTAAATGGAAGCATACTGCCATAGAATACATCAAAGTATAGAAAAAGTTGCTATCAGACTATAAGGGAGTAAACTGAACAGCTGGCAGAGGTGATGTGGAAAGAATATTTATTTTTCACTATAAAATATAATTTATTATGACATTTATACTATTATGCATCCTATATTTTTCAAAGAAAGCTATTTTAAAGACAAAAAGCTGTACAGATAGGTTTGCAGGTGAATCATGTCCATCTTTTCATCAACAGCATCTCTAAAACATGATCATCTTTTCATGTTAGTCCTTCAATATTTTTAATTTCTCCATAAAATTTCTGTTACTATTATAAATGATAGTGTTTATAGTCCTTTGTGCTTGGGTGTTTGTGGTATTTATTAAGCCTGTTTTTTATGTCATACAGAATTGACTTTGTACTGAACAATCTAGCTGAACTTCTCATCCCTTCAATTAGTTTTTTACCTTTCAAATTCTTTAACCTCTTGTGTTCAAACACTGAGAAAGACCTCCAAAAACAGAGTTTCTGACGTTGAAGAAAATGTGGTTCAATTTTACCATAAAATACAAAGTTTCAGGTAATATTTTAGTCACCACCCCTTACTTTTTTCTACTTTTAGTTTAATACAAGTTCTGCCCTGGAAGGCTACTAAATATTGCTGAATTTTTTCTACATCTAATTTAATTATCCCATGTTTTTTTCTTTCTCTCTTTCTTTTTACTTATTCAGTTAATGGATTGATGTTCATTGATAAACTTTTTTCTTTCCACCATTTTTGTGTTCTGGGAATTGTATCCACATAAAAGAAAACCCAACAAGTTAATAACATACAAAAAATGTTTTCAACCCACTAACAGGAGAATTGTATAAAAACAGCATTATTCATTTTTCATTTCTGAGTTTGGCAAAAATACCTAAAGTCTGTCATTATCCAGCTTTGGCAGGGACATGAGGAAATTGGATCTGACATGTATGACTGTTAAGCACAAAGATAATCTCTATTATTTGTTGCTTCAGTGCCCAAGGAAGCTGACCAGACAGTGGACAATCAAACACAAAGATGTCTCTCATGTCTAAAAAGAAATTTAATATTTTTTCTGGTCATAAAAATTTGAGTTCTCAGAAGGCATCTCAAGTTACATTTGTATTCAAGTTTGGTATTATGCAACATAAAGGAAAATTAAGAAACTAAAAGAATCATTGATCTGTATAGTTCAGACATGAACTTTCATCTGATCTTGGGATAATAAATAGGCTAAGAGCATTGTTTTTATTACATTTATTCATCAGTTTCTTGAGAATTGTTTATCTTTTTTAGACAAATTGATATTCAGATAAATTTTTCTAACCTTTTTATATTCATCTTTTAGAAGATGAAACAAATGAGTAACTTCAACAAAGTTTGCTTATAGATCCAAAAATTAAAAGTGCCTGGACATCTACCTGAACTAATTCTTATTTCTTATTAATGTTTAATATAGGAAAGGGAAGGCCACTATTATTCCAGGTAGAAACTCATCCTGGAAACATATTGGTAAGAAAGCCCAATCAGCAGTGTTTGCAAGTCAGTAAGACAACACTGAGCTGTACTGATTCGCAATGGTTTACTAAGGTAAGTTCACACCCGTGCTGTAAATGTTGGTTTTCCAGTCCCTCTCCTTCCTTAACCCACACATATTACTACTACCTCAATTTTCTGAGCTGTACAGCTCTTATCCTAGTGTAAGCTGAGACTTGAATGATTACCCTGAAAAAATTCCCTTCCTTATCCCACTCTCATTTAGACATAAATATATTTATTTAATTCTTCTGTTTGAATTGCTTTGCATAGAGATTGATTCACCCCTTCCATCTGTCTTTCCTTAATATCTCACTATGTGAATTCTCTGTTCTGACATTTTACTTAAGATAATTTAAAAAATCACTGATACCCTTGGCATTCAAAATTTGCTTATTAAATTGTTTATCAAAAGCTCACACTTTTTGGATGCCTTTTAAAAATATATGGCCAATTAAATAATGCTTGAATAAATGTAGATGAGCTCTAAATAGCAATCCTAGGGATGGAATTACTTTAAATTGATACTATTGTTAGCAGAAAAATTCATTTTTTTGTCTTTTATGTAAGAAAATTGTCTCTGCATAAAAATATCACAGAAGAAAAAATAGTATTAAATGTGAAGTGGTATTTGAATAACATAAAAGTACACCTGTAATCATTTTCACAACTAAATTTATTCTTCTCCTTGGATAAAAAAGTATGCATTCATATTCAGGCAGTCTTAAATTAGCTATTTTACACTTCACATTTTGAATGCAGGAACATATCTCATGAAATTTCTATTGGCATTATTCATTGAAAAATCAAATTAAGAATATTCCAAAATTTTCTTTGTCCAGAATAACTGAAACATTTAAAGAGATATATACATATGTATGTATAATATACATACACAATACATATGTATGTATGTATAGTCAAAGCATTGATGGTCATTCTTGACTTATGTCCTGTAATGAATGGTTTTAACTTTTTAGTGAAAGGCTCTAACATTTAAAAAATCTACATTT
This sequence comes from Cavia porcellus, assembly GCF_034190915.1. Lineage (NCBI taxonomy): Eukaryota > Metazoa > Chordata > Mammalia > Rodentia > Caviidae > Cavia > Cavia porcellus. Next base: position 21,949,059 of record NW_026947485.1, on the reverse strand, counting down.
TTCAAATTTATAGACACAGAGGAGTCATTTTCTGTAGAAGA